>NC_140006.1:4608776-5208776 GCF_964263955.1 Coregonus lavaretus
AAATGGCTAAAATAATTGTTTCACGTTTGTTACACTCAAACAGTGTCTCCTGTCATATGCTGAACTGGTCGCATTGTGGATTTGGCCTAAAATATGATTTTGGACAATGTTCATGGAACTCAGCTTAAAACTTACTTGCAGACTTGAAAACCCTTGCCTATTGTAGAGCGCGCCTGTCCTTCCAGTGCTGAACGAAAACCCATGATTTTGGACCCTGTTTTCATGCGAAATGGCTAAAAGAAATGTTTCACGTTTGTTACACTCAAACAGTGTCTCCTGTCATATGCTGAACTGGTCGCATTGTGGATTTGGCCTAAAATATGATTTTGGACAATGTTCATGGAACTCAGCTTAAAACGTACTTGCAGACTTGAAAACCCTTGCCTATTGTAGAGCGCGCCTGTCCTTCCAGTGCTGAACGAAAACCCATGATTTTGGACCCTGTTTTCATGCGAAATGGCTAAAAGAAATGTTTCACGTTTGTTACACTCAAACAGTGTCTCCTGTCATATGCTGAACTGGTCTCATTGCGGAATTGGCCTAAATCATGATTTTGGACAATGTTCATGGAACTCAGCTTAAAACGTACTTGCAGACTTGAAAACCTTTGCCTATTGTAGAGCGCACCTGTACTTCCAGTGCTGAACGAAAACCCATGATTTTGGACCCTGTTTTTATGCGAAATAGCTAAAAGAAATGTTTCACGTTTGTTACACTCAAACAGTGTCTCCTGTCATATGCTGAACTGGTCGCATTGTGGATTTGGGTTAAAACATGATTTTGGACAATGTTCATGGAACTCAGCTTAAAACGTACTTGCAGACTTGAAAACCTTTGCCTATTGTAGAGCGCACCTGTACTTCCAGTGCTGAACGAAAACCCATGATTTTGGACCCTGTTTTTATGCGAAATAGCTAAAAGAAATGTTTCACGTTTGTTACACTCAAACAGTGTCTCCTGTCATATGCTGAACTGGTCGCATTGTGGATTTGGCCTAAAACATGATTTTGGACAATGCTCATGGAACTCAGCTTAAAACGTACTTGCAGACTTGAAAACCCTTGCCTATTGTACAGCGCGCCTGTCCTTCCAGTGCTGAACGAAAACCCATGATTTTGGACCCTGTTTTCATGCGAAATGGCTAAAAGAAATGTTTCACATTTGTTACACTCAAACAGTGTCTCCTGTCATATGCTGAACTGGTCGCATTGTGGATTTGGCCTAAAACATGATTTTGGACAATGTTCATGGAACTCAGCTTAAAACGTACTTGCAGACTTGAAAACCCTTGCCTATTGTAGAGCGCGCCTGTCCTTCCAGTGCTGAACGAAAACCCATGATTTTGGACCCTGTTTTCATGCGAAATGGCTAAAATAATTGTTTCACGTTTGTTACACTCAAACAGTGTCTCCTGTCATATGCTGAACTGGTCGCATTGTGGATTTGGGTTAAAACATGATTTTGGACAATGTTCATGGAACTCAGCTTAAAACGTACTTGCAGACTTGAAAACCTTTGCCTATTGAAGAGCGCACCTGTACTTCCAGTGCTGAACGAAAACCCATGATTTTGGACCCTGTTTTTATGCGAAATAGCTAAAAGAAATGTTTCACGTTTGTTACACTCAAACAGTGTCTCCTGTCATATGCTGAACTGGTCGCATTGTGGATTTGGCCTAAAACATGATTTTGGACAATGCGCATGGAACTCAGCTTAAAACGTACTTGCAGACTTGAAAAGCCTTGCCTATTGTACAGAGCGCCTGTACTTCCAGTGCTGAACGAAAACCAATGATTTTGGACCCTGTGTTCATGCGAAATGGCTAAAATAATTGTTTCACGTTTGTTACACTCAAACCGTGTCTCCTGTCATATGCTGAACTGGTCGCATTGTGGATTTGGCCTAAAATATGATTTTGGACAATGTTCATGGAACTCAGCTTAAAACGTACTTGCAGACTTGAAAACCCTTGCCTATTGTAGAGCGCGCCTGTCCTTCCAGTGCTGAACGAAAACCCATGATTTTGGACCCTGTTTTCATGCGAAATGGCTAAAAGAAATGTTTCACGTTTGTTACACTCAAACAGTGTCTCCTGTCATATGCTGAACTGGTCTCATTGCGGAATTGGCCTAAAACATGATTTTGGACAATGTTCATGGAACTCAGCTTAAAACGTACTTGCAGACTTGAAAACCTTTGCCTATTGTAGAGCGCACCTGTACTTCCAGTGCTGAACGAAAACCCATGATTTTGGACCCTGTTTTTATGCGAAATAGCTAAAAGAAATGTTTCACGTTTGTTACACTCAAACAGTGTCTCCTGTCATATGCTGAACTGGTCGCATTGTGGATTTGGGTTATAACATGATTTTGGACAATGTTCATGGAACTCAGCTTAAAACGTACTTGCAGACTTGAAAACCTTTGCCTATTGTAGAGCGCACCTGTCCTTCCAGTGCTGAACGAAAACCCATGATTTTGGACCCTGTTTTTATGCGAAATAGCTAAAAGAAATGTTTCACGTTTGTTACACTCAAACAGTGTCTCCTGTCATATGCTGAACTGGTCTCATTGCGGAATTGGCCTAAATCATGATTTTGGACAATGTTCATGGAACTCAGCTTAAAACGTACTTGCAGACTTGAAAACCTTTGCCTATTGTAGAGCGCACCTGTACTTCCAGTGCTGAACGAAAACCCATGATTTTGGACCCTGTTTTTATGCGAAATAGCTAAAAGAAATGTTTCACGTTTGTTACACTCAAACAGTGTCTCCTGTCATATGCTGAACTGGTCGCATTGTGGATTTGGCCTAAAACATGATTTTGGACAATGCTCATGGAACTCAGCTTAAAACGTACTTGCAGACTTGAAAACCCTTGCCTATTGTACAGCGCGCCTGTCCTTCCAGTGCTGAACGAAAACCCATGATTTTGGACCCTGTTTTCATGCGAAATGGCTAAAAGAAATGTTTCACATTTGTTACACTCAAACAGTGTCTCCTGTCATATGCTGAACTGGTCGCATTGTGGATTTGGCCTAAAACATGATTTTGGACAATGTTCATGGAACTCAGCTTAAAACGTACTTGCAGACTTGAAAACCCTTGCCTATTGTAGAGCGCGCCTGTCCTTCCAGTGCTGAACGAAAACCCATGATTTTGGACCCTGTTTTCATGCGAAATGGCTAAAATAATTGTTTCACGTTTGTTACACTCAAACAGTGTCTCCTGTCATATGCTGAACTGGTAGCATTGTGGATTTGGGTTAAAACATGATTTTGGACAATGTTCATGGAACTCAGCTTAAAACGTACTTGCAGACTTGAAAACCTTTGCCTATTGTAGAGCGCACCTGTACTTCCAGTGCTGAACGAAAACCCATGATTTTGGACCCTGTTTTTATGCGAAATAGCTAAAAGAAATGTTTCACGTTTGTTACACTCAAACAGTGTCTCCTGTCATATGCTGAACTGGTCGCATTGTGGATTTGGCCTAAAACATGATTTTGGACAATGCGCATGGAACTCAGCTTAAAACGTACTTGCAGACTTGAAAAGCCTTGCCTATTGTACAGCGCGCCTGTACTTCCAGTGCTGAACGAAAACCAATGATTTTGGACCCTGTGTTCATGCGAAATGGCTAAAATAATTGTTTCACGTTTGTTACACTCAAACCGTGTCTCCTGTCATATGCTGAACTGGTCGCATTGTGGATTTGGCCTAAAATATGATTTTGGACAATGTTCATGGAACTCAGCTTAAAACGTACTTGCAGACTTGAAAACCCTTGCCTATTGTAGAGCGCGCCTGTCCTTCCAGTGCTGAACGAAAACCCATGATTTTGGACCCTGTTTTCATGCGAAATGGCTAAAAGAAATGTTTCACGTTTGTTACACTCAAACAGTGTCTCCTGTCATATGCTGAACTGGTCTCATTGCGGAATTGGCCTAAAACATGATTTTGGACAATGTTCATGGAACTCAGCTTAAAACGTACTTGCAGACTTGAAAACCTTTGCCTATTGTAGAGCGCACCTGTACTTCCAGTGCTGAACGAAAACCCATGATTTTGGACCCTGTTTTTATGCGAAATAGCTAAAAGAAATGTTTCATGTTTGTTACACTCAAACAGTGTCTCCTGTCATATGCTGAACTGGTCGCATTGTGGATTTGGGTTATAACATGATTTTGGACAATGTTCATGGAACTCAGCTTAAAACGTACTTGCAGACTTGAAAACCTTTGCCTATTGTAGAGCGCACCTGTCCTTCCAGTGCTGAACGAAAACCCATGATTTTGGACCCTGTTTTTATGCGAAATAGCTAAAAGAAATGTTTCACGTTTGTTACACTCAAACAGTGTCTCCTGTCATATGCTGAACTGGTCGCATTGTGGATTTGGCCTAAAACATGATTTTGGACAATGCTCACGGAACTCAGCTTAAAACGTACTTGCAGACTTGAAAACCCTTGCCTATTGTACAGCGCGCCTGTCCTTCCAGTGCTGAACGAAAACCCATGATTTTGGACCCTGTTTTCATGCGAAATGGCTAAAAGAAATTTTTCACATTTGTTACACTCAAACAGTGTCTCCTGTCATATGCTGAACTGGTCGCATTGTGGATTTGGCCTAAAACATGATTTTGGACAATGCTCATGGAACTCAGCTTAAAACGTACTTGCAGACTTGAAAACCCTTGCCTATTGTACAGCGCGCCTGTCCTTCCAGTGCTGAACGAAAACCCATGATTTTGGACCCTGTTTTCATGCGAAATGGCTAAAAGAAATGTTTCACATTTGTTACACTCAAACAGTGTCTCCTGTCATATGCTGAACTGGTCGCATTGTGGATTTGGCCTAAAACATGATTTTGGACAATGCTCATGGAACTCAGCTTAAAACGTACTTGCAGACTTGAAAACCCTTGCCTATTGTACAGCGCGCCTGTCCTTCCAGTGCTGAACGAAAACCCATGATTTTGGACCCTGTTTTCATGCGAAATGGCTAAAAGAAATGTTTCACATTTGTTACACTCAAACAGTGTCTCCTGTCATATGCTGAACTGGTCGCATTGTGGATTTGGGTTAAAACATGATTTTGGACAATGTTCATGGAACTCAGCTTAAAACATACTTGCAGACTTGAAAACCTTTGCCTATTGTAGAGCGCACCTGTACTTCCAGTGTGTGACACTCTGGCTCCATGGACTTTGATATTTGAGCCAGGGTTGTTCATTTTCATTTGTTTGGGTGTATTTCTATGTTGGGGTGTCTAGGTTGTTGATTTCTATGTTTGGTGATTGATGTTGATTTAGTCATGTGACTCCCAATCGGAGGTAACGAGTGTCAGCTGTCGGCTCGTTATCTCTGATTGGGAGCCATATTTATACTGTGTGGTTTCTCCTTGGTTTTGTGGGTTTTTGTTCCGTTTCGGTTAGTTAACCGTGGACTTCATGAGTCGTCTTTTGTTTTGGATTTTGGTTACTTTGCTAAATAAAGTCATGTTTCTTGGACACGTTGCGCCTTGGTCATACTTGGACGACATAGACGACCGTGACAGAAAAACCCACCATCAAAGGACCAAGCGGCGTGTCAAGCGGCAACAGTATCCACCTGTCAAGGATTCATGGACATGGGAGGAGATATTGGATGGAAAGGGTCCTTGGGCACAACCGGGAGAATATCGCCGCCCTCGTGAAGAGCTGGAGGCAGCCAAAGCCGAGAGGAGGTGGTATGAGGAGGCAGCACGGAGGCGAGGCTGGAAGCCCGTGGACGAGAGGCAACCCCAATAAATTTTTTGGGGGGGGCACATGGCTTGGGCAGCTGGGCAGCAGGAGGCTGCCACAGGTAGACGTGGAGAGAAGGCTATCGGAGTACGGGAGCCATTGGCGAGTAGAGGGAGGGAAGTTGTTGTGGCACGGCGTGAGAGACTGAGGTGTGTTACCAGTCCGGTCCGGCCCGTTCCTGAGCCCCGGTTAAGGCCAGTGGTGTGTGTTCCCAGTACGGACCGGCCTGTTGTTACTCCACGCATCAAGCCCACGGTGTGCGTCGCCAGCCCAGCCCGGCCTGTTCCTGCGCCACGTAGGAAACCTACGGTGTGCGTCGCCAGCCCAGCCCGGCCGGTTCCTGTGCCACGTTCGAAGCCAACGGTATGCGTCGCCAGCCCGGCCCGGCCTGTTCCTGCCACTCGCACCAAACCAGGGGTGCGAGTCGCCAGCCTGGTCCAGCCCGTTCCTGCTATTCGCACCAAGCCTCCTGTGTGTCCCCAGAGTCCTGTGCGTCCTGTTGCTGCTCCCCGCACTAGCCCTGAGATGCGTGTCCTCAGCCCGGTACCTCCAGTTCCGGCACCACGCATCAGGCCTACGGTGCGTCCCCAGGGCCAAGCATGCCCTTTTGCTTCTCCCCGCACTAGCCCTGAGATGCGTGTCCTCAGCCCGGTACCTCCAGTTCCGGCACCACGCATCAGGCCTACGGTGCGTCCCCAGGGCCAAGCATGCCCTGTTGCTTCTCCCCGCACTAGCCCTGAGATGCGTGTCCTCAGCCCGGTACCTCCAGTTCCGGCACCACGCACCAGGCCTACGGTGCGCCTCAGACGGCCAGAGTCTGCCGTCTGCCCAACGGGGCCTGAACTGTCCGTCTGCCCAACGCCGTCTGAACTGCCCGTCTGCCCAACGGCGCCTGAACTGTCCGTCTGCCCAACGCCGTCTGAACTGCCCGTCTGCCCAACGGCGCCTGAACTGCCCGTCTGCCCAACGGCGCCTGAACTGCCCGTCTGCCCTATGGCGCCTGAACTGCCCGTCTGCCAAGCGTTGCATAAGCCGCCCGTCTGTACTGAGCCTGCAAAGCCGCCCGTCTGCCATGAGCCTTCAGAGCTGTCCGCCAGACCGGAGCCGCTAGAGCCTTCCGCCAGACAGGAGCCGCTAGAGCCTTTCGCCAGACAGGAGCAGCCAGAGCCTTCCGCCAGACAGGATCAGCCAGAGCCTTCCGCCAGACAGGATCAGCCAGAGCCTTCCGCCAGACAGGATCAGCCAGAGCCTTCCGCCAGACAGGATCAGCCAGAGCCTTCCGCCAGACAGGATCAGCCAGAGCCGTCCGCCAGACAGGATCAGCCTGAGCCTTCCGCCAGCCATGAGCAGCCAGGTCCGTCAGCCAGCCATGAACAGCCAGATCCGTCAGCCAGCCATGAGCAGCCAGATCCGTCAGCCAGCCATGAGCAGCCAGATCCGTCAGCCAGCCATGAGCCGTCCAGCCAGGATCCGCCAGAGCCGTCCAGCCAGGATCCGCCAGAGCCGTCCAGCCAGGATCCGCCAGAGCCGTCCAGCCCGGATCCGCCAGCCAGCCAGGATCCGCCAGAGCCAGCCAGCCAGGATCCGCCATTCAGTCCGGAGCTGCCCCTCAGTCCGGTGCTGCCCCTTAGTCAGGTACTGTCCCTTAGCCCGGTGCTGCCCCTTAGTCCGGTGCTGCCCCTTAGCCCGGTGCTGCCCCTTATCCCGGTGCTGCCCCTTATCCCGGTGCTGCCCCTTAGTCCGGTGCTGCCCCTTAGTCCGGTGTTGCCCCTTAGTCCAGGTGGGGTTAGTTGGAGGGTGGTCATTGGGAGGAGGCTACTGAAGCAGGTTGTGACTGTGGTGGGGTGGGGATCACGACCGGGGCCAGAGCCGCCACCGTGGACAGACGCCCACCCAGACCCTCCCCTAGTCCTTATGTTGGTGCGCCCGGAGTTCGCACCTTTAGGGGGGGGTACTGTGACACTCTGGCTCCATGGACTTTGATATTTGAGCCAGGGTTGTTCATTTTCATTTGTTTGGGTGTATTTCTATGTTGGGGTGTCTAGGTTGTTGATTTCTATGTTTGGTGATTGATGTTGATTTAGTCATGTGACTCCCAATCGGAGGTAACGAGTGTCAGCTGTCGGCTCGTTATCTCTGATTGGGAGCCATATTTATACTGTGTGGTTTCTCCTTGGTTTTGTGGGTTTTTGTTCCGTTTCGGTTAGTTAACCGTGGACTTCATGAGTCGTCTTTTGTTTTGGATTTTGGTTACTTTGCTAAATAAAGTCATGTTTCTTGGACACGTTGCGCCTTGGTCATACTTGGACGACATAGACGACCGTGACACAGTGCTGAACGAAAACCCATGATTTTGGACCCTGTTTTTATGCGAAATAGCTAAAAGAAATGTTTCACGTTTGTTACACTCAAACAGTGTCTCCTGTAATATGCTGAACTGGTCGCATTGTGGATTTGGCCTAAAACATGATTTTGGACAATGCTCATGGAACTCAGCTTAAAACGTACTTGCAGACTTGAAAACCTTTGCCTATTGTAGAGTGCACCTTTACTTCCAGTGCTGAACGAAAACCCATGATTTTGGACCCTGTTTTTATGCGAAATAGCTAAAAGAAATGTTTCACGTTTGTTACACTCAAACAGTGTCTCCTGTCATATGCTGAACTGGTCGCATTGTGGATTTGGCCTAAAACATGATTTTGGACAATGCTCATGGAACTCAGCTTAAAACGTACTTGCAGACTTGAAAACCCTAGCCTATTGTACAGCGCGCCTGTACTTCCAGTGCTGAACGAAAACCAATGATTTTGGACCCTGTGTTCATGCGAAATGGCTAAAATAATTGTTTCACGTTTGTTACACTCAAACAGTGTCTCCTGTCATATGCTGAACTGGTCGCATTGTGGATTTGGCCTAAAATATGATTTTGGACAATGTTCATGGAACTCAGCTTAAAACTTACTTGCAGACTTGAAAACCCTTGCCTATTTTAGAGGGCGCCTGTCCTTCCAGTGCTGAACGAAAACCCATGATTTTGGACCCTGTTTTCATGCGAAATGGCTAAAAGAAATGTTTCACGTTTGTTACACTCAAACAGTGTCTCCTGTCATATGCTGAACTGGTCGCATTGTGGATTTGGCCTAAAATATGATTTTGGACAATGTTCATGGAACTCAGCTTAAAACGTACTTGCAGACTTGAAAACCCTTGCCTATTGTAGAGCGCGCCTGTCCTTCCAGTGCTGAACGAAAACCCATGATTTTGGACCCTGTTTTCATGCGAAATGGCAAAAAGAAATGTTTCACGTTTGTTACACTCAAACAGTGTCTCCTGTCATATGCTGAACTGGTCGCATTGTGGATTTGGCCTAAAATATGATTTTGGACAATGTTCATGGAACTCAGCTTAAAACGTACTTGCAGACTTGAAAACCCTTGCCTATTGTAGAGGGCGCCTGTCCTTCCAGTGCTGAACGAAAACCCATGATTTTGGACCCTGTTTTCATGCGAAATGGCTAAAAGAAATGTTTCACGTTTGTTACACTCAAACAGTGTCTCCTGTCATATGCTGAACTGGTCGCATTGTGGATTTGGCCTAAAATATGATTTTGGACAATGTTCATGGAACTCAGCTTAAAACGTACTTGCAGACTTGAAAACCCTTGCCTATTGTAGAGCGCGCCTGTCCTTCCAGTGCTGAACGAAAACCCATGATTTTGGACCCTGTTTTCATGCGAAATGGCTAAAAGAAATGTTTCACGTTTGTTACACTCAAACAGTGTCTCCTGTCATATGCTGAACTGGTCTCATTGCGGAATTGGCCTAAATCATGATTTTGGACAATGTTCATGGAACTCAGCTTAAAACGTACTTGCAGACTTGAAAACCTTTGCCTATTGTAGAGCGCACCTGTACTTCCAGTGCTGAACGAAAACCCATGATTTTGGACCCTGTTTTTATGCGAAATAGCTAAAAGAAATGTTTCACGTTTGTTACACTCAAACAGTGTCTCCTGTCATATGCTGAACTGGTCGCATTGTGGATTTGGGTTAAAACATGATTTTGGACAATGTTCATGGAACTCAGCTTAAAACGTACTTGCAGACTTGAAAACCTTTGCCTATTGTAGAGCGCACCTGTACTTCCAGTGCTGAACGAAAACCCATGATTTTGGACCCTGTTTTTATGCGAAATAGCTAAAAGAAATGTTTCACGTTTGTTACACTCAAACAGTGTCTCCTGTCATATGCTGAACTGGTCGCATTGTGGATTTGGCCTAAAACATGATTTTGGACAATGCTCATGGAACTCAGCTTAAAACGTACTTGCAGACTTGAAAACCCTTGCCTATTGTACAGCGCGCCTGTCCTTCCAGTGCTGAACGAAAACCCATGATTTTGGACCCTGTTTTCATGCGAAATGGCTAAAAGAAATGTTTCACATTTGTTACACTCAAACAGTGTCTCCTGTCATATGCTGAACTGGTCGCATTGTGGATTTGGCCTAAAACATGATTTTGGACAATGTTCATGGAACTCAGCTTAAAACGTACTTGCAGACTTGAAAACCCTTGCCTATTGTAGAGCGCGCCTGTCCTTCCAGTGCTGAACGAAAACCCATGATTTTGGACCCTGTTTTCATGCGAAATGGCTAAAATAATTGTTTCACGATTGTTACACTCAAACAGTGTCTCCTGTCATATGCTGAACTGGTCGCATTGTGGATTTGGGTTAAAACATGATTTTGGACAATGTTCATGGAACTCAGCTTAAAACGTACTTGCAGACTTGAAAACCTTTGCCTATTGTAGAGCGCACCTGTACTTCCAGTGCTGAACGAAAACCCATGATTTTGGACCCTGTTTTTATGCGAAATAGCTAAAAGAAATGTTTCACGTTTGTTACACTCAAACAGTGTCTCCTGTCATATGCTGAACTGGTCGCATTGTGGATTTGGCCTAAAACATGATTTTGGACAATGCGCATGGAACTCAGCTTAAAACGTACTTGCAGACTTGAAAAGCCTTGCCTATTGTACAGCGCGCCTGTACTTCCAGTGCTGAACGAAAACCAATGATTTTGGACCCTGTGTTCATGCGAAATGGCTAAAATAATTGTTTCACGTTTGTTACACTCAAACCGTGTCTCCTGTCATATGCTGAACTGGTCGCATTGTGGATTTGGCCTAAAATATGATTTTGGACAATGTTCATGGAACTCAGCTTAAAACGTACTTGCAGACTTGAAAACCCTTGCCTATTGTAGAGCGCGCCTGTCCTTCCAGTGCTGAACGAAAACCCATGATTTTGGACCCTGTTTTCATGCGAAATGGCTAAAAGAAATGTTTCACGTTTGTTACACTCAAACAGTGTCTCCTGTCATATGCTGAACTGGTCTCATTGCGGAATTGGCCTAAAACATGATTTTGGACAATGTTCATGGAACTCAGCTTAAAACGTACTTGCAGACTTGAAAACCTTTGCCTATTGTAGAGCGCACCTGTACTTCCAGTGCTGAACGAAAACCCATGATTTTGGACCCTGTTTTTATGCGAAATAGCTAAAAGAAATGTTTCACGTTTGTTACACTCAAACAGTGTCTCCTGTCATATGCTGAACTGGTCGCATTGCGGAATTGGCCTAAAACATGATTTTGGACAATGTTCATGGAACTCAGCTTAAAACGTACTTGCAGACTTGAAAACCTTTGCCTATTGTAGAGCGCACCTGTACTTCCAGTGCTGAACGAAAACCCATGATTTTGGACCCTGTTTTTATGCGAAATAGCTAAAAGAAATGTTTCACGTTTGTTACACTCAAACAGTGTCTCCTGTCATATGCTGAACTGGTCGCATTGTGGATTTGGCCTAAAACATGATTTTGGACAATGCTCACGGAACTCAGCTTAAAACGTACTTGCAGACTTGAAAACCCTTGCCTATTGTACAGCGCGCCTGTCCTTCCAGTGCTGAACGAAAACCCATGATTTTGGACCCTGTTTTCATGCGAAATGGCTAAAAGAAATGTTTCACATTTGTTACACTCAAACAGTGTCTCCTGTCATATGCTGAACTGGTCGCATTGTGGATTTGGCCTAAAACATGATTTTGGACAATGCTCATGGAACTCAGCTTAAAACGTACTTGCAGACTTGAAAACCCTTGCCTATTGTAGAGCGCACCTGTACTTCCAGTGCTGAACGAAAACCCATGATTTTGGACCCTGTTTTTATGCGAAATAGCTAAAAGAAATGTTTCACGTTTGTTACACTCAAACAGTGTCTCCTGTAATATGCTGAACTGGTCGCATTGTGGATTTGGCCTAAAACATGATTTTGGACAATGCTCATGGAACTCAGCTTAAAACGTACTTGCAGACTTGAAAACCCTTGCCTATTGTACAGCGCGCCTGTACTTCCAGTGCTGAACGAAAACCCATGATTTTGGACCCTGTTTTCATGCGAAATGGCTAAAAGAAATGTTTCACATTTGTTACACTCAAACAGTGTCTCCTGTCATATGCTGAACTGGTCGCATTGTGGATTTGGGTTAAAACATGATTTTGGACAATGTTCATGGAACTCAGCTTAAAACGTACTTGCAGACTTGAAAACCTTTGCCTATTGTAGAGTGCACCTTTACTTCCAGTGCTGAACGAAAACCCATGATTTTGGACCCTGTTTTTATGCGAAATAGCTAAAAGAAATGTTTCACGTTTGTTACACTCAAACAGTGTCTCCTGTCATATGCTGAACTGGTCGCATTGTGGATTTGGCCTAAAACATGATTTTGGACAATGTTCATGGAACTCAGCTTAAAACGTACTTGCAGACTTGAAAACCCTTGCCTATTGTAGAGCGCGCCTGTCCTTCCAGTGCTGAACAAAAACCCATGATTTTGGACCCTGTTTTCATGCGAAATGGCTAAAAGAAATGTTTCACGTTTGTTACACTCAAACAGTGTCTCCTGTCATATGCTGAACTGGTCTCATTGCGGAATTGGCCTAAAACATGATTTTGGACAATGTTCATGGAACTCAGCTTAAAACGTACTTGCAGACTTGAAAAACTTTGCCTATTGTAGAGCGCACCTGTACTTCCAGTGCTGAACGAAAACCCATGATTTTGGACCCTGTTTTTATGCGAAATAGCTAAAAGAAATGTTTCACGTTTGTTACACTCAAAGAGTGTCTCCTGTCATATGCTGAACTGGTCGCATTGTGGATTTGGGTTAAAACATGATTTTGGACAATGTTCATGGAACTCAGCTTAAAACGTACTTGCAGACTTGAAAACCTTTGCCTATTGTAGAGCGCACCTGTACTTCCAGTGCTGAACGAAAACCCATGATTTTGGACCCTGTTTTTATGCGAAATAGCTAAAAGAAATGTTTCACGTTTGTTACACTCAAACAGTGTCTCCTGTCATATGCTGAACTGGTCGCATTGTGGATTTGGCCTAAAACATGATTTTGGACAATGCTCACGGAACTCAGCTTAAAACGTACTTGCAGACTTGAAAACCCTTGCCTATTGTACAGCGCGCCTGTCCTTCCAGTGCTGAACGAAAACCCATGATTTTGGACCCTGTTTTCATGCGAAATGGCTAAAAGAAATGTTTCACGTTTGTTACACTCAAACAGTGTCTCCTGTCATATGCTGAACTGGTCTCATTGCGGAATTGGCCTAAAACATGATTTTGGACAATGTTCATGGAACTCAGCTTAAAACGTACTTGCAGACTTGAAAACCTTTGCCTATTGTAGAGCGCACCTGTACTTCCAGTGCTGAACGAAAACCCATGATTTTGGACCCTGTTTTTATGCGAAATAGCTAAAAGAAATGTTTCACGTTTGTTACACTCAAACAGTGTCTCCTGTCATATGCTGAACTGGTCGCATTGTGGATTTGGCCTAAAACATGATTTTGGACAATGCTCACGGAACTCAGCTTAAAACGTACTTGCAGACTTGAAAACCCTTGCCTATTGTACAGCGCGCCTGTCCTTCCAGTGCTGAACGAAAACCCATGATTTTGGACCCTGTTTTCATGCGAAATGGCTAAAAGAAATGTTTCACATTTGTTACACTCAAACAGTGTCTCCTGTCATATGCTGAACTGGTCGCATTGTGGATTTGGCCTAAAACATGATTTTGGACAATGCTCATGGAACTCAGCTTAAAACGTACTTGCAGACTTGAAAACCCTTGCCTATTGTACAGCGCGCCTGTCCTTCCAGTGCTGAACGAAAACCCATGATTTTGGACCCTGTTTTCATGTGAAATGGCTAAAAGAAATGTTTCACATTTGTTACACTCAAACAGTGTCTCCTGTCATATGCTGAACTGGTCGCATTGTGGATTTGGGTTAAAACATGATTTTGGACAATGTTCATGGAACTCAGCTTAAAACATACTTGCAGACTTGAAAACCTTTGCCTATTGTAGAGCGCACCTGTACTTCCAGTGCTGAACGAAAACCCATGATTTTGGACCCTGTTTTTATGCGAAATAGCTAAAAGAAATGTTTCACGTTTGTTACACTCAAACAGTGTCTCCTGTAATATGCTGAACTGGTCGCATTGTGGATTTGGCCTAAAACATGATTTTGGACAATGCTCATGGAACTCAGCTTAAAACGTACTTGCAGACTTGAAAACCCTTGCCTATTGTACAGCGCGCCTGTACTTCCAGTGCTGAACGAAAACCCATGATTTTGGACCCTGTTTTTATGCGAAATAGCTAAAAGAAATGTTTCACGTTTGTTACACTCAAACAGTGTCTCCTGTCATATGCTGAACTGGTCGCATTGTGGATTTGGCCTAAAACATGATTTTGGACAATGTTCATGGAACTCAGCTTAAAACGTACTTGCAGACTTGAAAACCCTTGCCTATTGTAGAGCGCGCCTGTCCTTCCAGTGCTGAATGAAAACCCATGATTTTGGACCCTGTTTTCATGCGAAATGGCTAAAAGAAATGTTTCACGTTTGTTACACTCAAACAGTGTCTCCTGTCATATGCTGAACTGGTCTCATTGCGGAATTGGCCTAAAACATGATTTTGGACAATGTTCATGGAACTCAGCTTAAAACGTACTTGCAGACTTGAAAACCTTTGCCTATTGTAGAGCGCACCTGTACTTCCAGTGCTGAACGAAAACCCATGATTTTGGACCCTGTTTTTATGCGAAATAGCTAAAAGAAATGTTTCACGTTTGTTACACTCAAAGAGTGTCTCCTGTCATATGCTGAACTGGTCGCATTGTGGATTTGGGTTAAAACATGATTTTGGACAATGTTCATGGAACTCAGCTTAAAACGTACTTGCAGACTTGAAAACCTTTGCCTATTGTAGAGCGCACCTGTACTTCCAGTGCTGAACGAAAACCCATGATTTTGGACCCTGTTTTTATGCGAAATAGCTAAAAGAAATGTTTCACGTTTGTTACACTCAAACAGTGTCTCCTGTCATATGCTGAACTGGTCGCATTGTGGATTTGGCCTAAAACATGATTTTGGACAATGCTCACGGAACTCAGCTTAAAACGTACTTGCAGACTTGAAAACCCTTGCCTATTGTACAGCGCGCCTGTCCTTCCAGTGCTGAACGAAAACCCATGATTTTGGACCCTGTTTTCATGCGAAATGGCTAAAAGAAATGTTTCACATTTGTTACACTCAAACAGTGTCTCCTGTCATATGCTGAACTGGTCGCATTGTGGATTTGGCCTAAAACATGATTTTGGACAATGCTCATGGAACTCAGCTTAAAACGTACTTGCAGACTTGAAAACCCTTGCCTATTGTACAGCGCGCCTGTCCTTCCAGTGCTGAACGAAAACCCATGATTTTGGACCCTGTTTTCATGCGAAATGGCTAAAAGAAATGTTTCACATTTGTTACACTCAAACAGTGTCTCCTGTCATATGCTGAACTGGTCGCATTGTGGATTTGGCCTAAAACATGATTTTGGACAATGCTCATGGAACTCAGCTTAAAACGTACTTGCAGACTTGAAAACCCTTGCCTATTGTACAGCGCGCCTGTCCTTCCAGTGCTGAACGAAAACCCATGATTTTGGACCCTGTTTTCATGCGAAATGGCTAAAAGAAATGTTTCACATTTGTTACACTCAAACAGTGTCTCCTGTCATATGCTGAACTGGTCGCATTGTGGATTTGGGTTAAAACATGATTTTGGACAATGTTCATGGAACTCAGCTTAAAACATACTTGCAGACTTGAAAACCTTTGCCTATTGTAGAGCGCACCTGTACTTCCAGTGCTGAACGAAAACCCATGATTTTGGACCCTGTTTTTATGCGAAATAGCTAAAAGAAATGTTTCACGTTTGTTACACTCAAACAGTGTCTCCTGTAATATGCTGAACTGGTCGCATTGTGGATTTGGCCTAAAACATGATTTTGGACAATGCTCATGGAACTCAGCTTAAAACGTACTTGCAGACTTGAAAACCCTTGCCTATTGTAGAGCGCGCCTGTCCTTCCAGTGCTGAACGAAAACCCATGATTTTGGACCCTGTTTTCATGCGAAATGGCTAAAAGAAATGTTTCACGTTTGTTACACTCAAACAGTGTCTCCTGTCATATGCTGAACTGGTCGCATTGCGGATTTGGCCTAAAACATGATTTTGGACAATGTTCATGGAACTCAGCTTAAAACGTACTTGCAGACTTGAAAACCCTTGCCTATTGTACAGCGCGCCTGTACTTCCAGTGCTGAACTAAAACCAATGATTTTGGACCCTGTTTTCATGCGAAATGGCTAAAATAATTGTTTCACGTTTGTTACACTCAAACAGTGTCTCCTGTCATATGCTGAACTGGTCGCATTGTGGATTTTGCCTAAAACATGATTTTAGAAAATATTCATTGAAAAAAGCATCTAAAAAAATCACATTTGAAAACTCTTGTATGTTGTATTCTACATATGTCCTTATAGTGCTGAACGTTAAAAAAATATTTTAGACCCTTTTCATGCAAAATGTATAATAAATATTTTTCTCTTTTGTTATAAAGAACTTTGTATCCCTTCATATGCCGAACTAGTTGCATTGTGGATTTTGCCTAAAACATGATTTTAGAAAATGTTAATGGAAAAAAACATTTTTTTTTTAAATTACATTTGAAAACCCTTGTATGTTCAATTCTACATATGTCCTTCAAAAAATATTTTAGACCCTTTTCATGCAAAATGAACTCAACAAATGTGAACTCAGCTTAAAACGTACTTGCAGACTTGAAAACCTTTGCCTATTGTAGAGCGCACCTGTACTTCCAGTGCTGAACGAAAACCCATGATTTTGGACCCTGTTTTTATGCGAAATAGCTAAAAGAAATGTTTCACGTTTGTTACACTCAAACAGTGTCTCCTGTCATATGCTGAACTGGTCGCATTGTGGATTTGGCCTAAAACATGATTTTGGACAATGCTCACGGAACTCAGCTTAAAACGTACTTGCAGACTTGAAAACCCTTGCCTATTGTACAGCGCGCCTGTCCTTCCAGTGCTGAACGAAAACCCATGATTTTGGACCCTGTTTTCATGCGAAATAGCTAAAAGAAATGTTTCACATTTGTTACACTCAAACAGTGTCTCCTGTCATATGCTGAACTGGTCGCATTGTGGATTTGGCCTAAAACATGATTTTGGACAATGCTCATGGAACTCAGCTTAAAACGTACTTGCAGACTTGAAAACCCTTGCCTATTGTACAGCGCGCCTGTCCTTCCAGTGCTGAACGAAAACCCATGATTTTGGACCCTGTTTTCATGCGAAATGGCTAAAAGAAATGTTTCACATTTGTTACACTCAAACAGTGTCTCCTGTCATATGCTGAACTGGTCGCATTGTGGATTTGGCCTAAAACATGATTTTGGACAATGTTCATGGAACTCAGCTTAAAACGTACTTGCAGACTTGAAAACCCTTGCCTATTGTAGAGCGCGCCTGTCCTTCCAGTGCTGAACAAAAACCCATGATTTTGGACCCTGTTTTCATGCGAAATGGCTAAAATAATTGTTTCACGTTTGTTACACTCAAACAGTGTCTCCTGTCATATGCTGAACTGGTCGCATTGTGGATTTGGGTTAAAACATGATTTTGGACAATGTTAATGGAACTCAGCTTAAAACGTACTTGCAGACTTGAAAACCTTTGCCTATTGTAGAGCGCACCTGTACTTCCAGTGCTGAACGAAAACCCATGATTTTGGACCCTGTTTTTATGCGAAATAGCTAAAAGAAATGTTTCACGTTTGTTACACTCAAACAGTGTCTCCTGTCATATGCTGAACTGGTCGCATTGTGGATTTGGCCTAAAACATGATTTTGGACAATGCTCATGGAACTCAGCTTAAAACGTACTTGCAGACTTGAAAACCCTTGCCTATTGTACAGCGCGCCTGTACTTCCAGTGCTGAACGAAAACCAATGATTTTGGACCCTGTGTTCATGCGAAATGGCTAAAATAATTGTTTCACGTTTGTTACACTCGAACAGTGTCTCCTGTCATATGCTGAACTGGTCGCATTGTGGATTTGGCCTAAAATATGATTTTGGACAATGTTCATGGAACTCAGCTTAAAACTTACTTGCAGACTTGAAAACCCTTGCCTATTTTAGAGGGCGCCTGTCCTTCCAGTGCTGAACGAAAACCCATGATTTTGGACCCTGTTTTCATGCGAAATGGCTAAAAGAAATGTTTCACGTTTGTTACACTCAAACAGTGTCTCCTGTCATATGCTGAACTGGTCGCATTGTGGATTTGGCCTAAAATATGATTTTGGACAATGTTCATGGAACTCAGCTTAAAACGTACTTGCAGACTTGAAAACCCTTGCCTATTGTAGAGCGCGCCTGTCCTTCCAGTGCTGAACGAAAACCCATGATTTTGGACCCTGTTTTCATGCGAAATGGCTAAAAGAAATGTTTCACGTTTGTTACACTCAAACAGTGTCTCCTGTCATATGCTGAACTGGTCGCATTGTGGATTTGGCCTAAAATATGATTTTGGACAATGTTCATGGAACTCAGCTTAAAACGTACTTGCAGACTTGAAAACCCTTGCCTATTGTAGAGGGCGCCTGTCCTTCCAGTGCTGAACGAAAACCCATGATTTTGGACCCTGTTTTCATGCGAAATGGCTAAAAGAAATGTTTCACGTTTGTTACACTCAAACAGTGTCTCCTGTCATATGCTGAACTGGTCGCATTGTGGATTTGGCCTAAAATATGATTTTGGACAATGTTCATGGAACTCAGCTTAAAACGTACTTGCAGACTTGAAAACCCTTGCCTATTGTAGAGCGCGCCTGTCCTTCCAGTGCTGAACGAAAACCCATGATTTTGGACCCTGTTTTCATGCGAAATGGCTAAAAGAAATGTTTCACGTTTGTTACACTCAAACAGTGTCTCCTGTCATATGCTGAACTGGTCTCATTGCGGAATTGGCCTAAATCATGATTTTGGACAATGTTCATGGAACTCAGCTTAAAACGTACTTGCAGACTTGAAAACCTTTGCCTATTGTAGAGCGCACCTGTACTTCCAGTGCTGAACGAAAACCCATGATTTTGGACCCTGTTTTTATGCGAAATAGCTAAAAGAAATGTTTCACGTTTGTTACACTCAAACAGTGTCTCCTGTCATATGCTGAACTGGTCGCATTGTGGATTTGGGTTAAAACATGATTTTGGACAATGTTCATGGAACTCAGCTTAAAACGTACTTGCAGACTTGAAAACCTTTGCCTATTGTAGAGCGCACCTGTACTTCCAGTGCTGAACGAAAACCCATGATTTTGGACCCTGTTTTTATGCGAAATAGCTAAAAGAAATGTTTCACGTTTGTTACACTCAAACAGTGTCTCCTGTCATATGCTGAACTGGTCGCATTGTGGATTTGGCCTAAAACATGATTTTGGACAATGCTCATGGAACTCAGCTTAAAACGTACTTGCAGACTTGAAAACCCTTGCCTATTGTACAGCGCGCCTGTCCTTCCAGTGCTGAACGAAAACCCATGATTTTGGACCCTGTTTTCATGCGAAATGGCTAAAATAATTGTTTCACGTTTGTTACACTCAAACAGTGTCTCCTGTCATATGCTGAACTGGTCGCATTGTGGATTTGGGTTAAAACATGATTTTGGACAATGTTCATGGAACTCAGCTTAAAACGTACTTGCAGACTTGAAAACCTTTGCCTATTGTAGAGCGCACCTGTACTTCCAGTGCTGAACGAAAACCCATGATTTTGGACCCTGTTTTTATGCGAAATAGCTAAAAGAAATGTTTCACGTTTGTTACACTCAAACAGTGTCTCCTGTCATATGCTGAACTGGTCGCATTGTGGATTTGGCCTAAAACATGATTTTGGACAATGCGCATGGAACTCAGCTTAAAACGTACTTGCAGACTTGAAAAGCCTTGCCTATTGTACAGCGCGCCTGTACTTCCAGTGCTGAACGAAAACCAATGATTTTGGACCCTGTGTTCATGCGAAATGGCTAAAATAATTGTTTCACGTTTGTTACACTCAAACCGTGTCTCCTGTCATATGCTGAACTGGTCGCATTGTGGATTTGGCCTAAAATATGATTTTGGACAATGTTCATGGAACTCAGCTTAAAACGTACTTGCAGACTTGAAAACCCTTGCCTATTGTAGAGCGCGCCTGTCCTTCCAGTGCTGAACTAAAACCAATGATTTTGGACCCTGTTTTCATGCGAAATGGCTAAAATAATTGTTTCACGTTTGTTACACTCAAACAGTGTCTCCTGTCATATGCTGAACTGGTCGCATTGTGGATTTTGCCTAAAACATGATTTTAGAAAATATTCATTGAAAAAAGCATCTAAAAAAATCACATTTGAAAACTCTTGTATGTTGTATTCTACATATGTCCTTATAGTGCTGAACGTTAAAAAAATATTTTAGACCCTTTTCATGCAAAATGTATAATAAATATTTTTCTCTTTTGTTATAAAGAACTTTGTATCCCTTCATATGCCGAACTAGTTGCATTGTGGATTTTGCCTAAAACATGATTTTAGAAAATGTTAATGGAAAAAAACATTTTTTTTTAAAATTACATTTGAAAACCCTTGTATGTTCAATTCTACATATGTCCTTCAAAAAATATTTTAGACCCTTTTCATGCAAAAGGAACTCAACAAATGTGAACTCAGCTTAAAACGTACTTGCAGACTTGAAAACCTTTGCCTATTGTAGAGCGCACCTGTACTTCCAGTGCTGAACGAAAACCCATGATTTTGGACCCTGTTTTTATGCGAAATAGCTAAAAGAAATGTTTCACGTTTGTTACACTCAAACAGTGTCTCCTGTCATATGCTGAACTGGTCGCATTGTGGATTTGGGTTAAAACATGATTTTGGACAATGTTCATGGAACTCAGCTTAAAACATACTTGCAGACTTGAAAACCCTTGCCTATTGTACAGCGCGCCTGTCCTTCCAGTGCTGAACGAAAACCCATGATTTTGGACCCTGTTTTCATGCGAAATGGCTAAAAGAAATGTTTCACATTTGTTACACTCAAACAGTGTCTCCTGTCATATGCTGAACTGGTCGCATTGTGGATTTGGCCTAAAACATGATTTTGGACAATGTTCATGGAACTCAGCTTAAAACGTACTTGCAGACTTGAAAACCCTTGCCTATTGTAGAGCGCGCCTGTCCTTCCAGTGCTGAACGAAAACCCATGATTTTGGACCCTGTTTTCATGCGAAATGGCTAAAATAATTGTTTCACGTTTGTTACACTCAAACAGTGTCTCCTGTCATATGCTGAACTGGTCGCATTGTGGATTTGGGTTAAAACATGATTTTGGACAATGTTAATGGAACTCAGCTTAAAACGTACTTGCAGACTTGAAAACCTTTGCCTATTGTAGAGCGCACCTGTACTTCCAGTGCTGAACGAAAACCCATGATTTTGGACCCTGTTTTTATGCGAAATAGCTAAAAGAAATGTTTCACGTTTGTTACACTCAAACAGTGTCTCCTGTCATATGCTGAACTGGTCGCATTGTGGATTTGGCCTAAAACATGATTTTGGACAATGCTCATGGAACTCAGCTTAAAACGTACTTGCAGACTTGAAAACCCTTGCCTATTGTACAGCGCGCCTTTACTTCCAGTGCTGAACGAAAACCAATGATTTTGGACCCTGTGTTCATGCGAAATGGCTAAAATAATTGTTTCACGTTTGTTACACTCAAACAGTGTCTCCTGTCATATGCTGAACTGGTCGCATTGTGGATTTGGCCTAAAATATGATTTTGGACAATGTTCATGGAACTCAGCTTAAAACTTACTTGCAGACTTGAAAACCCTTGCCTATTGTAGAGGGCTCCTGTCCTTCCAGTGCTGAACGAAAACCCATGATTTTGGACCCTGTTTTCATGCGAAATGGCTAAAAGAAATGTTTCACGTTTGTTACACTCAAACAGTGTCTCCTGTCATATGCTGAACTGGTCGCATTGTGGATTTGGCCTAAAATATGATTTTGGACAATGTTCATGGAACTCAGCTTAAAACGTACTTGCAGACTTGAAAACCCTTGCCTATTGTAGAGCGCGCCTGTCCTTCCAGTGCTGAACGAAAACCCATGATTTTGGACCCTGTTTTCATGCGAAATGGCTAAAAGAAATGTTTCACGTTTGTTACACTCAAACAGTGTCTCCTGTCATATGCTGAACTGGTCGCATTGTGTATTTGGCCTAAAATATGATTTTGGACAATGTTCATGGAACTCAGCTTAAAACGTACTTGCAGACTTGAAAACCCTTGCCTATTGTAGAGGGCGCCTGTCCTTCCAGTGCTGAACGAAAACCCATGATTTTGGACCCTGTTTTCATGCGAAATGGCTAAAAGAAATGTTTCACGTTTGTTACACTCAAACAGTGTCTCCTGTCATATGCTGAACTGGTCGCATTGTGGATTTGGCCTAAAATATGATTTTGGACAATGTTCATGGAACTCAGCTTAAAACGTACTTGCAGACTTGAAAACCCTTGCCTATTGTAGAGCGCGCCTGTCCTTCCAGTGCTGAACGAAAACCCATGATTTTGGACCCTGTTTTCATGCGAAATGGCTAAAAGAAATGTTTCACGTTTGTTACACTCAAACAGTGTCTCCTGTCATATGCTGAACTGGTCTCATTGCGGAATTGGCCTAAAACATGATTTTGGACAATGTTCATGGAACTCAGCTTAAAACGTACTTGCAGACTTGAAAACCTTTGCCTATTGTAGAGCGCACCTGTACTTCCAGTGCTGAACGAAAACCCATGATTTTGGACCCTGTTTTTATGAGAAATAGCTAAAAGAAATGTTTCACGTTTGTTACACTCAAACAGTGTCTCCTGTCATATGCTGAACTGGTCGCATTGTGGATTTGGGTTAAAACATGATTTTGGACAATGTTCATGGAACTCAGCTTAAAACGTACTTGCAGACTTGAAAACCTTTGCCTATTGTAGAGCGCACCTGTACTTCCAGTGCTGAACGAAAACCCATGATTTTGGACCCTGTTTTTATGCGAAATAGCTAAAAGAAATGTTTCACGTTTGTTACACTCAAACAGTGTCTCCTGTCATATGCTGAACTGGTCGCATTGTGGATTTGGGTTAAAACATGATTTTGGACAATGTTCATGGAACTCAGCTTAAAACATACTTGCAGACTTGAAAACCTTTGCCTATTGTAGAGCGCACCTGTACTTCCAGTGCTGAACGAAAACCCATGATTTTGGACCCTGTTTTTATGCGAAATAGCTAAAAGAAATGTTTCACGTTTGTTACACTCAAACAGTGTCTCCTGTCATATGCTGAACTGGTCGCATTGTGGATTTGGCCTAAAACATGATTTTGGACAATGTTCATGGAACTCAGCTTAAAACATACTTGCAGACTTGAAAACCTTTGCCTATTGTAGAGCGCACCTGTACTTCCAGTGCTGAACGAAAACCCATGATTTTGGACCCTGTTTTTATGCGAAATAGCTAAAAGAAATGTTTCACGTTTGTTACACTCAAACAGTGTCTCCTGTCATATGCTGAACTGGTCGCATTGTGGATTTGGCCTAAAACATGATTTTGGACAATGCTCATGGAACTCAGCTTAAAACGTACTTGCAGACTTGAAAACCCTTGCCTATTGTACAGCGCGCCTGTCCTTCCAGTGCTGAACGAAAACCCATGATTTTGGACCCTGTTTTCATGCGAAATGGCTAAAAGAAATGTTTCACATTTGTTACACTCAAACAGTGTCTCCTGTCATATGCTGAACTGGTCGCATTGTGGATTTGGCCTAAAACATGATTTTGGACAATGTTCATGGAACTCAGCTTAAAACGTACTTGCAGACTTGAAAACCCTTGCCTATTGTAGAGCGCGCCTGTCCTTCCAGTGCTGAACGAAAACCCATGATTTTGGACCCTGTTTTCATGCGAAATGGCTAAAATAATTGTTTCACGTTTGTTACACTCAAACAGTGTCTCCTGTCATATGCTGAACTGGTCGCATTGTGGATTTGGGTTAAAACATGATTTTGGACAATGTTAATGGAACTCAGCTTAAAACGTACTTGCAGACTTGAAAACCTTTGCCTATTGTAGAGCGCACCTGTACTTCCAGTGCTGAACGAAAACCCATGATTTTGGACCCTGTTTTTATGCGAAATAGCTAAAAGAAATGTTTCACGTTTGTTACACTCAAACAGTGTCTCCTGTCATATGCTGAACTGGTCGCATTGTGGATTTGGCCTAAAACATGATTTTGGACAATGCTCATGGAACTCAGCTTAAAACGTACTTGCAGACTTGAAAACCCTTGCCTATTGTACAGCGCGCCTTTACTTCCAGTGCTGAACGAAAACCAATGATTTTGGACCCTGTGTTCATGCGAAATGGCTAAAATAATTGTTTCACGTTTGTTACACTCAAACAGTGTCTCCTGTCATATGCTGAACTGGTCGCATTGTGGATTTGGCCTAAAATATGATTTTGGACAATGTTCATGGAACTCAGCTTAAAACTTACTTGCAGACTTGAAAACCCTTGCCTATTGTAGAGGGCTCCTGTCCTTCCAGTGCTGAACGAAAACCCATGATTTTGGACCCTGTTTTCATGCGAAATGGCTAAAAGAAATGTTTCACGTTTGTTACACTCAAACAGTGTCTCCTGTCATATGCTGAACTGGTCGCATTGTGGATTTGGCCTAAAATATGATTTTGGACAATGTTCATGGAACTCAGCTTAAAACGTACTTGCAGACTTGAAAACCCTTGCCTATTGTAGAGCGCGCCTGTCCTTCCAGTGCTGAACGAAAACCCATGATTTTGGACCCTGTTTTCATGCGAAATGGCTAAAAGAAATGTTTCACGTTTGTTACACTCAAACAGTGTCTCCTGTCATATGCTGAACTGGTCGCATTGTGGATTTGGGTTAAAACATGATTTTGGACAATGTTCATGGAACTCAGCTTAAAACATACTTGCAGACTTGAAAACCTTTGCCTATTGTAGAGCGCACCTGTACTTCCAGTGCTGAACGAAAACCCATGATTTTGGACCCTGTTTTTATGCGAAATAGCTAAAAGAAATGTTTCACGTTTGTTACACTCAAACAGTGTCTCCTGTCATATGCTGAACTGGTCGCATTGTGGATTTGGCCTAAAACATGATTTTGGACAATGTTCATGGAACTCAGCTTAAAACATACTTGCAGACTTGAAAACCTTTGCCTATTGTAGAGCGCACCTGTACTTCCAGTGCTGAACGAAAACCCATGATTTTGGACCCTGTTTTTATGCGAAATAGCTAAAAGAAATGTTTCACGTTTGTTACACTCAAACAGTGTCTCCTGTCATATGCTGAACTGGTCGCATTGTGGATTTGGCCTAAAACATGATTTTGGACAATGCTCATGGAACTCAGCTTAAAACGTACTTGCAGACTTGAAAACCCTTGCCTATTGTACAGCGCGCCTGTCCTTCCAGTGCTGAACGAAAACCCATGATTTTGGACCCTGTTTTCATGCGAAATGGCTAAAAGAAATGTTTCACGTTTGTTACACTCAAACAGTGTCTCCTGTCATATGCTGAACTGGTCTCATTGCGGAATTGGCCTAAAACATGATTTTGGACAATGTTCATGGAACTCAGCTTAAAACGTACTTGCAGACTTGAAAACCTTTGCCTATTGTAGAGCGCACCTGTACTTCCAGTGCTGAACGAAAACCCATGATTTTGGACCCTGTTTTTATGAGAAATAGCTAAAAGAAATGTTTCACGTTTGTTACACTCAAACAGTGTCTCCTGTCATATGCTGAACTGGTCGCATTGTGGATTTGGGTTAAAACATGATTTTGGACAATGTTCATGGAACTCAGCTTAAAACGTACTTGCAGACTTGAAAACCTTTGCCTATTGTAGAGCGCACCTGTACTTCCAGTGCTGAACGAAAACCCATGATTTTGGACCCTGTTTTTATGCGAAATAGCTAAAAGAAATGTTTCACGTTTGTTACACTCAAACAGTGTCTCCTGTCATATGCTGAACTGGTCGCATTGTGGATTTGGGTTAAAACATGATTTTGGACAATGTTCATGGAACTCAGCTTAAAACATACTTGCAGACTTGAAAACCTTTGCCTATTGTAGAGCGCACCTGTACTTCCAGTGCTGAACGAAAACCCATGATTTTGGACCCTGTTTTTATGCGAAATAGCTAAAAGAAATGTTTCACGTTTGTTACACTCAAACAGTGTCTCCTGTCATATGCTGAACTGGTCGCATTGTGGATTTGGCCTAAAACATGATTTTGGACAATGTTCATGGAACTCAGCTTAAAACATACTTGCAGACTTGAAAACCTTTGCCTATTGTAGAGCGCACCTGTACTTCCAGTGCTGAACGAAAACCCATGATTTTGGACCCTGTTTTTATGCGAAATAGCTAAAAGAAATGTTTCACGTTTGTTACACTCAAACAGTGTCTCCTGTCATATGCTGAACTGGTCGCATTGTGGATTTGGCCTAAAACATGATTTTGGACAATGCTCATGGAACTCAGCTTAAAACGTACTTGCAGACTTGAAAACCCTTGCCTATTGTACAGCGCGCCTGTCCTTCCAGTGCTGAACGAAAACCCATGATTTTGGACCCTGTTTTCATGCGAAATGGCTAAAAGAAATGTTTCACATTTGTTACACTCAAACAGTGTCTCCTGTCATATGCTGAACTGGTCGCATTGTGGATTTGGCCTAAAACATGATTTTGGACAATGTTCATGGAACTCAGCTTAAAACGTACTTGCAGACTTGAAAACCCTTGCCTATTGTAGAGCGCGCCTGTCCTTCCAGTGCTGAACGAAAACCCATGATTTTGGACCCTGTTTTCATGCGAAATGGCTAAAATAATTGTTTCACGTTTGTTACACTCAAACAGTGTCTCCTGTCATATGCTGAACTGGTCGCATTGTGGATTTGGGTTAAAACATGATTTTGGACAATGTTAATGGAACTCAGCTTAAAACGTACTTGCAGACTTGAAAACCTTTGCCTATTGTAGAGCGCACCTGTACTTCCAGTGCTGAACGAAAACCCATGATTTTGGACCCTGTTTTTATGCGAAATAGCTAAAAGAAATGTTTCACGTTTGTTACACTCAAACAGTGTCTCCTGTCATATGCTGAACTGGTCGCATTGTGGATTTGGCCTAAAACATGATTTTGGACAATGCTCATGGAACTCAGCTTAAAACGTACTTGCAGACTTGAAAACCCTTGCCTATTGTACAGCGCGCCTTTACTTCCAGTGCTGAACGAAAACCAATGATTTTGGACCCTGTGTTCATGCGAAATGGCTAAAATAATTGTTTCACGTTTGTTACACTCAAACAGTGTCTCCTGTCATATGCTGAACTGGTCGCATTGTGGATTTGGCCTAAAATATGATTTTGGACAATGTTCATGGAACTCAGCTTAAAACTTACTTGCAGACTTGAAAACCCTTGCCTATTGTAGAGGGCTCCTGTCCTTCCAGTGCTGAACGAAAACCCATGATTTTGGACCCTGTTTTCATGCGAAATGGCTAAAAGAAATGTTTCACGTTTGTTACACTCAAACAGTGTCTCCTGTCATATGCTGAACTGGTCGCATTGTGGATTTGGCCTAAAATATGATTTTGGACAATGTTCATGGAACTCAGCTTAAAACGTACTTGCAGACTTGAAAACCCTTGCCTATTGTAGAGCGCGCCTGTCCTTCCAGTGCTGAACGAAAACCCATGATTTTGGACCCTGTTTTCATGCGAAATGGCTAAAAGAAATGTTTCACGTTTGTTACACTCAAACAGTGTCTCCTGTCATATGCTGAACTGGTCGCATTGTGGATTTGGGTTAAAACATGATTTTGGACAATGTTCATGGAACTCAGCTTAAAACATACTTGCAGACTTGAAAACCTTTGCCTATTGTAGAGCGCACCTGTACTTCCAGTGCTGAACGAAAACCCATGATTTTGGACCCTGTTTTTATGCGAAATAGCTAAAAGAAATGTTTCACGTTTGTTACACTCAAACAGTGTCTCCTGTCATATGCTGAACTGGTCGCATTGTGGATTTGGCCTAAAACATGATTTTGGACAATGTTCATGGAACTCAGCTTAAAACATACTTGCAGACTTGAAAACCTTTGCCTATTGTAGAGCGCACCTGTACTTCCAGTGCTGAACGAAAACCCATGATTTTGGACCCTGTTTTTATGCGAAATAGCTAAAAGAAATGTTTCACGTTTGTTACACTCAAACAGTGTCTCCTGTCATATGCTGAACTGGTCTCATTGCGGAATTGGCCTAAAACATGATTTTGGACAATGTTCATGGAACTCAGCTTAAAACGTACTTGCAGACTTGAAAACCTTTGCCTATTGTAGAGCGCACCTGTACTTCCAGTGCTGAACGAAAACCCATGATTTTGGACCCTGTTTTTATGAGAAATAGCTAAAAGAAATGTTTCACGTTTGTTACACTCAAACAGTGTCTCCTGTCATATGCTGAACTGGTCGCATTGTGGATTTGGGTTAAAACATGATTTTGGACAATGTTCATGGAACTCAGCTTAAAACGTACTTGCAGACTTGAAAACCTTTGCCTATTGTAGAGCGCACCTGTACTTCCAGTGCTGAACGAAAACCCATGATTTTGGACCCTGTTTTTATGCGAAATAGCTAAAAGAAATGTTTCACGTTTGTTACACTCAAACAGTGTCTCCTGTCATATGCTGAACTGGTCGCATTGTGGATTTGGGTTAAAACATGATTTTGGACAATGTTCATGGAACTCAGCTTAAAACATACTTGCAGACTTGAAAACCTTTGCCTATTGTAGAGCGCACCTGTACTTCCAGTGCTGAACGAAAACCCATGATTTTGGACCCTGTTTTTATGCGAAATAGCTAAAAGAAATGTTTCACGTTTGTTACACTCAAACAGTGTCTCCTGTCATATGCTGAACTGGTCGCATTGTGGATTTGGCCTAAAACATGATTTTGGACAATGTTCATGGAACTCAGCTTAAAACATACTTGCAGACTTGAAAACCTTTGCCTATTGTAGAGCGCACCTGTACTTCCAGTGCTGAACGAAAACCCATGATTTTGGACCCTGTTTTTATGCGAAATAGCTAAAAGAAATGTTTCACGTTTGTTACACTCAAACAGTGTCTCCTGTCATATGCTGAACTGGTCGCATTGTGGATTTGGCCTAAAACATGATTTTGGACAATGCTCATGGAACTCAGCTTAAAACGTACTTGCAGACTTGAAAACCCTTGCCTATTGTACAGCGCGCCTGTCCTTCCAGTGCTGAACGAAAACCCATGATTTTGGACCCTGTTTTCATGCGAAATGGCTAAAAGAAATGTTTCACATTTGTTACACTCAAACAGTGTCTCCTGTCATATGCTGAACTGGTCGCATTGTGGATTTGGCCTAAAACATGATTTTGGACAATGTTCATGGAACTCAGCTTAAAACGTACTTGCAGACTTGAAAACCCTTGCCTATTGTAGAGCGCGCCTGTCCTTCCAGTGCTGAACGAAAACCCATGATTTTGGACCCTGTTTTCATGCGAAATGGCTAAAATAATTGTTTCACGTTTGTTACACTCAAACAGTGTCTCCTGTCATATGCTGAACTGGTCGCATTGTGGATTTGGGTTAAAACATGATTTTGGACAATGTTAATGGAACTCAGCTTAAAACGTACTTGCAGACTTGAAAACCTTTGCCTATTGTAGAGCGCACCTGTACTTCCAGTGCTGAACGAAAACCCATGATTTTGGACCCTGTTTTTATGCGAAATAGCTAAAAGAAATGTTTCACGTTTGTTACACTCAAACAGTGTCTCCTGTCATATGCTGAACTGGTCGCATTGTGGATTTGGCCTAAAACATGATTTTGGACAATGCTCATGGAACTCAGCTTAAAACGTACTTGCAGACTTGAAAACCCTTGCCTATTGTACAGCGCGCCTTTACTTCCAGTGCTGAACGAAAACCAATGATTTTGGACCCTGTGTTCATGCGAAATGGCTAAAATAATTGTTTCACGTTTGTTACACTCAAACAGTGTCTCCTGTCATATGCTGAACTGGTCGCATTGTGGATTTGGCCTAAAATATGATTTTGGACAATGTTCATGGAACTCAGCTTAAAACTTACTTGCAGACTTGAAAACCCTTGCCTATTGTAGAGGGCTCCTGTCCTTCCAGTGCTGAACGAAAACCCATGATTTTGGACCCTGTTTTCATGCGAAATGGCTAAAAGAAATGTTTCACGTTTGTTACACTCAAACAGTGTCTCCTGTCATATGCTGAACTGGTCGCATTGTGGATTTGGCCTAAAATATGATTTTGGACAATGTTCATGGAACTCAGCTTAAAACGTACTTGCAGACTTGAAAACCCTTGCCTATTGTAGAGCGCGCCTGTCCTTCCAGTGCTGAACGAAAACCCATGATTTTGGACCCTGTTTTCATGCGAAATGGCTAAAAGAAATGTTTCACGTTTGTTACACTCAAACAGTGTCTCCTGTCATATGCTGAACTGGTCGCATTGTGGATTTGGGTTAAAACATGATTTTGGACAATGTTCATGGAACTCAGCTTAAAACATACTTGCAGACTTGAAAACCTTTGCCTATTGTAGAGCGCACCTGTACTTCCAGTGCTGAACGAAAACCCATGATTTTGGACCCTGTTTTTATGCGAAATAGCTAAAAGAAATGTTTCACGTTTGTTACACTCAAACAGTGTCTCCTGTCATATGCTGAACTGGTCGCATTGTGGATTTGGCCTAAAACATGATTTTGGACAATGTTCATGGAACTCAGCTTAAAACATACTTGCAGACTTGAAAACCTTTGCCTATTGTAGAGCGCACCTGTACTTCCAGTGCTGAACGAAAACCCATGATTTTGGACCCTGTTTTTATGCGAAATAGCTAAAAGAAATGTTTCACGTTTGTTACACTCAAACAGTGTCTCCTGTCATATGCTGAACTGGTCGCATTGTGGATTTGGCCTAAAACATGATTTTGGACAATGCTCATGGAACTCAGCTTAAAACGTACTTGCAGACTTGAAAACCCTTGCCTATTGTACAGCGCGCCTGTCCTTCCAGTGCTGAACGAAAACCCATGATTTTGGACCCTGTTTTCATGCGAAATGGCTAAAACAAATGTTTCACATTTGTTACACTCAAACAGTGTCTCCTGTCATATGCTGAACTGGTCGCATTGTGGATTTGGCCTAAAACATGATTTTGGACAATGTTCATGGAACTCAGCTTAAAACGTACTTGCAGACTTGAAAACCCTTGCCTATTGTAGAGCGCGCCTGTCCTTCCAGTGCTGAACGAAAACCCATGATTTTGGACCCTGTTTTCATGCGAAATGGCTAAAATAATTGTTTCACGTTTGTTACACTCAAACAGTGTCTCCTGTCATATGCTGAACTGGTCGCATTGTGGATTTGGCCTAAAATATGATTTTGGACAATGTTCATGGAACTCAGCTTAAAACTTACTTGCAGACTTGAAAACCCTTGCCTATTGTAGAGGGCTCCTGTCCTTCCAGTGCTGAACGAAAACCCATGATTTTGGACCCTGTTTTCATGCGAAATGGCTAAAAGAAATGTTTCACGTTTGTTACACTCAAACAGTGTCTCCTGTCATATGCTGAACTGGTCGCATTGTGGATTTGGCCTAAAATATGATTTTGGACAATGTTCATGGAACTCAGCTTAAAACGTACTTGCAGACTTGAAAACCCTTGCCTATTGTAGAGCGCGCCTGTCCTTCCAGTGCTGAACGAAAACCCATGATTTTGGACCCTGTTTTCATGCGAAATGGCTAAAAGAAATGTTTCACGTTTGTTACACTCAAACAGTGTCTCCTGTCATATGCTGAACTGGTCGCATTGTGGATTTGGCCTAAAATATGATTTTGGACAATGTTCATGGAACTCAGCTTAAAACGTACTTGCAGACTTGAAAACCCTTGCCTATTGTAGAGCGCGCCTGTCCTTCCAGTGCTGAACGAAAACCCATGATTTTGGACCCTGTTTTCATGCGAAATGGCTAAAAGAAATGTTTCACGTTTGTTACACTCAAACAGTGTCTCCTGTCATATGCTGAACTGGTCGCATTGTGGATTTGGCCTAAAATATGATTTTGGACAATGTTCATGGAACTCAGCTTAAAACGTACTTGCAGACTTGAAAACCCTTGCCTATTGTAGAGGGCGCCTGTCCTTCCAGTGCTGAACGAAAACCCATGATTTTGGACCCTGTTTTCATGCGAAATGGCTAAAAGAAATGTTTCACGTTTGTTACACTCAAACAGTGTCTCCTGTCATATGCTGAACTGGTCGCATTGTGGATTTGGCCTAAAATATGATTTTGGACAATGTTCATGGAACTCAGCTTAAAACGTACTTGCAGACTTGAAAACCCTTGCCTATTGTAGAGCGCGCCTGTCCTTCCAGTGCTGAACGAAAACCCATGATTTTGGACCCTGTTTTCATGCGAAATGGCTAAAAGAAATGTTTCACGTTTGTTACACTCAAACAGTGTCTCCTGTCATATGCTGAACTGGTCTCATTGCGGAATTGGCCTAAAACATGATTTTGGACAATGTTCATGGAACTCAGCTTAAAACGTACTTGCAGACTTGAAAACCTTTGCCTATTGTAGAGCGCACCTGTACTTCCAGTGCTGAACGAAAACCCATGATTTTGGACCCTGTTTTTATGAGAAATAGCTAAAAGAAATGTTTCACGTTTGTTACACTCAAACAGTGTCTCCTGTCATATGCTGAACTGGTCGCATTGTGGATTTGGCCTAAAACATGATTTTGGACAATGTTCATGGAACTCAGCTTAAAACATACTTGCAGACTTGAAAACCTTTGCCTATTGTAGAGCGCACCTGTACTTCCAGTGCTGAACGAAAACCCATGATTTTGGACCCTGTTTTTATGCGAAATAGCTAAAAGAAATGTTTCACGTTTGTTACACTCAAACAGTGTCTCCTGTCATATGCTGAACTGGTCGCATTGTGGATTTGGCCTAAAACATGATTTTGGACAATGCTCATGGAACTCAGCTTAAAACGTACTTGCAGACTTGAAAACCCTTGCCTATTGTACAGCGCGCCTGTCCTTCCAGTGCTGAACGAAAACCCATGATTTTGGACCCTGTTTTCATGCGAAATGGCTAAAAGAAATGTTTCACATTTGTTACACTCAAACAGTGTCTCCTGTCATATGCTGAACTGGTCGCATTGTGGATTTGGCCTAAAACATGATTTTGGACAATGTTCATGGAACTCAGCTTAAAACGTACTTGCAGACTTGAAAACCCTTGCCTATTGTAGAGCGCGCCTGTCCTTCCAGTGCTGAACGAAAACCCATGATTTTGGACCCTGTTTTCATGCGAAATGGCTAAAATAATTGTTTCACGTTTGTTACACTCAAACAGTGTCTCCTGTCATATGCTGAACTGGTCGCATTGTGGATTTGGGTTAAAACATGATTTTGGACAATGTTAATGGAACTCAGCTTAAAACGTACTTGCAGACTTGAAAACCTTTGCCTATTGTAGAGCGCACCTGTACTTCCAGTGCTGAACGAAAACCCATGATTTTGGACCCTGTTTTTATGCGAAATAGCTAAAAGAAATGTTTCACGTTTGTTACACTCAAACAGTGTCTCCTGTCATATGCTGAACTGGTCGCATTGTGGATTTGGCCTAAAACATGATTTTGGACAATGCTCATGGAACTCAGCTTAAAACGTACTTGCAGACTTGAAAACCCTTGCCTATTGTACAGCGCGCCTTTACTTCCAGTGCTGAACGAAAACCAATGATTTTGGACCCTGTGTTCATGCGAAATGGCTAAAATAATTGTTTCACGTTTGTTACACTCAAACAGTGTCTCCTGTCATATGCTGAACTGGTCGCATTGTGGATTTGGCCTAAAATATGATTTTGGACAATGTTCATGGAACTCAGCTTAAAACGTACTTGCAGACTTGAAAACCCTTGCCGATTGTAGAGCGCGCCTGTCCTTCCAGTGCTGAACGAAAACCCATGATTTTGGACCCTGTTTTCATGCGAAATGGCTAAAAGAAATGTTTCACGTTTGTTACACTCAAACAGTGTCTCCTGTCATATGCTGAACTGGTCGCATTGTGGATTTGGCCTAAAATATGATTTTGGACAATGTTCATGGAACTCAGCTTAAAACGTACTTGCAGACTTGAAAACCCTTGCCTATTGTAGAGGGCGCCTGTCCTTCCAGTGCTGAACGAAAACCCATGATTTTGGACCCTGTTTTCATGCGAAATGGCTAAAAGAAATGTTTCACGTTTGTTACACTCAAACAGTGTCTCCTGTCATATGCTGAACTGGTCGCATTGTGGATTTGGCCTAAAATATGATTTTGGACAATGTTCATGGAACTCAGCTTAAAACGTACTTGCAGACTTGAAAACCCTTGCCTATTGTAGAGCGCGCCTGTCCTTCCAGTGCTGAACGAAAACCCATGATTTTGGACCCTGTTTTCATGCGAAATGGCTAAAAGAAATGTTTCACGTTTGTTACACTCAAACAGTGTCTCCTGTCATATGCTGAACTGGTCTCATTGCGGAATTGGCCTAAAACATGATTTTGGACAATGTTCATGGAACTCAGCTTAAAACGTACTTGCAGACTTGAAAACCTTTGCCTATTGTAGAGCGCACCTGTACTTCCAGTGCTGAACGAAAACCCATGATTTTGGACCCTGTTTTTATGAGAAATAGCTAAAAGAAATGTTTCACGTTTGTTACACTCAAACAGTGTCTCCTGTCATATGCTGAACTGGTCGCATTGTGGATTTGGCCTAAAACATGATTTTGGACAATGTTCATGGAACTCAGCTTAAAACATACTTGCAGACTTGAAAACCTTTGCCTATTGTAGAGCGCACCTGTACTTCCAGTGCTGAACGAAAACCCATGATTTTGGACCCTGTTTTTATGCGAAATAGCTAAAAGAAATGTTTCACGTTTGTTACACTCAAACAGTGTCTCCTGTCATATGCTGAACTGGTCGCATTGTGGATTTGGCCTAAAACATGATTTTGGACAATGCTCATGGAACTCAGCTTAAAACGTACTTGCAGACTTGAAAACCCTTGCCTATTGTACAGCGCGCCTGTCCTTCCAGTGCTGAACGAAAACCCATGATTTTGGACCCTGTTTTCATGCGAAATGGCTAAAAGAAATGTTTCACATTTGTTACACTCAAACAGTGTCTCCTGTCATATGCTGAACTGGTCGCATTGTGGATTTGGCCTAAAACATGATTTTGGACAATGTTCATGGAACTCAGCTTAAAACGTACTTGCAGACTTGAAAACCCTTGCCTATTGTAGAGCGCGCCTGTCCTTCCAGTGCTGAACGAAAACCCATGATTTTGGACCCTGTTTTCATGCGAAATGGCTAAAATAATTGTTTCACGTTTGTTACACTCAAACAGTGTCTCCTGTCATATGCTGAACTGGTCGCATTGTGGATTTGGGTTAAAACATGATTTTGGACAATGTTAATGGAACTCAGCTTAAAACGTACTTGCAGACTTGAAAACCTTTGCCTATTGTAGAGCGCACCTGTACTTCCAGTGCTGAACGAAAACCCATGATTTTGGACCCTGTTTTTATGCGAAATAGCTAAAAGAAATGTTTCACGTTTGTTACACTCAAACAGTGTCTCCTGTCATATGCTGAACTGGTCGCATTGTGGATTTGGCCTAAAACATGATTTTGGACAATGCTCATGGAACTCAGCTTAAAACGTACTTGCAGACTTGAAAACCCTTGCCTATTGTACAGCGCGCCTTTACTTCCAGTGCTGAACGAAAACCAATGATTTTGGACCCTGTGTTCATGCGAAATGGCTAAAATAATTGTTTCACGTTTGTTACACTCAAACAGTGTCTCCTGTCATATGCTGAACTGGTCGCATTGTGGATTTGGCCTAAAATATGATTTTGGACAATGTTCATGGAACTCAGCTTAAAACGTACTTGCAGACTTGAAAACCCTTGCCGATTGTAGAGCGCGCCTGTCCTTCCAGTGCTGAACGAAAACCCATGATTTTGGACCCTGTTTTCATGCGAAATGGCTAAAAGAAATGTTTCACGTTTGTTACACTCAAACAGTGTCTCCTGTCATATGCTGAACTGGTCGCATTGTGGATTTGGCCTAAAATATGATTTTGGACAATGTTCATGGAACTCAGCTTAAAACGTACTTGCAGACTTGAAAACCCTTGCCTATTGTAGAGGGCGCCTGTCCTTCCAGTGCTGAACGAAAACCCATGATTTTGGACCCTGTTTTCATGCGAAATGGCTAAAAGAAATGTTTCACGTTTGTTACACTCAAACAGTGTCTCCTGTCATATGCTGAACTGGTCGCATTGTGGATTTGGCCTAAAATATGATTTTGGACAATGTTCATGGAACTCAGCTTAAAACGTACTTGCAGACTTGAAAACCCTTGCCTATTGTAGAGCGCGCCTGTCCTTCCAGTGCTGAACGAAAACCCATGATTTTGGACCCTGTTTTCATGCGAAATGGCTAAAAGAAATGTTTCACGTTTGTTACACTCAAACAGTGTCTCCTGTCATATGCTGAACTGGTCTCATTGCGGAATTGGCCTAAAACATGATTTTGGACAATGTTCATGGAACTCAGCTTAAAACGTACTTGCAGACTTGAAAACCTTTGCCTATTGTAGAGCGCACCTGTACTTCCAGTGCTGAACGAAAACCCATGATTTTGGACCCTGTTTTTATGAGAAATAGCTAAAAGAAATGTTTCACGTTTGTTACACTCAAACAGTGTCTCCTGTCATATGCTGAACTGGTCGCATTGTGGATTTGGCCTAAAACATGATTTTGGACAATGTTCATGGAACTCAGCTTAAAACATACTTGCAGACTTGAAAACCTTTGCCTATTGTAGAGCGCACCTGTACTTCCAGTGCTGAACGAAAACCCATGATTTTGGACCCTGTTTTTATGCGAAATAGCTAAAAGAAATGTTTCACGTTTGTTACACTCAAACAGTGTCTCCTGTCATATGCTGAACTGGTCGCATTGTGGATTTGGCCTAAAACATGATTTTGGACAATGCTCATGGAACTCAGCTTAAAACGTACTTGCAGACTTGAAAACCCTTGCCTATTGTACAGCGCGCCTGTCCTTCCAGTGCTGAACGAAAACCCATGATTTTGGACCCTGTTTTCATGCGAAATGGCTAAAAGAAATGTTTCACATTTGTTACACTCAAACAGTGTCTCCTGTCATATGCTGAACTGGTCGCATTGTGGATTTGGCCTAAAACATGATTTTGGACAATGTTCATGGAACTCAGCTTAAAACGTACTTGCAGACTTGAAAACCCTTGCCTATTGTAGAGCGCGCCTGTCCTTCCAGTGCTGAACGAAAACCCATGATTTTGGACCCTGTTTTCATGCGAAATGGCTAAAATAATTGTTTCACGTTTGTTACACTCAAACAGTGTCTCCTGTCATATGCTGAACTGGTCGCATTGTGGATTTGGGTTAAAACATGATTTTGGACAATGTTAATGGAACTCAGCTTAAAACGTACTTGCAGACTTGAAAACCTTTGCCTATTGTAGAGCGCACCTGTACTTCCAGTGCTGAACGAAAACCCATGATTTTGGACCCTGTTTTTATGCGAAATAGCTAAAAGAAATGTTTCACGTTTGTTACACTCAAACAGTGTCTCCTGTCATATGCTGAACTGGTCGCATTGTGGATTTGGCCTAAAACATGATTTTGGACAATGCTCATGGAACTCAGCTTAAAACGTACTTGCAGACTTGAAAACCCTTGCCTATTGTACAGCGCGCCTTTACTTCCAGTGCTGAACGAAAACCAATGATTTTGGACCCTGTGTTCATGCGAAATGGCTAAAATAATTGTTTCACGTTTGTTACACTCAAACAGTGTCTCCTGTCATATGCTGAACTGGTCGCATTGTGGATTTGGCCTAAAATATGATTTTGGACAATGTTCATGGAACTCAGCTTAAAACGTACTTGCAGACTTGAAAACCCTTGCCGATTGTAGAGCGCGCCTGTCCTTCCAGTGCTGAACGAAAACCCATGATTTTGGACCCTGTTTTCATGCGAAATGGCTAAAAGAAATGTTTCACGTTTGTTACACTCAAACAGTGTCTCCTGTCATATGCTGAACTGGTCGCATTGTGGATTTGGCCTAAAATATGATTTTGGACAATGTTCATGGAACTCAGCTTAAAACGTACTTGCAGACTTGAAAACCCTTGCCTATTGTAGAGGGCGCCTGTCCTTCCAGTGCTGAACGAAAACCCATGATTTTGGACCCTGTTTTCATGCGAAATGGCTAAAAGAAATGTTTCACGTTTGTTACACTCAAACAGTGTCTCCTGTCATATGCTGAACTGGTCGCATTGTGGATTTGGCCTAAAATATGATTTTGGACAATGTTCATGGAACTCAGCTTAAAACGTACTTGCAGACTTGAAAACCCTTGCCTATTGTAGAGCGCGCCTGTCCTTCCAGTGCTGAACGAAAACCCATGATTTTGGACCCTGTTTTCATGCGAAATGGCTAAAAGAAATGTTTCACGTTTGTTACACTCAAACAGTGTCTCCTGTCATATGCTGAACTGGTCTCATTGCGGAATTGGCCTAAAACATGATTTTGGACAATGTTCATGGAACTCAGCTTAAAACGTACTTGCAGACTTGAAAACCTTTGCCTATTGTAGAGCGCACCTGTACTTCCAGTGCTGAACGAAAACCCATGATTTTGGACCCTGTTTTTATGAGAAATAGCTAAAAGAAATGTTTCACATTTGTTACACTCAAACAGTGTCTCCTGTCATATGCTGAACTGGTCGCATTGTGGATTTGGGTTAAAACATGATTTTGGACAATGTTCATGGAACTCAGCTTAAAACGTACTTGCAGACTTGAAAACCTTTGCCTATTGTAGAGCGCACCTGTACTTCCAGTGCTGAACGAAAACCCATGATTTTGGACCCTGTTTTTATGCGAAATAGCTAAAAGAAATGTTTCACGTTTGTTACACTCAAACAGTGTCTCCTGTCATATGCTGAACTGGTCGCATTGTGGATTTGGCCTAAAACATGATTTTGGACAATGTTCATGGAACTCAGCTTAAAACATACTTGCAGACTTGAAAACCTTTGCCTATTGTAGAGCGCACCTGTACTTCCAGTGCTGAACGAAAACCCATGATTTTGGACCCTGTTTTTATGCGAAATAGCTAAAAGAAATGTTTCACGTTTGTTACACTCAAACAGTGTCTCCTGTCATATGCTGAACTGGTCGCATTGTGGATTTGGCCTAAAACATGATTTTGGACAATGCTCATGGAACTCAGCTTAAAACGTACTTGCAGACTTGAAAACCCTTGCCTATTGTACAGCGCGCCTGTCCTTCCAGTGCTGAACGAAAACCCATGATTTTGGACCCTGTTTTCATGCGAAATGGCTAAAAGAAATGTTTCACATTTGTTACACTCAAACAGTGTCTCCTGTCATATGCTGAACTGGTCGCATTGTGGATTTGGCCTAAAACATGATTTAGGACAATGTTCATGGAACTCAGCTTAAAACGTACTTGCAGACTTGAAAACCCTTGCCTATTGTAGAGCGCGCCTGTCCTTCCAGTGCTGAACGAAAACCCATGATTTTGGACCCTGTTTTCATGCGAAATGGCTAAAATAATTGTTTCACGTTTGTTACACTCAAACAGTGTCTCCTGTCATATGCTGAACTGGTCGCATTGTGGATTTGGGTTAAAACATGATTTTGGACAATGTTAATGGAACTCAGCTTAAAACGTACTTGCAGACTTGAAAACCTTTGCCTATTGTAGAGCGCACCTGTACTTCCAGTGCTGAACGAAAACCCATGATTTTGGACCCTGTTTTTATGCGAAATAGCTAAAAGAAATGTTTCACGTTTGTTACACTCAAACAGTGTCTCCTGTCATATGCTGAACTGGTCGCATTGTGGATTTGGCCTAAAACATGATTTTGGACAATGCTCATGGAACTCAGCTTAAAACGTACTTGCAGACTTGAAAACCCTTGCCTATTGTACAGCGCGCCTTTACTTCCAGTGCTGAACGAAAACCAATGATTTTGGACCCTGTGTTCATGCGAAATGGCTAAAATAATTGTTTCACGTTTGTTACACTCAAACAGTGTCTCCTGTCATATGCTGAACTGGTCGCATTGTGGATTTGGCCTAAAATATGATTTTGGACAATGTTCATGGAACTCAGCTTAAAACTTACTTGCAGACTTGAAAACCCTTGCCTATTGTAGAGGGCTCCTGTCCTTCCAGTGCTGAACGAAAACCCATGATTTTGGACCCTGTTTTCATGCGAAATGGCTAAAAGAAATGTTTCACGTTTGTTACACTCAAACAGTGTCTCCTGTCATATGCTGAACTGGTCGCATTGTGGATTTGGCCTAAAATATGATTTTGGACAATGTTCATGGAACTCAGCTTAAAACGTACTTGCAGACTTGAAAACCCTTGCCTATTGTAGAGCGCGCCTGTCCTTCCAGTGCTGAACGAAAACCCATGATTTTGGACCCTGTTTTCATGCGAAATGGCTAAAAGAAATGTTTCACGTTTGTTACACTCAAACAGTGTCTCCTGTCATATGCTGAACTGGTCGCATTGTGGATTTGGGTTAAAACATGATTTTGGACAATGTTCATGGAACTCAGCTTAAAACATACTTGCAGACTTGAAAACCTTTGCCTATTGTAGAGCGCACCTGTACTTCCAGTGCTGAACGAAAACCCATGATTTTGGACCCTGTTTTTATGCGAAATAGCTAAAAGAAATGTTTCACGTTTGTTACACTCAAACAGTGTCTCCTGTCATATGCTGAACTGGTCGCATTGTGGATTTGGCCTAAAACATGATTTTGGACAATGTTCATGGAACTCAGCTTAAAACATACTTGCAGACTTGAAAACCTTTGCCTATTGTAGAGCGCACCTGTACTTCCAGTGCTGAACGAAAACCCATGATTTTGGACCCTGTTTTTATGCGAAATAGCTAAAAGAAATGTTTCACGTTTGTTACACTCAAACAGTGTCTCCTGTCATATGCTGAACTGGTCGCATTGTGGATTTGGCCTAAAACATGATTTTGGACAATGCTCATGGAACTCAGCTTAAAACGTACTTGCAGACTTGAAAACCCTTGCCTATTGTACAGCGCGCCTGTCCTTCCAGTGCTGAACGAAAACCCATGATTTTGGACCCTGTTTTCATGCGAAATGGCTAAAACAAATGTTTCACATTTGTTACACTCAAACAGTGTCTCCTGTCATATGCTGAACTGGTCGCATTGTGGATTTGGCCTAAAACATGATTTTGGACAATGTTCATGGAACTCAGCTTAAAACGTACTTGCAGACTTGAAAACCCTTGCCTATTGTAGAGCGCGCCTGTCCTTCCAGTGCTGAACGAAAACCCATGATTTTGGACCCTGTTTTCATGCGAAATGGCTAAAATAATTGTTTCACGTTTGTTACACTCAAACAGTGTCTCCTGTCATATGCTGAACTGGTCGCATTGTGGATTTGGCCTAAAATATGATTTTGGACAATGTTCATGGAACTCAGCTTAAAACTTACTTGCAGACTTGAAAACCCTTGCCTATTGTAGAGGGCTCCTGTCCTTCCAGTGCTGAACGAAAACCCATGATTTTGGACCCTGTTTTCATGCGAAATGGCTAAAAGAAATGTTTCACGTTTGTTACACTCAAACAGTGTCTCCTGTCATATGCTGAACTGGTCGCATTGTGGATTTGGCCTAAAATATGATTTTGGACAATGTTCATGGAACTCAGCTTAAAACGTACTTGCAGACTTGAAAACCCTTGCCTATTGTAGAGCGCGCCTGTCCTTCCAGTGCTGAACGAAAACCCATGATTTTGGACCCTGTTTTCATGCGAAATGGCTAAAAGAAATGTTTCACGTTTGTTACACTCAAACAGTGTCTCCTGTCATATGCTGAACTGGTCGCATTGTGGATTTGGCCTAAAATATGATTTTGGACAATGTTCATGGAACTCAGCTTAAAACGTACTTGCAGACTTGAAAACCCTTGCCTATTGTAGAGCGCGCCTGTCCTTCCAGTGCTGAACGAAAACCCATGATTTTGGACCCTGTTTTCATGCGAAATGGCTAAAAGAAATGTTTCACGTTTGTTACACTCAAACAGTGTCTCCTGTCATATGCTGAACTGGTCGCATTGTGGATTTGGCCTAAAATATGATTTTGGACAATGTTCATGGAACTCAGCTTAAAACGTACTTGCAGACTTGAAAACCCTTGCCTATTGTAGAGGGCGCCTGTCCTTCCAGTGCTGAACGAAAACCCATGATTTTGGACCCTGTTTTCATGCGAAATGGCTAAAAGAAATGTTTCACGTTTGTTACACTCAAACAGTGTCTCCTGTCATATGCTGAACTGGTCGCATTGTGGATTTGGCCTAAAATATGATTTTGGACAATGTTCATGGAACTCAGCTTAAAACGTACTTGCAGACTTGAAAACCCTTGCCTATTGTAGAGCGCGCCTGTCCTTCCAGTGCTGAACGAAAACCCATGATTTTGGACCCTGTTTTCATGCGAAATGGCTAAAAGAAATGTTTCACGTTTGTTACACTCAAACAGTGTCTCCTGTCATATGCTGAACTGGTCTCATTGCGGAATTGGCCTAAAACATGATTTTGGACAATGTTCATGGAACTCAGCTTAAAACGTACTTGCAGACTTGAAAACCTTTGCCTATTGTAGAGCGCACCTGTACTTCCAGTGCTGAACGAAAACCCATGATTTTGGACCCTGTTTTTATGAGAAATAGCTAAAAGAAATGTTTCACGTTTGTTACACTCAAACAGTGTCTCCTGTCATATGCTGAACTGGTCGCATTGTGGATTTGGCCTAAAACATGATTTTGGACAATGTTCATGGAACTCAGCTTAAAACATACTTGCAGACTTGAAAACCTTTGCCTATTGTAGAGCGCACCTGTACTTCCAGTGCTGAACGAAAACCCATGATTTTGGACCCTGTTTTTATGCGAAATAGCTAAAAGAAATGTTTCACGTTTGTTACACTCAAACAGTGTCTCCTGTCATATGCTGAACTGGTCGCATTGTGGATTTGGCCTAAAACATGATTTTGGACAATGCTCATGGAACTCAGCTTAAAACGTACTTGCAGACTTGAAAACCCTTGCCTATTGTACAGCGCGCCTGTCCTTCCAGTGCTGAACGAAAACCCATGATTTTGGACCCTGTTTTCATGCGAAATGGCTAAAAGAAATGTTTCACATTTGTTACACTCAAACAGTGTCTCCTGTCATATGCTGAACTGGTCGCATTGTGGATTTGGCCTAAAACATGATTTTGGACAATGTTCATGGAACTCAGCTTAAAACGTACTTGCAGACTTGAAAACCCTTGCCTATTGTAGAGCGCGCCTGTCCTTCCAGTGCTGAACGAAAACCCATGATTTTGGACCCTGTTTTCATGCGAAATGGCTAAAATAATTGTTTCACGTTTGTTACACTCAAACAGTGTCTCCTGTCATATGCTGAACTGGTCGCATTGTGGATTTGGGTTAAAACATGATTTTGGACAATGTTAATGGAACTCAGCTTAAAACGTACTTGCAGACTTGAAAACCTTTGCCTATTGTAGAGCGCACCTGTACTTCCAGTGCTGAACGAAAACCCATGATTTTGGACCCTGTTTTTATGCGAAATAGCTAAAAGAAATGTTTCACGTTTGTTACACTCAAACAGTGTCTCCTGTCATATGCTGAACTGGTCGCATTGTGGATTTGGCCTAAAACATGATTTTGGACAATGCTCATGGAACTCAGCTTAAAACGTACTTGCAGACTTGAAAACCCTTGCCTATTGTACAGCGCGCCTTTACTTCCAGTGCTGAACGAAAACCAATGATTTTGGACCCTGTGTTCATGCGAAATGGCTAAAATAATTGTTTCACGTTTGTTACACTCAAACAGTGTCTCCTGTCATATGCTGAACTGGTCGCATTGTGGATTTGGCCTAAAATATGATTTTGGACAATGTTCATGGAACTCAGCTTAAAACGTACTTGCAGACTTGAAAACCCTTGCCGATTGTAGAGCGCGCCTGTCCTTCCAGTGCTGAACGAAAACCCATGATTTTGGACCCTGTTTTCATGCGAAATGGCTAAAAGAAATGTTTCACGTTTGTTACACTCAAACAGTGTCTCCTGTCATATGCTGAACTGGTCGCATTGTGGATTTGGCCTAAAATATGATTTTGGACAATGTTCATGGAACTCAGCTTAAAACGTACTTGCAGACTTGAAAACCCTTGCCTATTGTAGAGGGCGCCTGTCCTTCCAGTGCTGAACGAAAACCCATGATTTTGGACCCTGTTTTCATGCGAAATGGCTAAAAGAAATGTTTCACGTTTGTTACACTCAAACAGTGTCTCCTGTCATATGCTGAACTGGTCGCATTGTGGATTTGGCCTAAAATATGATTTTGGACAATGTTCATGGAACTCAGCTTAAAACGTACTTGCAGACTTGAAAACCCTTGCCTATTGTAGAGCGCGCCTGTCCTTCCAGTGCTGAACGAAAACCCATGATTTTGGACCCTGTTTTCATGCGAAATGGCTAAAAGAAATGTTTCACGTTTGTTACACTCAAACAGTGTCTCCTGTCATATGCTGAACTGGTCTCATTGCGGAATTGGCCTAAAACATGATTTTGGACAATGTTCATGGAACTCAGCTTAAAACGTACTTGCAGACTTGAAAACCTTTGCCTATTGTAGAGCGCACCTGTACTTCCAGTGCTGAACGAAAACCCATGATTTTGGACCCTGTTTTTATGAGAAATAGCTAAAAGAAATGTTTCACATTTGTTACACTCAAACAGTGTCTCCTGTCATATGCTGAACTGGTCGCATTGTGGATTTGGGTTAAAACATGATTTTGGACAATGTTCATGGAACTCAGCTTAAAACGTACTTGCAGACTTGAAAACCTTTGCCTATTGTAGAGCGCACCTGTACTTCCAGTGCTGAACGAAAACCCATGATTTTGGACCCTGTTTTTATGCGAAATAGCTAAAAGAAATGTTTCACGTTTGTTACACTCAAACAGTGTCTCCTGTCATATGCTGAACTGGTCGCATTGTGGATTTGGCCTAAAACATGATTTTGGACAATGTTCATGGAACTCAGCTTAAAACATACTTGCAGACTTGAAAACCTTTGCCTATTGTAGAGCGCACCTGTACTTCCAGTGCTGAACGAAAACCCATGATTTTGGACCCTGTTTTTATGCGAAATAGCTAAAAGAAATGTTTCACGTTTGTTACACTCAAACAGTGTCTCCTGTCATATGCTGAACTGGTCGCATTGTGGATTTGGCCTAAAACATGATTTTGGACAATGCTCATGGAACTCAGCTTAAAACGTACTTGCAGACTTGAAAACCCTTGCCTATTGTACAGCGCGCCTGTCCTTCCAGTGCTGAACGAAAACCCATGATTTTGGACCCTGTTTTCATGCGAAATGGCTAAAAGAAATGTTTCACATTTGTTACACTCAAACAGTGTCTCCTGTCATATGCTGAACTGGTCGCATTGTGGATTTGGCCTAAAACATGATTTAGGACAATGTTCATGGAACTCAGCTTAAAACGTACTTGCAGACTTGAAAACCCTTGCCTATTGTAGAGCGCGCCTGTCCTTCCAGTGCTGAACGAAAACCCATGATTTTGGACCCTGTTTTCATGCGAAATGGCTAAAATAATTGTTTCACGTTTGTTACACTCAAACAGTGTCTCCTGTCATATGCTGAACTGGTCGCATTGTGGATTTGGGTTAAAACATGATTTTGGACAATGTTAATGGAACTCAGCTTAAAACGTACTTGCAGACTTGAAAACCTTTGCCTATTGTAGAGCGCACCTGTACTTCCAGTGCTGAACGAAAACCCATGATTTTGGACCCTGTTTTTATGCGAAATAGCTAAAAGAAATGTTTCACGTTTGTTACACTCAAACAGTGTCTCCTGTCATATGCTGAACTGGTCGCATTGTGGATTTGGCCTAAAACATGATTTTGGACAATGCTCATGGAACTCAGCTTAAAACGTACTTGCAGACTTGAAAACCCTTGCCTATTGTACAGCGCGCCTTTACTTCCAGTGCTGAACGAAAACCAATGATTTTGGACCCTGTGTTCATGCGAAATGGCTAAAATAATTGTTTCACGTTTGTTACACTCAAACAGTGTCTCCTGTCATATGCTGAACTGGTCGCATTGTGGATTTGGCCTAAAATATGATTTTGGACAATGTTCATGGAACTCAGCTTAAAACTTACTTGCAGACTTGAAAACCCTTGCCTATTGTAGAGGGCTCCTGTCCTTCCAGTGCTGAACGAAAACCCATGATTTTGGACCCTGTTTTCATGCGAAATGGCTAAAAGAAATGTTTCACGTTTGTTACACTCAAACAGTGTCTCCTGTCATATGCTGAACTGGTCGCATTGTGGATTTGGCCTAAAATATGATTTTGGACAATGTTCATGGAACTCAGCTTAAAACGTACTTGCAGACTTGAAAACCCTTGCCTATTGTAGAGCGCGCCTGTACTTCCAGTGCTGAACGAAAACCCATGATTTTGGACCCTGTTTTTATGCGAAATAGCTAAAAGAAATGTTTCACGTTTGTTACACTCAAACAGTGTCTCCTGTCATATGCTGAACTGGTCGCATTGTGGATTTGGCCTAAAACATGATTTTGGACAATGTTCATGGAACTCAGCTTAAAACATACTTGCAGACTTGAAAACCTTTGCCTATTGTAGAGCGCACCTGTACTTCCAGTGCTGAACGAAAACCCATGATTTTGGACCCTGTTTTTATGCGAAATAGCTAAAAGAAATGTTTCACGTTTGTTACACTCAAACAGTGTCTCCTGTCATATGCTGAACTGGTCGCATTGTGGATTTGGCCTAAAACATGATTTTGGACAATGCTCATGGAACTCAGCTTAAAACGTACTTGCAGACTTGAAAACCCTTGCCTATTGTACAGCGCGCCTGTCCTTCCAGTGCTGAACGAAAACCCATGATTTTGGACCCTGTTTTCATGCGAAATGGCTAAAACAAATGTTTCACATTTGTTACACTCAAACAGTGTCTCCTGTCATATGCTGAACTGGTCGCATTGTGGATTTGGCCTAAAACATGATTTTGGACAATGTTCATGGAACTCAGCTTAAAACGTACTTGCAGACTTGAAAACCCTTGCCTATTGTAGAGCGCGCCTGTCCTTCCAGTGCTGAACGAAAACCCATGATTTTGGACCCTGTTTTCATGCGAAATGGCTAAAATAATTGTTTCACGTTTGTTACACTCAAACAGTGTCTCCTGTCATATGCTGAACTGGTCGCATTGTGGATTTGGCCTAAAATATGATTTTGGACAATGTTCATGGAACTCAGCTTAAAACTTACTTGCAGACTTGAAAACCCTTGCCTATTGTAGAGGGCTCCTGTCCTTCCAGTGCTGAACGAAAACCCATGATTTTGGACCCTGTTTTCATGCGAAATGGCTAAAAGAAATGTTTCACGTTTGTTACACTCAAACAGTGTCTCCTGTCATATGCTGAACTGGTCGCATTGTGGATTTGGCCTAAAATATGATTTTGGACAATGTTCATGGAACTCAGCTTAAAACGTACTTGCAGACTTGAAAACCCTTGCCTATTGTAGAGCGCGCCTGTCCTTCCAGTGCTGAACGAAAACCCATGATTTTGGACCCTGTTTTCATGCGAAATGGCTAAAAGAAATGTTTCACGTTTGTTACACTCAAACAGTGTCTCCTGTCATATGCTGAACTGGTCGCATTGTGGATTTGGCCTAAAATATGATTTTGGACAATGTTCATGGAACTCAGCTTAAAACGTACTTGCAGACTTGAAAACCCTTGCCTATTGTAGAGCGCGCCTGTCCTTCCAGTGCTGAACGAAAACCCATGATTTTGGACCCTGTTTTCATGCGAAATGGCTAAAAGAAATGTTTCACGTTTGTTACACTCAAACAGTGTCTCCTGTCATATGCTGAACTGGTCGCATTGTGGATTTGGCCTAAAATATGATTTTGGACAATGTTCATGGAACTCAGCTTAAAACGTACTTGCAGACTTGAAAACCCTTGCCTATTGTAGAGGGCGCCTGTCCTTCCAGTGCTGAACGAAAACCCATGATTTTGGACCCTGTTTTCATGCGAAATGGCTAAAAGAAATGTTTCACGTTTGTTACACTCAAACAGTGTCTCCTGTCATATGCTGAACTGGTCGCATTGTGGATTTGGCCTAAAATATGATTTTGGACAATGTTCATGGAACTCAGCTTAAAACGTACTTGCAGACTTGAAAACCCTTGCCTATTGTAGAGCGCGCCTGTCCTTCCAGTGCTGAACGAAAACCCATGATTTTGGACCCTGTTTTCATGCGAAATGGCTAAAAGAAATGTTTCACGTTTGTTACACTCAAACAGTGTCTCCTGTCATATGCTGAACTGGTCTCATTGCGGAATTGGCCTAAAACATGATTTTGGACAATGTTCATGGAACTCAGCTTAAAACGTACTTGCAGACTTGAAAACCTTTGCCTATTGTAGAGCGCACCTGTACTTCCAGTGCTGAACGAAAACCCATGATTTTGGACCCTGTTTTTATGAGAAATAGCTAAAAGAAATGTTTCACGTTTGTTACACTCAAACAGTGTCTCCTGTCATATGCTGAACTGGTCGCATTGTGGATTTGGCCTAAAACATGATTTTGGACAATGTTCATGGAACTCAGCTTAAAACATACTTGCAGACTTGAAAACCTTTGCCTATTGTAGAGCGCACCTGTACTTCCAGTGCTGAACGAAAACCCATGATTTTGGACCCTGTTTTTATGCGAAATAGCTAAAAGAAATGTTTCACGTTTGTTACACTCAAACAGTGTCTCCTGTCATATGCTGAACTGGTCGCATTGTGGATTTGGCCTAAAACATGATTTTGGACAATGCTCATGGAACTCAGCTTAAAACGTACTTGCAGACTTGAAAACCCTTGCCTATTGTACAGCGCGCCTGTCCTTCCAGTGCTGAACGAAAACCCATGATTTTGGACCCTGTTTTCATGCGAAATGGCTAAAAGAAATGTTTCACATTTGTTACACTCAAACAGTGTCTCCTGTCATATGCTGAACTGGTCGCATTGTGGATTTGGCCTAAAACATGATTTTGGACAATGTTCATGGAACTCAGCTTAAAACGTACTTGCAGACTTGAAAACCCTTGCCTATTGTAGAGCGCGCCTGTCCTTCCAGTGCTGAACGAAAACCCATGATTTTGGACCCTGTTTTCATGCGAAATGGCTAAAATAATTGTTTCACGTTTGTTACACTCAAACAGTGTCTCCTGTCATATGCTGAACTGGTCGCATTGTGGATTTGGGTTAAAACATGATTTTGGACAATGTTAATGGAACTCAGCTTAAAACGTACTTGCAGACTTGAAAACCTTTGCCTATTGTAGAGCGCACCTGTACTTCCAGTGCTGAACGAAAACCCATGATTTTGGACCCTGTTTTTATGCGAAATAGCTAAAAGAAATGTTTCACGTTTGTTACACTCAAACAGTGTCTCCTGTCATATGCTGAACTGGTCGCATTGTGGATTTGGCCTAAAACGTGATTTTGGACAATGCTCATGGAACTCAGCTTAAAACGTACTTGCAGACTTGAAAACCCTTGCCTATTGTACAGCGCGCCTTTACTTCCAGTGCTGAACGAAAACCAATGATTTTGGACCCTGTGTTCATGCGAAATGGCTAAAATAATTGTTTCACGTTTGTTACACTCAAACAGTGTCTCCTGTCATATGCTGAACTGGTCGCATTGTGGATTTGGCCTAAAATATGATTTTGGACAATGTTCATGGAACTCAGCTTAAAACGTACTTGCAGACTTGAAAACCCTTGCCGATTGTAGAGCGCGCCTGTCCTTCCAGTGCTGAACGAAAACCCATGATTTTGGACCCTGTTTTCATGCGAAATGGCTAAAAGAAATGTTTCACGTTTGTTACACTCAAACAGTGTCTCCTGTCATATGCTGAACTGGTCGCATTGTGGATTTGGCCTAAAATATGATTTTGGACAATGTTCATGGAACTCAGCTTAAAACGTACTTGCAGACTTGAAAACCCTTGCCTATTGTAGAGGGCGCCTGTCCTTCCAGTGCTGAACGAAAACCCATGATTTTGGACCCTGTTTTCATGCGAAATGGCTAAAAGAAATGTTTCACGTTTGTTACACTCAAACAGTGTCTCCTGTCATATGCTGAACTGGTCGCATTGTGGATTTGGCCTAAAATATGATTTTGGACAATGTTCATGGAACTCAGCTTAAAACGTACTTGCAGACTTGAAAACCCTTGCCTATTGTAGAGCGCGCCTGTCCTTCCAGTGCTGAACGAAAACCCATGATTTTGGACCCTGTTTTCATGCGAAATGGCTAAAAGAAATGTTTCACGTTTGTTACACTCAAACAGTGTCTCCTGTCATATGCTGAACTGGTCTCATTGCGGAATTGGCCTAAAACATGATTTTGGACAATGTTCATGGAACTCAGCTTAAAACGTACTTGCAGACTTGAAAACCTTTGCCTATTGTAGAGCGCACCTGTACTTCCAGTGCTGAACGAAAACCCATGATTTTGGACCCTGTTTTTATGAGAAATAGCTAAAAGAAATGTTTCACATTTGTTACACTCAAACAGTGTCTCCTGTCATATGCTGAACTGGTCGCATTGTGGATTTGGGTTAAAACATGATTTTGGACAATGTTCATGGAACTCAGCTTAAAACGTACTTGCAGACTTGAAAACCTTTGCCTATTGTAGAGCGCACCTGTACTTCCAGTGCTGAACGAAAACCCATGATTTTGGACCCTGTTTTTATGCGAAATAGCTAAAAGAAATGTTTCACGTTTGTTACACTCAAACAGTGTCTCCTGTCATATGCTGAACTGGTCGCATTGTGGATTTGGGTTAAAACATGATTTTGGACAATGTTCATGGAACTCAGCTTAAAACATACTTGCAGACTTGAAAACCTTTGCCTATTGTAGAGCGCACCTGTACTTCCAGTGCTGAACGAAAACCCATGATTTTGGACCCTGTTTTTATGCGAAATAGCTAAAAGAAATGTTTCACGTTTGTTACACTCAAACAGTGTCTCCTGTCATATGCTGAACTGGTCGCATTGTGGATTTGGCCTAAAACATGATTTTGGACAATGTTCATGGAACTCAGCTTAAAACATACTTGCAGACTTGAAAACCTTTGCCTATTGTAGAGCGCACCTGTACTTCCAGTGCTGAACGAAAACCCATGATTTTGGACCCTGTTTTTATGCGAAATAGCTAAAAGAAATGTTTCACGTTTGTTACACTCAAACAGTGTCTCCTGTCATATGCTGAACTGGTCGCATTGTGGATTTGGCCTAAAACATGATTTTGGACAATGCTCATGGAACTCAGCTTAAAACGTACTTGCAGACTTGAAAACCCTTGCCTATTGTACAGCGCGCCTGTCCTTCCAGTGCTGAACGAAAACCCATGATTTTGGACCCTGTTTTCATGCGAAATGGCTAAAAGAAATGTTTCACATTTGTTACACTCAAACAGTGTCTCCTGTCATATGCTGAACTGGTCGCATTGTGGATTTGGCCTAAAACATGATTTTGGACAATGTTCATGGAACTCAGCTTAAAACGTACTTGCAGACTTGAAAACCCTTGCCTATTGTAGAGCGCGCCTGTCCTTCCAGTGCTGAACGAAAACCCATGATTTTGGACCCTGTTTTCATGCGAAATGGCTAAAATAATTGTTTCACGTTTGTTACACTCAAACAGTGTCTCCTGTCATATGCTGAACTGGTCGCATTGTGGATTTGGGTTAAAACATGATTTTGGACAATGTTAATGGAACTCAGCTTAAAACGTACTTGCAGACTTGAAAACCTTTGCCTATTGTAGAGCGCACCTGTACTTCCAGTGCTGAACGAAAACCCATGATTTTGGACCCTGTTTTTATGCGAAATAGCTAAAAGAAATGTTTCACGTTTGTTACACTCAAACAGTGTCTCCTGTCATATGCTGAACTGGTCGCATTGTGGATTTGGCCTAAAACATGATTTTGGACAATGCTCATGGAACTCAGCTTAAAACGTACTTGCAGACTTGAAAACCCTTGCCTATTGTACAGCGCGCCTTTACTTCCAGTGCTGAACGAAAACCAATGATTTTGGACCCTGTGTTCATGCGAAATGGCTAAAATAATTGTTTCACGTTTGTTACACTCAAACAGTGTCTCCTGTCATATGCTGAACTGGTCGCATTGTGGATTTGGCCTAAAATATGATTTTGGACAATGTTCATGGAACTCAGCTTAAAACTTACTTGCAGACTTGAAAACCCTTGCCTATTGTAGAGGGCTCCTGTCCTTCCAGTGCTGAACGAAAACCCATGATTTTGGACCCTGTTTTCATGCGAAATGGCTAAAAGAAATGTTTCACGTTTGTTACACTCAAACAGTGTCTCCTGTCATATGCTGAACTGGTCGCATTGTGGATTTGGCCTAAAATATGATTTTGGACAATGTTCATGGAACTCAGCTTAAAACGTACTTGCAGACTTGAAAACCCTTGCCTATTGTAGAGCGCGCCTGTCCTTCCAGTGCTGAACGAAAACCCATGATTTTGGACCCTGTTTTCATGCGAAATGGCTAAAAGAAATGTTTCACGTTTGTTACACTCAAACAGTGTCTCCTGTCATATGCTGAACTGGTCGCATTGTGGATTTGGCCTAAAATATGATTTTGGACAATGTTCATGGAACTCAGCTTAAAACGTACTTGCAGACTTGAAAACCCTTGCCTATTGTAGAGGGCGCCTGTCCTTCCAGTGCTGAACGAAAACCCATGATTTTGGACCCTGTTTTCATGCGAAATGGCTAAAAGAAATGTTTCACGTTTGTTACACTCAAACAGTGTCTCCTGTCATATGCTGAACTGGTCGCATTGTGGATTTGGCCTAAAATATGATTTTGGACAATGTTCATGGAACTCAGCTTAAAACGTACTTGCAGACTTGAAAACCCTTGCCTATTGTAGAGCGCGCCTGTCCTTCCAGTGCTGAACGAAAACCCATGATTTTGGACCCTGTTTTCATGCGAAATGGCTAAAAGAAATGTTTCACGTTTGTTACACTCAAACAGTGTCTCCTGTCATATGCTGAACTGGTCTCATTGCGGAATTGGCCTAAAACATGATTTTGGACAATGTTCATGGAACTCAGCTTAAAACGTACTTGCAGACTTGAAAACCTTTGCCTATTGTAGAGCGCACCTGTACTTCCAGTGCTGAACGAAAACCCATGATTTTGGACCCTGTTTTTATGAGAAATAGCTAAAAGAAATGTTTCACGTTTGTTACACTCAAACAGTGTCTCCTGTCATATGCTGAACTGGTCGCATTGTGGATTTGGGTTAAAACATGATTTTGGACAATGTTCATGGAACTCAGCTTAAAACGTACTTGCAGACTTGAAAACCTTTGCCTATTGTAGAGCGCACCTGTACTTCCAGTGCTGAACGAAAACCCATGATTTTGGACCCTGTTTTTATGCGAAATAGCTAAAAGAAATGTTTCACGTTTGTTACACTCAAACAGTGTCTCCTGTCATATGCTGAACTGGTCGCATTGTGGATTTGGGTTAAAACATGATTTTGGACAATGTTCATGGAACTCAGCTTAAAACATACTTGCAGACTTGAAAACCTTTGCCTATTGTAGAGCGCACCTGTACTTCCAGTGCTAAACGAAAACCCATGATTTTGGACCCTGTTTTTATGCGAAATAGCTAAAAGAAATGTTTCACGTTTGTTACACTCCAACAGTGTCTCCTGTCATATGCTGAACTGGTCGCATTGTGGATTTGGCCTAAAACATGATTTTGGACAATGTTCATGGAACTCAGCTTAAAACATACTTGCAGACTTGAAAACCTTTGCCTATTGTAGAGCGCACCTGTACTTCCAGTGCTGAACGAAAACCCATGATTTTGGACCCTGTTTTTATGCGAAATAGCTAAAAGAAATGTTTCACGTTTGTTACACTCAAACAGTGTCTCCTGTCATATGCTGAACTGGTCGCATTGTGGATTTGGCCTAAAACATGATTTTGGACAATGCTCATGGAACTCAGCTTAAAACGTACTTGCAGACTTGAAAACCCTTGCCTATTGTACAGCGCGCCTGTCCTTCCAGTGCTGAACGAAAACCCATGATTTTGGACCCTGTTTTCATGCGAAATGGCTAAAAGAAATGTTTCACATTTGTTACACTCAAACAGTGTCTCCTGTCATATGCTGAACTGGTCGCATTGTGGATTTGGCCTAAAACATGATTTTGGACAATGTTCATGGAACTCAGCTTAAAACGTACTTGCAGACTTGAAAACCCTTGCCTATTGTAGAGCGCGCCTGTCCTTCCAGTGCTGAACGAAAACCCATGATTTTGGACCCTGTTTTCATGCGAAATGGCTAAAATAATTGTTTCACGTTTGTTACACTCAAACAGTGTCTCCTGTCATATGCTGAACTGGTCGCATTGTGGATTTGGGTTAAAACATGATTTTGGACAATGTTAATGGAACTCAGCTTAAAACGTACTTGCAGACTTGAAAACCTTTGCCTATTGTAGAGCGCACCTGTACTTCCAGTGCTGAACGAAAACCCATGATTTTGGACCCTGTTTTTATGCGAAATAGCTAAAAGAAATGTTTCACGTTTGTTACACTCAAACAGTGTCTCCTGTCATATGCTGAACTGGTCGCATTGTGGATTTGGCCTAAAACATGATTTTGGACAATGCTCATGGAACTCAGCTTAAAACGTACTTGCAGACTTGAAAACCCTTGCCTATTGTACAGCGCGCCTTTACTTCCAGTGCTGAACGAAAACCAATGATTTTGGACCCTGTGTTCATGCGAAATGGCTAAAATAATTGTTTCACGTTTGTTACACTCAAACAGTGTCTCCTGTCATATGCTGAACTGGTCGCATTGTGGATTTGGCCTAAAATATGATTTTGGACAATGTTCATGGAACTCAGCTTAAAACTTACTTGCAGACTTGAAAACCCTTGCCTATTGTAGAGGGCTCCTGTCCTTCCAGTGCTGAACGAAAACCCATGATTTTGGACCCTGTTTTCATGCGAAATGGCTAAAAGAAATGTTTCACGTTTGTTACACTCAAACAGTGTCTCCTGTCATATGCTGAACTGGTCGCATTGTGGATTTGGCCTAAAATATGATTTTGGACAATGTTCATGGAACTCAGCTTAAAACGTACTTGCAGACTTGAAAACCCTTGCCTATTGTAGAGCGCGCCTGTCCTTCCAGTGCTGAACGAAAACCCATGATTTTGGACCCTGTTTTCATGCGAAATGGCTAAAAGAAATGTTTCACGTTTGTTACACTCAAACAGTGTCTCCTGTCATATGCTGAACTGGTCGCATTGTGGATTTGGCCTAAAATATGATTTTGGACAATGTTCATGGAACTCAGCTTAAAACGTACTTGCAGACTTGAAAACCCTTGCCTATTGTAGAGGGCGCCTGTCCTTCCAGTGCTGAACGAAAACCCATGATTTTGGACCCTGTTTTCATGCGAAATGGCTAAAAGAAATGTTTCACGTTTGTTACACTCAAACAGTGTCTCCTGTCATATGCTGAACTGGTCTCATTGCGGAATTGGCCTAAAACATGATTTTGGACAATGTTCATGGAACTCAGCTTAAAACGTACTTGCAGACTTGAAAACCTTTGCCTATTGTAGAGCGCACCTGTACTTCCAGTGCTGAACGAAAACCCATGATTTTGGACCCTGTTTTTATGCGAAATAGCTAAAAGAAATGTTTCACGTTTGTTACACTCAAACAGTGTCTCCTGTCATATGCTGAACTGGTCGCATTGTGGATTTGGGTTAAAACATGATTTTGGACAATGTTCATGGAACTCAGCTTAAAACATACTTGCAGACTTGAAAACCTTTGCCTATTGTAGAGCGCACCTGTACTTCCAGTGCTGAACGAAAACCCATGATTTTGGACCCTGTTTTTATGCGAAATAGCTAAAAGAAATGTTTCACGTTTGTTACACTCAAACAGTGTCTCCTGTCATATGCTGAACTGGTCGCATTGTGGATTTGGCCTAAAACATGATTTTGGACAATGTTCATGGAACTCAGCTTAAAACGTACTTGCAGACTTGAAAACCCTTGCCTATTGTAGAGCGCGCCTGTCCTTCCAGTGCTGAACGAAAACCCATGATTTTGGACCCTGTTTTCATGCGAAATGGCTAAAATAATTGTTTCACGTTTGTTACACTCAAACAGTGTCTCCTGTCATATGCTGAACTGGTCGCATTGTGGATTTGGGTTAAAACATGATTTTGGACAATGTTAATGGAACTCAGCTTAAAACGTACTTGCAGACTTGAAAACCTTTGCCTATTGTAGAGCGCACCTGTACTTCCAGTGCTGAACGAAAACCCATGATTTTGGACCCTGTTTTTATGCGAAATAGCTAAAAGAAATGTTTCACGTTTGTTACACTCAAACAGTGTCTCCTGTCATATGCTGAACTGGTCGCATTGTGGATTTGGCCTAAAACATGATTTTGGACAATGCTCATGGAACTCAGCTTAAAACGTACTTGCAGACTTGAAAACCCTTGCCTATTGTACAGCGCGCCTTTACTTCCAGTGCTGAACGAAAACCAATGATTTTGGACCCTGTGTTCATGCGAAATGGCTAAAATAATTGTTTCACGTTTGTTACACTCAAACAGTGTCTCCTGTCATATGCTGAACTGGTCGCATTGTGGATTTGGCCTAAAATATGATTTTGGACAATGTTCATGGAACTCAGCTTAAAACTTACTTGCAGACTTGAAAACCCTTGCCTATTGTAGAGGGCTCCTGTCCTTCCAGTGCTGAACGAAAACCCATGATTTTGGACCCTGTTTTCATGCGAAATGGCTAAAAGAAATGTTTCACGTTTGTTACACTCAAACAGTGTCTCCTGTCATATGCTGAACTGGTCGCATTGTGGATTTGGCCTAAAATATGATTTTGGACAATGTTCATGGAACTCAGCTTAAAACGTACTTGCAGACTTGAAAACCCTTGCCTATTGTAGAGCGCGCCTGTCCTTCCAGTGCTGAACGAAAACCCATGATTTTGGACCCTGTTTTCATGCGAAATGGCTAAAAGAAATGTTTCACGTTTGTTACACTCAAACAGTGTCTCCTGTCATATGCTGAACTGGTCGCATTGTGGATTTGGCCTAAAATATGATTTTGGACAATGTTCATGGAACTCAGCTTAAAACGTACTTGCAGACTTGAAAACCCTTGCCTATTGTAGAGGGCGCCTGTCCTTCCAGTGCTGAACGAAAACCCATGATTTTGGACCCTGTTTTCATGCGAAATGGCTAAAAGAAATGTTTCACGTTTGTTACACTCAAACAGTGTCTCCTGTCATATGCTGAACTGGTCTCATTGCGGAATTGGCCTAAAACATGATTTTGGACAATGTTCATGGAACTCAGCTTAAAACGTACTTGCAGACTTGAAAACCTTTGCCTATTGTAGAGCGCACCTGTACTTCCAGTGCTGAACGAAAACCCATGATTTTGGACCCTGTTTTTATGCGAAATAGCTAAAAGAAATGTTTCACGTTTGTTACACTCAAACAGTGTCTCCTGTCATATGCTGAACTGGTCGCATTGTGGATTTGGGTTAAAACATGATTTTGGACAATGTTCATGGAACTCAGCTTAAAACATACTTGCAGACTTGAAAACCTTTGCCTATTGTAGAGCGCACCTGTACTTCCAGTGCTGAACGAAAACCCATGATTTTGGACCCTGTTTTTATGCGAAATAGCTAAAAGAAATGTTTCACGTTTGTTACACTCAAACAGTGTCTCCTGTCATATGCTGAACTGGTCGCATTGTGGATTTGGCCTAAAACATGATTTTGGACAATGTTCATGGAACTCAGCTTAAAACATACTTGCAGACTTGAAAACCTTTGCCTATTGTAGAGCGCACCTGTACTTCCAGTGCTGAACGAAAACCCATGATTTTGGACCCTGTTTTTATGCGAAATAGCTAAAAGAAATGTTTCACGTTTGTTACACTCAAACAGTGTCTCCTGTCATATGCTGAACTGGTCGCATTGTGGATTTGGCCTAAAACATGATTTTGGACAATGCTCATGGAACTCAGCTTAAAACGTACTTGCAGACTTGAAAACCCTTGCCTATTGTACAGCGCGCCTGTCCTTCCAGTGCTGAACGAAAACCCATGATTTTGGACCCTGTTTTCATGCGAAATGGCTAAAAGAAATGTTTCACATTTGTTACACTCAAACAGTGTCTCCTGTCATATGCTGAACTGGTCGCATTGTGGATTTGGCCTAAAACATGATTTTGGACAATGTTCATGGAACTCAGCTTAAAACGTACTTGCAGACTTGAAAACCCTTGCCTATTGTAGAGCGCGCCTGTCCTTCCAGTGCTGAACGAAAACCCATGATTTTGGACCCTGTTTTCATGCGAAATGGCTAAAATAATTGTTTCACGTTTGTTACACTCAAACAGTGTCTCCTGTCATATGCTGAACTGGTCGCATTGTGGATTTGGCTTAAATATGATTTTGGACAATGTTCATGGAACTCAGCTTAAAACTTACTTGCAGACTTGAAAACCCTTGCCTATTGTAGAGGGCTCCTGTCCTTCCAGTGCTGAACGAAAACCCATGATTTTGGACCCTGTTTTCATGCGAAATGGCTAAAATAAATGTTTCACGTTTGTTACACTCAAACAGTGTCTCCTGTCATATGCTGAACTGGTCGCATTGTGGATTTGGCCTAAAATATGATTTTGGACAATGTTCATGGAACTCAGCTTAAAACGTACTTGCAGACTTGAAAACCCTTGCCTATTGTAGAGCGCGCCTGTCCTTCCAGTGCTGAACGAAAACCCATGATTTTGGACCCTGTTTTCATGCGAAATGGCTAAAAGAAATGTTTCACGTTTGTTACACTCAAACAGTGTCTCCTGTCATATGCTGAACTGGTCGCATTGTGGATTTGGCCTAAAATATGATTTTGGACAATGTTCATGGAACTCAGCTTAAAACGTACTTGCAGACTTGAAAACCCTTGCCTATTGTAGAGCGCGCCTGTCCTTCCAGTGCTGAACGAAAACCCATGATTTTGGACCCTGTTTTCATGCGAAATGGCTAAAAGAAATGTTTCACGTTTGTTACACTCAAACAGTGTCTCCTGTCATATGCTGAACTGGTCTCATTGCGGAATTGGCCTAAAACATGATTTTGGACAATGTTCATGGAACTCAGCTTAAAACGTACTTGCAGACTTGAAAACCTTTGCCTATTGTAGAGCGCACCTGTACTTCCAGTGCTGAACGAAAACCCATGATTTTGGACCCTGTTTTTATGAGAAATAGCTAAAAGAAATGTTTCACGTTTGTTACACTCAAACAGTGTCTCCTGTCATATGCTGAACTGGTCGCATTGTGGATTTGGGTTAAAACATGATTTTGGACAATGTTCATGGAACTCAGCTTAAAACGTACTTGCAGACTTGAAAACCTTTGCCTATTGTAGAGCGCACCTGTACTTCCAGTGCTGAACGAAAACCCATGATTTTGGACCCTGTTTTTATGCGAAATAGCTAAAAGAAATGTTTCACGTTTGTTACACTCAAACAGTGTCTCCTGTCATATGCTGAACTGGTCGCATTGTGGATTTTGCCTAAAACATGATTTTAGAAAATATTCATTGAAAAAAGCATCTAAAAAAATCACATTTGAAAACTCTTGTATGTTGTATTCTACATATGTCCTTATAGTGCTGAACGTTAAAAAAATATTTTAGACCCTTTTCATGCAAAATGTATAATAAATATTTTTCTCTTTTCTTATAAAGAACTTTGTATCCCTTCATATGCCGAACTAGTTGCATTGTGGATTTTGCCTAAAACATGATTTTAGAAAATGTTAATGGAAAAAAACATTTTTTTTTAAAATTACATTTGAAAACCCTTGTATGTTCAATTCTACATATGTCCTTCAAAAAATATTTTAGACCCTTTTCATGCAAAATGAACTCAACAAATGTGAACTCAGCTTAAAACGTACTTGCAGACTTGAAAACCTTTGCCTATTGTAGAGCGCACCTGTACTTCCAGTGCTGAACGAAAACCCATGATTTTGGACCCTGTTTTTATGCGAAATAGCTAAAAGAAATGTTTCACGTTTGTTACACTCAAACAGTGTCTCCTGTCATATGCTGAACTGGTCGCATTGTGGATTTGGGTTAAAACATGATTTTGGACAATGTTCATGGAACTCAGCTTAAAACATACTTGCAGACTTGAAAACCTTTGCCTATTGTAGAGCGCACCTGTACTTCCAGTGCTGAACGAAAACCCATGATTTTGGACCCTGTTTTTATGCGAAATAGCTAAAAGAAATGTTTCACGTTTGTTACACTCAAACAGTGTCTCCTGTCATATGCTGAACTGGTCGCATTGTGGATTTGGCCTAAAACATGATTTTGGACAATGTTCATGGAACTCAGCTTAAAACATACTTGCAGACTTGAAAACCTTTGCCTATTGTAGAGCGCACCTGTACTTCCAGTGCTGAACGAAAACCCATGATTTTGGACCCTGTTTTTATGCGAAATAGCTAAAAGAAATGTTTCACGTTTGTTACACTCAAACAGTGTCTCCTGTCATATGCTGAACTGGTCGCATTGTGGATTTGGGTTAAAACATGATTTTGGACAATGTTCATGGAACTCAGCTTAAAACATACTTGCAGACTTGAAAACCTTTGCCTATTGTAGAGCGCACCTGTACTTCCAGTGCTGAACGAAAACCCATGATTTTGGACCCTGTTTTTATGCGAAATAGCTAAAAGAAATGTTTCACGTTTGTTACACTCAAACAGTGTCTCCTGTCATATGCTGAACTGGTCGCATTGTGGATTTGGCCTAAAACATGATTTTGGACAATGTTCATGGAACTCAGCTTAAAACATACTTGCAGACTTGAAAACCTTTGCCTATTGTAGAGCGCACCTGTACTTCCAGTGCTGAACGAAAACCCATGATTTTGGACCCTGTTTTTATGCGAAATAGCTAAAAGAAATGTTTCACGTTTGTTACACTCAAACAGTGTCTCCTGTCATATGCTGAACTGGTCGCATTGTGGATTTGGCCTAAAACATGATTTTGGACAATGTTCATGGAACTCAGCTTAAAACGTACTTGCAGACTTGAAAACCCTTGCCTATTGTAGAGCGCGCCTGTCCTTCCAGTGCTGAACGAAAACCCATGATTTTGGACCCTGTTTTCATGCGAAATGGCTAAAATAATTGTTTCACGTTTGTTACACTCAAACAGTGTCTCCTGTCATATGCTGAACTGGTCGCATTGTGGATTTGGGTTAAAACATGATTTTGGACAATGTTAATGGAACTCAGCTTAAAACGTACTTGCAGACTTGAAAACCTTTGCCTATTGTAGAGCGCACCTGTACTTCCAGTGCTGAACGAAAACCCATGATTTTGCACCCTGTTTTTATGCGAAATAGCTAAAAGAAATGTTTCACGTTTGTTACACTCAAACAGTGTCTCCTGTCATATGCTGAACTGGTCGCATTGTGGATTTGGCCTAAAACATGATTTTGGACAATGCTCATGGAACTCAGCTTAAAACGTACTTGCAGACTTGAAAACCCTTGCCTATTGTACAGCGCGCCTGTACTTCCAGTGCTGAACGAAAACCAATGATTTTGGACCCTGTGTTCATGCGAAATGGCTAAAATAATTGTTTCACGTTTGTTACACTCAAACAGTGTCTCCTGTCATATGCTGAACTGGTCGCATTGTGGATTTGGCCTAAAATATGATTTTGGACAATGTTCATGGAACTCAGCTTAAAACTTACTTGCAGACTTGAAAACCCTTGCCTATTGTAGAGGGCGCCTGTCCTTCCAGTGCTGAACGAAAACCCATGATTTTGGACCCTGTTTTCATGCGAAATGGCTAAAAGAAATGTTTCACGTTTGTTACACTCAAACAGTGTCTCCTGTCATATGCTGAACTGGTCGCATTGTGGATTTGGCCTAAAATATGATTTTGGACAATGTTCATGGAACTCAGCTTAAAACGTACTTGCAGACTTGAAAACCCTTGCCTATTGTAGAGCGCGCCTGTCCTTCCAGTGCTGAACGAAAACCCATGATTTTGGACCCTGTTTTCATGCGAAATGGCTAAAAGAAATGTTTCACGTTTGTTACACTCAAACAGTGTCTCCTGTCATATGCTGAACTGGTCGCATTGTGGATTTGGCCTAAAATATGATTTTGGACAATGTTCATGGAACTCAGCTTAAAACGTACTTGCAGACTTGAAAACCCTTGCCTATTGTAGAGCGCGCCTGTCCTTCCAGTGCTGAACGAAAACCCATGATTTTGGACCCTGTTTTCATGCGAAATGGCTAAAAGAAATGTTTCACGTTTGTTACACTCAAACAGTGTCTCCTGTCATATGCTGAACTGGTCTCATTGCGGAATTGGCCTAAAACATGATTTTGGACAATGTTCATGGAACTCAGCTTAAAACGTACTTGCAGACTTGAAAATCTTTGCCTATTGTAGAGCGCACCTGTACTTCCAGTGCTGAACGAAAACCCATGATTTTGGACCCTGTTTTTATGCGAAATAGCTAAAAGAAATGTTTCACGTTTGTTACACTCAAACAGTGTCTCCTGTCATATGCTGAACTGGTCGCATTGTGGATTTGGGTTAAAACATGATTTTGGACAATGTTCATGGAACTCAGCTTAAAACGTACTTGCAGACTTGAAAACCTTTGCCTATTGTAGAGCGCACCTGTACTTCCAGTGCTGAACGAAAACCCATGATTTTGGACCCTGTTTTCATGCGAAATAGCTAAAAGAAATGTTTCACGTTTGTTACACTCAAACAGTGTCTCCTGTCATATGCTGAACTGGTCGCATTGTGGATTTGGCCTAAAACATGATTTTGGACAATGCTCATGGAACTCAGCTTAAAACGTACTTGCAGACTTGAAAACCCTTGCCTATTGTACAGCGCGCCTGTACTTCCAGTGCTGAACGAAAACCAATGATTTTGGACCCTGTGTTCATGCGAAATGGCTAAAATAATTGTTTCACGTTTGTTACACTCAAACAGTGTCTCCTGTCATATGCTGAACTGGTCGCATTGTGGATTTGGCCTAAAATATGATTTTGGACAATGTTCATGGAACTCAGCTTAAAACTTACTTGCAGACTTGAAAACCCTTGCCTATTGTAGAGGGCGCCTGTCCTTCCAGTGCTGAACGAAAACCCATGATTTTGGACCCTGTTTTCATGCGAAATGGCTAAAAGAAATGTTTCACGTTTGTTACACTCAAACAGTGTCTCCTGTCATATGCTGAACTGGTCGCATTGTGGATTTGGCCTAAAATATGATTTTGGACAATGTTCATGGAACTCAGCTTAAAACGTACTTGCAGACTTGAAAACCCTTGCCTATTGTAGAGCGCGCCTGTCCTTCCAGTGCTGAACGAAAACCCATGATTTTGGACCCTGTTTTCATGCGAAATGGCTAAAAGAAATGTTTCACGTTTGTTACACTCAAACAGTGTCTCCTGTCATATGCTGAACTGGTCTCATTGCGGAATTGGCCTAAAACATGATTTTGGACAATGTTCATGGAACTCAGCTTAAAACGTACTTGCAGACTTGAAAATCTTTGCCTATTGTAGAGCGCACCTGTACTTCCAGTGCTGAACGAAAACCCATGATTTTGGACCCTGTTTTTATGCGAAATAGCTAAAAGAAATGTTTCACGTTTGTTACACTCAAACAGTGTCTCCTGTCATATGCTGAACTGGTCGCATTGTGGATTTGGGTTAAAACATGATTTTGGACAATGTTCATGGAACTCAGCTTAAAACGTACTTGCAGACTTGAAAACCTTTGCCTATTGTAGAGCGCACCTGTACTTCCAGTGCTGAACGAAAACCCATGATTTTGGACCCTGTTTTCATGCGAAATAGCTAAAAGAAATGTTTCACGTTTGTTACACTCAAACAGTGTCTCCTGTCATATGCTGAACTGGTCGCATTGTGGATTTGGCCTAAAACATGATTTTGGACAATGCTCATGGAACTCAGCTTAAAACGTACTTGCAGACTTGAAAACCCTTGCCTATTGTAGAGCGCGCCTGTCCTTCCAGTGCTGAACGAAAACCCATGATTTTGGACCCTGTTTTCATGCGAAATGGCTAAAAGAAATGTTTCACATTTGTTACACTCAAACAGTGTCTCCTGTCATATGCTGAACTGGTCGCATTGTGGATTTGGGTTAAAAAATGATTTTGGACAATGTTCATGGAACTCAGCTTAAAACGTACTTGCAGACTTGAAAACCTTTGCCTATTGTAGAGCGCACCTGTACTTCCAGTGCTGAACGAAAACCCATGATTTTGGACCCTGTTTTTATGCGAAATAGCTAAAAGAAATGTTTCACGTTTGTTACACTCAAACAGTGTCTCCTGTCATATGCTGAACTGGTCGCATTGTGGATTTGGCCTAAAACATGATTTTGGACAATGCGCATGGAACTCAGCTTAAAACGTACTTGCAGACTTGAAAACCCTTGCCTATTGTACAGCGCGCCTGTACTTCCAGTGCTGAACGAAAACCAATGATTTTGGACCCTGTGTTCATGCGAAATGGCTAAAATAATTGTTTCACGTTTGTTACACTCAAACAGTGTCTCCTGTCATATGCTGAACTGGTCGCATTGTGGATTTGGCCTAAAATATGATTTTGGACAATGTTCATGGAACTCAGCTTAAAACTTACTTGCAGACTTGAAAACCCTTGCCTATTGTAGAGGGCGCCTGTCCTTCCAGTGCTGAACGAAAACCCATGATTTTGGACCCTGTTTTCATGCGAAATGGCTAAAAGAAATGTTTCACGTTTGTTACACTCAAACAGTGTCTCCTGTCATATGCTGAACTGGTCGCATTGTGGATTTGGCCTAAAATATGATTTTGGACAATGTTCATGGAACTCAGCTTAAAACGTACTTGCAGACTTGAAAACCCTTGCCTATTGTAGAGCGCGCCTGTCCTTCCAGTGCTGAACGAAAACCCATGATTTTGGACCCTGTTTTCATGCGAAATGGCTAAAAGAAATGTTTCACGTTTGTTACACTCAAACAGTGTCTCCTGTCATATGCTGAACTGGTCTCATTGCGGAATTGGCCTAAAACATGATTTTGGACAATGTTCATGGAACTCAGCTTAAAACGTACTTGCAGACTTGAAAATCTTTGCCTATTGTAGAGCACACCTGTACTTCCAGTGCTGAACGAAAACCCATGATTTTGGACCCTGTTTTTATGCGAAATAGCTAAAAGAAATGTTTCACGTTTGTTACACTCAAACAGTGTCTCCTGTCATATGCTGAACTGGTCGCATTGTGGATTTGGGTTAAAACATGATTTTGGACAATGTTCATGGAACTCAGCTTAAAACGTACTTGCAGACTTGAAAACCTTTGCCTATTGTAGAGCGCACCTGTACTTCCAGTGCTGAACGAAAACCCATGATTTTGGACCCTGTTTTCATGCGAAATAGCTAAAAGAAATGTTTCACGTTTGTTACACTCAAACAGTGTCTCCTGTCATATGCTGAACTGGTCGCATTGTGGATTTGGCCTAAAACATGATTTTGGACAATGCTCATGGAACTCAGCTTAAAACGTACTTGCAGACTTGAAAACCCTTGCCTATTGTAGAGCGCGCCTGTCCTTCCAGTGCTGAACGAAAACCCATGATTTTGGACCCTGTTTTCATGCGAAATGGCTAAAAGAAATGTTTCACATTTGTTACACTCAAACAGTGTCTCCTGTCATATGCTGAACTGGTCGCATTGTGGATTTGGGTTAAAACATGATTTTGGACAATGTTCATGGAACTCAGCTTAAAACGTACTTGCAGACTTGAAAACCTTTGCCTATTGTAGAGCGCACCTGTACTTCCAGTGCTGAACGAAAACCCATGATTTTGGACCCTGTTTTTATGCGAAATAGCTAAAAGAAATGTTTCACGTTTGTTACACTCAAACAGTGTCTCCTGTCATATGCTGAACTGGTCGCATTGTGGATTTGGCCTAAAACATGATTTTGGACAATGCGCATGGAACTCAGCTTAAAACGTACTTGCAGACTTGAAAAGCCTTGCCTATTGTACAGCGCGCCTGTACTTCCAGTGCTGAACGAAAACCAATGATTTTGGACCCTGTGTTCATGCGAAATGGCTAAAATAATTGTTTCACGTTTGTTACACTCAAACCGTGTCTCCTGTCATATGCTGAACTGGTCGCATTGTGGATTTGGCCTAAAATATGATTTTGGACAATGTTCATGGAACTCAGCTTAAAACGTACTTGCAGACTTGAAAACCCTTGCCTATTGTAGAGGGCGCCTGTCCTTCCAGTGCTGAACGAAAACCCATGATTTTGGACCCTGTTTTCATGCGAAATGGCTAAAAGAAATGTTTCACGTTTGTTACACTCAAACAGTGTCTCCTGTCATATGCTGAACTGGTCGCATTGTGGATTTGGCCTAAAATATGATTTTGGACAATGTTCATGGAACTCAGCTTAAAACGTACTTGCAGACTTGAAAACCCTTGCCTATTGTAGAGCGCGCCTGTCCTTCCAGTGCTGAACGAAAACCCATGATTTTGGACCCTGTTTTCATGCGAAATGGCTAAAAGAAATGTTTCACGTTTGTTACACTCAAACAGTGTCTCCTGTCATATGCTGAACTGGTCGCATTGCGGATTTGGCCTAAAACATGATTTTGGACAATGTTCATGGAACTCAGCTTAAAACGTACTTGCAGACTTGAAAACCCTTGCCTATTGTACAGCGCGCCTGTACTTCCAGTGCTGAACTAAAACCAATGATTTTGGACCCTGTTTTCATGCGAAATGGCTAAAATAATTGTTTCACGTTTGTTACACTCAAACAGTGTCTCCTGTCATATGCTGAACTGGTCGCATTGTGGATTTAGCCTAAAACATGATTTTAGAAAATATTCATTGAAAAAAGCATCTAAAAAAATCACATTTGAAAACTCTTGTATGTTGTATTCTACATATGTCCTTCTAGTGCTGAACGTTAAAAAAATATTTTAGACCCTTTTCATGCAAAATGTATAATAAATATTTTTCTCTTTTGTTATAAAGAACTTTGTATCCCTTCATATGCCGAACTAGTTGCATTGTGGATTTTGCCTAAAATATGATTTTAGAAAATGTTAATGGAAAAAACATTTTTTTTATAAATTACATTTGAAAACCCTTGTATGTTCAATTCTACATATGTCCTTCAAAAAATATTTTAGACCCTTTTCATGCAAAATGTATAATAAATATTTTTCTCTTTTGTTACACTCAAACAGTGTCTCCTGTCATATGCTGAACTGGTCGCATTGCGGATTTGGCCTAAAATATGATTTTGGACAATGTTCATGGAACTCAGCTTAAAACGTACTTGCAGACTTGAAAACCCTTGCCTATTATACAGCGCGCCTGTACTTCCAGTGCTGAACTAAAACCAATGATTTTGGACCCTGTGTTCATGCGAAATGGCTAAAATAATTGTTTCACGTTTGTTACACTCAAACAGTGTCTCCTGTCATATGCTGAACTGGTCGCATTGTGGATTTGGCCTAAAATATGATTTTGGACAATGTTCATGGAACTCAGCTTAAAACTTACTTGCAGACTTGAAAACCCTTGCCTACTGTAGAGCGCGCCTGTCCTTCCAGTGCTGAACGAAAACCCATGATTTTGGACCCTGTTTTCATGCGAAATGGCTAAAAGAAATGTTTCACATTTGTTACACTCAAACAGTGTCTCCTGTCATATGCTGAACTGGTCGCATTGTGGATTTGGCCTAAAATATGATTTTGGACAATGTTCATGGAACTCAGCTTAAAACTTACTTGCAGACTTGAAAACCCTTGCCTATTGTAGAGGGCGCCTGTCCTTCCAGTGCTGAACGAAAACCCATGATTTTGGACCCTGTTTTCATGCGAAATGGCTAAAAGAAATGTTTCACGTTTGTTACACTCAAACAGTGTCTCCTGTCATATGCTGAACTGGTCGCATTGTGGATTTGGCCTAAAATATGATTTTGGACAATGTTCATGGAACTCAGCTTAAAACGTACTTGCAGACTTGAAAACCTTTGCCTATTGTAGAGCGCACCTGTACTTCCAGTGCTGAACGAAAACCCATGATTTTGGACCCTGTTTTTATGCGAAATGGCTAAAAGAAATGTTTCACGTTTGTTACACTCAAACAGTGTCTCCTGTCATATGCTGAACTGGTCGCATTGTGGATTTTGCCTAAAACATGATTTTAGAAAATATTCATTGAAAAAAGCATCTAAAAAAATCACATTTGAAAACTCTTGTATGTTGTATTCTACATATGTCCTTCTAGTGCTGAACGTTAAAAAAATATTTTAGACCCTTTTCATGCAAAATCTATAATAAATATTTTTCTCTTTTGTTATAAAGAACTTTGTATCCCTTCATATGCCGAACTAGTTGCATTGTGGATTTTGCCTAAAATATGATTTTAGAAAATGTTAATGGAAAAAACATTTTTTTTTTAAATTACATTTGAAAACCCTTGTATGTTCAATTCTACATATGTCCTTCAAAAAATATTTTTGACCCTTTTCATGCAAAATGTATAATAAATATCTTTCTCTTTTGTTACACTCAAACAGTGTCTCCTGTCATATGCTGAACTGGTCGCATTGCGGATTTGGCCTAAAATATGATTTTGGACAATGTTCATGGAACTCAGCTTAAAACGTACTTGCAGACTTGAAAACCCTTGCCTATTATACAGCGCGCCTGTACTTCCAGTGCTGAACTAAAACCAATGATTTTGGACCCTGTGTTCATGCGAAATGGCTAAAATAATTGTTTCACGTTTGTTACACTCAAACAGTGTCTCCTGTCATATGCTGAACTGGTCGCATTGTGGATTTGGCCTAAAATATGATTTTGGACAATGTTCATGGAACTCAGCTTAAAACTTACTTGCAGACTTGAAAACCCTTGCCTACTGTAGAGCGCGCCTGTCCTTCCAGTGCTGAACGAAAACCCATGATTTTGGACCCTGTTTTCATGCGAAATGGCTAAAAGAAATGTTTCACATTTGTTACACTCAAACAGTGTCTCCTGTCATATGCTGAACTGGTCGCATTGTGGATTTGGCCTAAAATATGATTTTGGACAATGTTCATGGAACTCAGCTTAAAACTTACTTGCAGACTTGAAAACCCTTGCCTATTGTAGAGGGCGCCTGTCCTTCCAGTGCTGAACGAAAACCCATGATTTTGGACCCTGTTTTCATGCGAAATGGCTAAAAGAAATGTTTCACGTTTGTTACACTCAAACAGTGTCTCCTGTCATATGCTGAACTGGTCGCATTGTGGATTTGGCCTAAAATATGATTTTGGACAATGTTCATGGAACTCAGCTTAAAACGTACTTGCAGACTTGAAAACCTTTGCCTATTGTAGAGCGCACCTGTACTTCCAGTGCTGAACGAAAACCCATGATTTTGGACCCTGTTTTTATGCGAAATGGCTAAAAGAAATGTTTCACGTTTGTTACACTCAAACAGTGTCTCCTGTCATATGCTGAACTGGTCGCATTGTGGATTTTGCCTAAAACATGATTTTAGAAAATATTCATTGAAAAAAGCATCTAAAAAAATCACATTTGAAAACTCTTGTATGTTGTATTCTACATATGTCCTTCTAGTGCTGAACGTTAAAAAAATATTTTAGACCCTTTTCATGCAAAATCTATAATAAATATTTTTCTCTTTTGTTATAAAGAACTTTGTATCCCTTCATATGCCGAACTAGTTGCATTGTGGATTTTGCCTAAAATATGATTTTAGAAAATGTTAATGGAAAAAACATTTTTTTTTTAAATTACATTTGAAAACCCTTGTATGTTCAATTCTACATATGTCCTTCAAAAAATATTTTTGACCCTTTTCATGCAAAATGTATAATAAATATCTTTCTCTTTTGTTACACTCAAACAGTGTCTCCTGTCATATGCTGAACTGGTCGCATTGCGGATTTGGCCTAAAATATGATTTTGGACAATGTTCATGGAACTCAGCTTAAAACGTACTTGCAGACTTGAAAACCCTTGCCTATTATACAGCGCGCCTGTACTTCCAGTGCTGAACTAAAACCAATGATTTTGGACCCTGTGTTCATGCGAAATGGCTAAAATAATTGTTTCACGTTTGTTACACTCAAACAGTGTCTCCTGTCATATGCTGAACTGGTCGCATTGTGGATTTGGCCTAAAATATGATTTTGGACAATGTTCATGGAACTCAGCTTAAAACTTACTTGCAGACTTGAAAACCCTTGCCTACTGTAGAGCGCGCCTGTCCTTCCAGTGCTGAACGAAAACCCATGATTTTGGACCCTGTTTTCATGCGAAATGGCTAAAAGAAATGTTTCACATTTGTTACACTCAAACAGTGTCTCCTGTCATATGCTGAACTGGTCGCATTGTGGATTTGGCCTAAAATATGATTTTGGACAATGTTCATGGAACTCAGCTTAAAACTTACTTGCAGACTTGAAAACCCTTGCCTATTGTAGAGGGCGCCTGTCCTTCCAGTGCTGAACGAAAACCCATGATTTTGGACCCTGTTTTCATGCGAAATGGCTAAAAGAAATGTTTCACGTTTGTTACACTCAAACAGTGTCTCCTGTCATATGCTGAACTGGTCGCATTGTGGATTTGGCCTAAAATATGATTTTGGACAATGTTCATGGAACTCAGCTTAAAACGTACTTGCAGACTTGAAAACCTTTGCCTATTGTAGAGCGCACCTGTACTTCCAGTGCTGAACGAAAACCCATGATTTTGGACCCTGTTTTTATGCGAAATGGCTAAAAGAAATGTTTCACGTTTGTTACACTCAAACAGTGTCTCCTGTCATATGCTGAACTGGTCGCATTGTGGATTTTGCCTAAAACATGATTTTAGAAAATATTCATTGAAAAAAGCATCTAAAAAAATCACATTTGAAAACTCTTGTATGTTGTATTCTACATATGTCCTTCTAGTGCTGAACGTTAAAAAAATATTTTAGACCCTTTTCATGCAAAATCTATAATAAATATTTTTCTCTTTTGTTATAAAGAACTTTGTATCCCTTCATATGCCGAACTAGTTGCATTGTGGATTTTGCCTAAAATATGATTTTAGAAAATGTTAATGGAAAAAACATTTTTTTTTAAAATTACATTTGAAAACCCTTGTATGTTCAATTCTACATATGTCCTTCAAAAAATATTTTTGACCCTTTTCATGCAAAATGTATAATAAATATCTTTCTCTTTTGTTACACTCAAACAGTGTCTCCTGTCATATGCTGAACTGGTCGCATTGCGGATTTGGCCTAAAATATGATTTTGGACAATGTTCATGGAACTCAGCTTAAAACGTACTTGCAGACTTGAAAACCCTTGCCTATTATACAGCGCGCCTGTACTTCCAGTGCTGAACTAAAACCAATGATTTTGGACCCTGTGTTCATGCGAAATGGCTAAAATAATTGTTTCACGTTTGTTACACTCAAACAGTGTCTCCTGTCATATGCTGAACTGGTCGCATTGTGGATTTGGCCTAAAATATGATTTTGGACAATGTTCATGGAACTCAGCTTAAAACTTACTTGCAGACTTGAAAACCCTTGCCTACTGTAGAGCGCGCCTGTCCTTCCAGTGCTGAACGAAAACCCATGATTTTGGACCCTGTTTTCATGCGAAATGGCTAAAAGAAATGTTTCACATTTGTTACACTCAAACAGTGTCTCCTGTCATATGCTGAACTGGTCGCATTGTGGATTTGGCCTAAAATATGATTTTGGACAATGTTCATGGAACTCAGCTTAAAACTTACTTGCAGACTTGAAAACCCTTGCCTATTGTAGAGGGCGCCTGTCCTTCCAGTGCTGAACGAAAACCCATGATTTTGGACCCTGTTTTCATGCGAAATGGCTAAAAGAAATGTTTCACGTTTGTTACACTCAAACAGTGTCTCCTGTCATATGCTGAACTGGTCGCATTGTGGATTTGGCCTAAAATATGATTTTGGACAATGTTCATGGAACTCAGCTTAAAACGTACTTGCAGACTTGAAAACCTTTGCCTATTGTAGAGCGCACCTGTACTTCCAGTGCTGAACGAAAACCCATGATTTTGGACCCTGTTTTTATGCGAAATGGCTAAAAGAAATGTTTCACGTTTGTTACACTCAAACAGTGTCTCCTGTCATATGCTGAACTGGTCGCATTGCGGATTTGGCCTAAAACATGATTTTGGACAATGTTCATGGAACTCAGCTTAAAACGTACTTGCAGACTTGAAAACCCTTGCCTATTGTACAGCGCGCCTGTACTTCCAGTGCTGAACTAAAACCAATGATTTTGGACCCTGTTTTCATGCGAAATGGCTAAAATAATTGTTTCACGTTTGTTACACTCAAACAGTGTCTCCTGTCATATGCTGAACTGGTCGCATTGTGGATTTTGCCTAAAACATGATTTTAGAAAATATTCATTGAAAAAAGCATCTAAAAAAATCACATTTGAAAACTCTTGTATGTTGTATTCTACATATGTCCTTCTAGTGCTGAACGTTAAAAAAATATTTTAGACCCTTTTCATGCAAAATGTATAATAAATATTTTTCTCTTTTGTTATAAAGAACTTTGTATCCCTTCATATGCCGAACTAGTTGCATTGTGGATTTTGCCTAAAATATGATTTTAGAAAATGTTAATGGAAAAAACATTTTTTTTTAAAATTACATTTGAAAACCCTTGTATGTTCAATTCTACATATGTCCTTCAAAAAATATTTTAGACCCTTTTCATGCAAAATGTATAATAAATATTTTTCTCTTTTGTTACACTCAAACAGTGTCTCCTGTCATATGCTGAACTGGTCGCATTGCGGATTTGGCCTAAAATATGATTTTGGACAATGTTCATGGAACTCAGCTTAAAACGTACTTGCAGACTTGAAAACCCTTGCCTATTATACAGCGCGCCTGTACTTCCAGTGCTGAACTAAAACCAATGATTTTGGACCCTGTGTTCATGCGAAATGGCTAAAATAATTGTTTCACGTTTGTTACACTCAAACAGTGTCTCCTGTCATATGCTGAACTGGTCGCATTGTGGATTTGGCCTAAAATATGATTTTGGACAATGTTCATGGAACTCAGCTTAAAACTTACTTGCAGACTTGAAAACCCTTGCCTACTGTAGAGCGCGCCTGTCCTTCCAGTGCTGAACGAAAACCCATGATTTTGGACCCTGTTTTCATGCGAAATGGCTAAAAGAAATGTTTCACATTTGTTACACTCAAACAGTGTCTCCTGTCATATGCTGAACTGGTCGCATTGTGGATTTGGCCTAAAATATGATTTTGGACAATGTTCATGGAACTCAGCTTAAAACTTACTTGCAGACTTGAAAACCCTTGCCTATTGTAGAGGGCGCCTGTCCTTCCAGTGCTGAACGAAAACCCATGATTTTGGACCCTGTTTTCATGCGAAATGGCTAAAAGAAATGTTTCACGTTTGTTACACTCAAACAGTGTCTCCTGTCATATGCTGAACTGGTCGCATTGTGGATTTGGCCTAAAATATGATTTTGGACAATGTTCATGGAACTCAGCTTAAAACGTACTTGCAGACTTGAAAACCCTTGCCTATTGTAGAGCGCGCCTGTCCTTCCAGTGCTGAACGAAAACCCATGATTTTGGACCCTGTTTTCATGCGAAATGGCTAAAAGAAATGTTTCACGTTTGTTACACTCAAACAGTGTCTCCTGTCATATGCTGAACTGGTCGCATTGTGGATTTGGCCTAAAATATGATTTTGGACAATGTTCATGGAACTCAGCTTAAAACGTACTTGCAGACTTGAAAACCCTTGCCTATTGTAGAGCGCGCCTGTCCTTCCAGTGCTGAACGAAAACCCATGATTTTGGACCCTGTTTTCATGCGAAATGGCTAAAAGAAATGTTTCACGTTTGTTACACTCAAACAGTGTCTCCTGTCATATGCTGAACTGGTCGCATTGCGGATTTGGCCTAAAACATGATTTTGGACAATGTTCATGGAACTCAGCTTAAAACGTACTTGCAGACTTGAAAACCTTTGCCTATTGTAGAGCGCACCTGTACTTCCAGTGCTGAACGAAAACCCATGATTTTGGACCCTGTTTTTATGCGAAATAGCTAAAAGAAATGTTTCACGTTTGTTACACTCAAACAGTGTCTCCTGTCATATGCTGAACTGGTCGCATTGTGGATTTGGCCTAAAACATGATTTTGGACAATGCTCATGGAACTCAGCTTAAAACGTACTTGCAGACTTGAAAACCCTTGCCTATTGTACAGCGTGCCTGTCCTTCCAGTGCTGAACGAAAACCCATGATTTTGGACCCTGTTTTCATGCGAAATGGCTAAAAGAAATGTTTCACGTTTGTTACACTCAAACAGTGTCTCCTGTCATATGCTGAACTGGTCGCATTGCGGATTTGGCCTAAAACATGATTTTGGACAATGTTCATGGAACTCAGCTTAAAACGTACTTGCAGACTTGAAAACCCTTGCCTATTGTACAGCGCGCCTGTACTTCCAGTGCTGAACTAAAACCAATGATTTTGGACCCTGTTTTCATGCGAAATGGCTAAAATAATTGTTTCACGTTTGTTACACTCAAACAGTGTCTCCTGTCATATGCTGAACTGGTCGCATTGTGGATTTTGCCTAAAACATGATTTTAGAAAATATTCATTGAAAAAAGCATCTAAAAAAATCACATTTGAAAACTCTTGTATGTTGTATTCTACATATGTCCTTCTAGTGCTGAACGTTAAAAAAATATTTTAGACCCTTTTCATGCAAAATGTATAATAAATATTTTTCTCTTTTGTTATAAAGAACTTTGTATCCCTTCATATGCCGAACTAGTTGCATTGTGGATTTTGCCTAAAACATGATTTTAGAAAATGTTAATGGAAAAAAACATATTTTTTTTAAATTACATTTGAAAACCCTTGTATGTTCAATTCTACATATGTCCTTCAAAAAATATTTTAGACCCTTTTCATGCAAAATGAACTCAACAAATGTGAACTCAGCTTAAAACGTACTTGCAGACTTGAAAACCTTTGCCTATTGTAGAGCGCACCTGTACTTCCAGTGCTGAACGAAAACCCATGATTTTGGACCCTGTTTTTATGCGAAATAGCTAAAAGAAATGTTTCACGTTTGTTACACTCAAACAGTGTCTCCTGTCATATGCTGAACTGGTCGCATTGTGGATTTGGCCTAAAATATGATTTTGGACAATGTTCATGGAACTCAGCTTAAAACGTACTTGCAGACTTGAAAACCCTTGCCTATTGTAGAGCGCGCCTGTCCTTCCAGTGCTGAACGAAAACCCATGATTTTGGACCCTGTTTTCATGCGAAATGGCTAAAAGAAATGTTTCACGTTTGTTACACTCAAACAGTGTCTCCTGTCATATGCTGAACTGGTCGCATTGTGGATTTGGGTTAAAACATGATTTTGGACAATGTTCATGGAACTCAGCTTAAAACGTACTTGCAGACTTGAAAACCTTTGCCTATTGTAGAGCGCACCTGTACTTCCAGTGCTGAACGAAAACCCATGATTTTGGACCCTGTTTTTATGCGAAATAGCTAAAAGAAATGTTTCACGTTTGTTACACTCAAACAGTGTCTCCTGTCATATGCTGAACTGGTCGCATTGTGGATTTGGCCTAAAACATGATTTTGGACAATGCTCATGGAACTCAGCTTAAAACGTACTTGCAGACTTGAAAACCCTTGCCTATTGTACAGCGCGCCTGTCCTTCCAGTGCTGAACGAAAACCCATGATTTTGGACCCTGTTTTCATGCGAAATGGCTAAAAGAAATGTTTCACATTTGTTACACTCAAACAGTGTCTCCTGTCATATGCTGAACTGGTCGCATTGTGGATTTGGCCTAAAACATGATTTTGGACAATGTTCATGGAACTCAGCTTAAAACGTACTTGCAGACTTGAAAACCCTTGCCTATTGTAGAGCGCGCCTGTCCTTCCAGTGCTGAACGAAAACCCATGATTTTGGACCCTGTTTTCATGCGAAATGTCTAAAATAATTGTTTCACGTTTGTTACACTCAAACAGTGTCTCCTGTCATATGCTGAACTGGTCGCATTGTGGATTTGGGTTAAAACATGATTTTGGACAATGTTCATGGAACTCAGCTTAAAACGTACTTGCAGACTTGAAAACCTTTGCCTATTGTAGAGCGCACCTGTACTTCCAGTGCTGAACGAAAACCCATGATTTTGGACCCTGTTTTTATGCGAAATAGCTAAAAGAAATGTTTCACGTTTGTTACACTCAAACAGTGTCTCCTGTCATATGCTGAACTGGTCGCATTGTGGATTTGGCCTAAAACATGATTTTGGACAATGCGCATGGAACTCAGCTTAAAACGTACTTGCAGACTTGAAAACCCTTGCCTATTGTACAGCGCGCCTGTACTTCCAGTGCTGAACGAAAACCAATGATTTTGGACCCTGTGTTCATGCGAAATGGCTAAAATAATTGTTTCACGTTTGTTACACTCACACAGTGTCTCCTGTCATATGCTGAACTGGTCGCATTGTGGATTTGGCCTAAAATATGATTTTGGACAATGTTCATGGAACTCAGCTTAAAACTTACTTGCAGACTTGAAAACCCTTGCCTATTGTAGAGGGCGCCTGTCCTTCCAGTGCTGAACGAAAACCCATGATTTTGGACCCTGTTTTCATGCGAAATGGCTAAAAGAAATGTTTCACGTTTGTTACACTCAAACAGTGTCTCCTGTCATATGCTGAACTGGTCGCATTGTGGATTTGGCCTAAAATATGATTTTGGACAATGTTCATGGAACTCAGCTTAAAACGTACTTGCAGACTTGAAAACCCTTGCCTATTGTAGAGCGCGCCTGTCCTTCCAGTGCTGAACGAAAACCCATGATTTTGGACCCTGTTTTCATGCGAAATGGCTAAAAGAAATGTTTCACGTTTGTTACACTCAAACAGTGTCTCCTGTCATATGCTGAACTGGTCTCATTGCGGAATTGGCCTAAAACATGATTTTGGACAATGTTCATGGAACTCAGCTTAAAACGTACTTGCAGACTTGAAAACCTTTGCCTATTGTAGAGCGCACCTGTACTTCCAGTGCTGAACGAAAACCCATGATTTTGGACCCTGTTTTTATGCGAAATAGCTAAAAGAAATGTTTCACGTTTGTTACACTCAAACAGTGTCTCCTGTCATATGCTGAACTGGTCGCATTGTGGATTTGGGTTAAAACATGATTTTGGACAATGTTCATGGAACTCAGCTTAAAACGTACTTGCAGACTTGAAAACCTTTGCCTATTGTAGAGCGCACCTGTACTTCCAGTGCTGAACGAAAACCCATGATTTTGGACCCTGTTTTTATGCGAAATAGCTAAAAGAAATGTTTCACGTTTGTTACACTCAAACAGTGTCTCCTGTCATATGCTGAACTGGTCGCATTGTGGATTTGGCCTAAAACATGATTTTGGACAATGCTCATGGAACTCAGCTTAAAACGTACTTGCAGACTTGAAAACCCTTGCCTATTGTACAGCGCGCCTGTCCTTCCAGTGCTGAACGAAAACCCATGATTTTGGACCCTGTTTTCATGCGAAATGGCTAAAAGAAATGTTTCACATTTGTTACACTCAAACAGTGTCTCCTGTCATATGCTGAACTGGTCGCATTGTGGATTTGGCCTAAAACATGATTTTGGACAATGTTCATGGAACTCAGCTTAAAACGTACTTGCAGACTTGAAAACCCTTGCCTATTGTAGAGCGCGCCTGTCCTTCCAGTGCTGAACGAAAACCCATGATTTTGGACCCTGTTTTCATGCGAAATGGCTAAAATAATTGTTTCACGTTTGTTACACTCAAACAGTGTCTCCTGTCATATGCTGAACTGGTCGCATTGTGGATTTGGGTTAAAACATGATTTTGGACAATGTTCATGGAACTCAGCTTAAAACGTACTTGCAGACTTGAAAACCTTTGCCTATTGTAGAGCGCACCTGTACTTCCAGTGCTGAACGAAAACCCATGATTTTGGACCCTGTTTTTATGCGAAATAGCTAAAAGAAATGTTTCACGTTTGTTACACTCAAACAGTGTCTCCTGTCATATGCTGAACTGGTCGCATTGTGGATTTGGCCTAAAACATGATTTTGGACAATGCGCATGGAACTCAGCTTAAAACGTACTTGCAGACTTGAAAACCCTTGCCTATTGTACAGCGCGCCTGTACTTCCAGTGCTGAACGAAAACCAATGATTTTGGACCCTGTGTTCATGCGAAATGGCTAAAATAATTGTTTCACGTTTGTTACACTCAAACAGTGTCTCCTGTCATATGCTGAACTGGTCGCATTGTGGATTTGGCCTAAAATATGATTTTGGACAATGTTCATGGAACTCAGCTTAAAACTTACTTGCAGACTTGAAAACCCTTCCCTATTGTAGAGGGCGCCTGTCCTTCCAGTGCTGAACGAAAACCCATGATTTTGGACCCTGTTTTCATGCGAAATGGCTAAAAGAAATGTTTCACGTTTGTTACACTCAAACAGTGTCTCCTGTCATATGCTGAACTGGTCGCATTGTGGATTTGGCCTAAAATATGATTTTGGACAATGTTCATGGAACTCAGCTTAAAACGTACTTGCAGACTTGAAAACCTTTGCCTATTGTAGAGCGCACCTGTACTTCCAGTGCTGAACGAAAACCCATGATTTTGGACCCTGTTTTTATGCGAAATAGCTAAAAGAAATGTTTCACGTTTGTTACACTCAAACAGTGTCTCCTGTCATATGCTGAACTGGTCGCATTGTGGATTTGGGTTAAAACATGATTTTGGACAATGTTCATGGAACTCAGCTTAAAACGTACTTGCAGACTTGAAAACCTTTGCCTATTGTAGAGCGCACCTGTACTTCCAGTGCTGAACGAAAACCCATGATTTTGGACCCTGTTTTTATGCGAAATAGCTAAAAGAAATGTTTCACGTTTGTTACACTCAAACAGTGTCTCCTGTCATATGCTGAACTGGTCGCATTGTGGATTTGGACTAAAACATGATTTTGGACAATGCGCATGGAACTCAGCTTAAAACGTACTTGCAGACTTGAAAACCCTTGCCTATTGTACAGCTCGCCTGTACTTCCAGTGCTGAACGAAAACCAATGATTTTGGACCCTGTGTTCATGCGAAATGGCTAAAATAATTGTTTCACGTTTGTTACACTCAAACAGTGTCTCCTGTCATATGCTGAACTGGTCGCATTGTGGATTTGGCCTAAAATATGATTTTGGACAATGTTCATGGAACTCAGCTTAAAACTTACTTGCAGACTTGAAAACCCTTGCCTATTGTAGAGGGCGCCTGTCCTTCCAGTGCTGAACGAAAACCCATGATTTTGGACCCTGTTTTCATGCGAAATGGCTAAAAGAAATGTTTCACGTTTGTTACACTCAAACAGTGTCTCCTGTCATATGCTGAACTGGTCGCATTGTGGATTTGGCCTAAAATATGATTTTGGACAATGTTCATGGAACTCAGCTTAAAACGTACTTGCAGACTTGAAAACCCTTGCCTATTGTAGAGCGCGCCTGTCCTTCCAGTGCTGAACGAAAACCCATGATTTTGGACCCTGTTTTCATGCGAAATGGCTAAAAGGAATGTTTCACGTTTGTTACACTCAAACAGTGTCTCCTGTCATATGCTGAACTGGTCGCATTGCGGATTTGGCCTAAAACATGATTTTGGACAATGTTCATGGAACTCAGCTTAAAACGTACTTGCAGACTTGAAAACCCTTGCCTATTGTACAGCGCGCCTGTACTTCCAGTGCTGAACTAAAACCAATGATTTTGGACCCTGTTTTCATGCGAAATGGCTAAAATAATTGTTTCACGTTTGTTACACTCAAACAGTGTCTCCTGTCATATGCTGAACTGGTCGCATTGTGGATTTTGCCTAAAACATGATTTTAGAAAATATTCATTGAAAAAAGCATCTAAAAAAATCACATTTGAAAACTCTTGTATGTTGTATTCTACATATGTCCTTCTAGTGCTGAACGTTAAAAAAATATTTTAGACCCTTTTCATGCAAAATGTATAATAAATATTTTTCTCTTTTGTTATAAAGAACTTTGTATCCCTTCATATGCCGAACTAGTTGCATTGTGGATTTTGCCTAAAATATGATTTTAGAAAATGTTAATGGAAAAAACATTTTTTTTTTAAATTACATTTGAAAACCCTTGTATGTTCAATTCTACATATGTCCTTCAAAAAATATTTTAGACCCTTTTCATGCAAAATGTATAATAAATATTTTTATCTTTTGTTACACTCAAACAGTGTCTCCTGTCATATGCTGAACTGGTCGCATTGCGGATTTGGCCTAAAATATGATTTTGGACAATGTTCATGGAACTCAGCTTAAAACGTACTTGCAGACTTGAAAACCCTTGCCTATTATACAGCGCGCCTGTACTTCCAGTGCTGAACTAAAACCAATGATTTTGGACCCTGTGTTCATGCGAAATGGCTAAAATAATTGTTTCACGTTTGTTACACTCAAACAGTGTCTCCTGTCATATGCTGAACTGGTCGCATTGTGGATTTGGCCTAAAATATGATTTTGGACAATGTTCATGGAACTCAGCTTAAAACTTACTTGCAGACTTGAAAACCCTTGCCTACTGTAGAGCGCGCCTGTCCTTCCAGTGCTGAACGAAAACCCATGATTTTGGACCCTGTTTTCATGCGAAATGGCTAAAAGAAATGTTTCACATTTGTTACACTCAAACAGTGTCTCCTGTCATATGCTGAACTGGTCGCATTGTGGATTTGGCCTAAAATATGATTTTGGACAATGTTCATGGAACTCAGCTTAAAACTTACTTGCAGACTTGAAAACCCTTGCCTATTGTAGAGGGCGCCTGTCCTTCCAGTGCTGAACGAAAACCCATGATTTTGGACCCTGTTTTCATGCGAAATGGCTAAAAGAAATGTTTCACGTTTGTTACACTCAAACAGTGTCTCCTGTCATATGCTGAACTGGTCGCATTGTGGATTTGGCCTAAAATATGATTTTGGACAATGTTCATGGAACTCAGCTTAAAACGTACTTGCAGACTTGAAAACCCTTGCCTATTGTAGAGCGCGCCTGTCCTTCCAGTGCTGAACGAAAACCCATGATTTTGAACCCTGTTTTCATGCGAAATGGCTAAAAGAAATGTTTCACGTTTGTTACACTCAAACAGTGTCTCCTGTCATATGCTGAACTGGTCGCATTGCGGATTTGGCCTAAAACATGATTTTGGACAATGTTCATGGAACTCAGCTTAAAACGTACTTGCAGACTTGAAAACCCTTGCCTATTGTAGAGGGCGCCTGTCCTTCCAGTGCTGAACGAAAACCCATGATTTTGGACCCTGTTTTCATGCGAAATGGCTAAAAGAAATGTTTCACGTTTGTTACACTCAAACAGTGTCTCCTGTCATATGCTGAACTGGTCGCATTGTGGATTTGGCCTAAAATATGATTTTGGACAATGTTCATGGAACTCAGCTTAAAACGTACTTGCAGACTTGAAAACCCTTGCCTATTGTAGAGCGCGCCTGTCCTTCCAGTGCTGAACGAAAACCCATGATTTTGAACCCTGTTTTCATGCGAAATGGCTAAAAGAAATGTTTCACGTTTGTTACACTCAAACAGTGTCTCCTGTCATATGCTGAACTGGTCGCATTGCGGATTTGGCCTAAAACATGATTTTGGACAATGTTCATGGAACTCAGCTTAAAACGTACTTGCAGACTTGAAAACCTTTGCCTATTGTAGAGCGCACCTGTACTTCCAGTGCTGAACGAAAACCCATGATTTTGGACCCTGTTTTTATGCGAAATAGCTAAAAGAAATGTTTCACGTTTGTTACACTCAAACAGTGTCTCCTGTCATATGCTGAACTGGTCGCATTGTGGATTTGGCCTAAAACATGATTTTGGACAATGCTCATGGAACTCAGCTTAAAACGTACTTGCAGACTTGAAAACCCTTGCCTATTGTACAGCGTGCCTGTCCTTCCAGTGCTGAACGAAAACCCATGATTTTGGACCCTGTTTTCATGCGAAATGACTAAAAGAAATGTTTCACATTTGTTACACTCAAACAGTGTCTCCTGTCATATGCTGAACTGGTCGCATTGTGGATTTGGGTTAAAACATGATTTTGGACAATGTTCATTGAACTCAGCTTAAAACATACTTGCAGACTTGAAAACCTTTGCCTATTGTAGAGCGCACCTGTACTTCCAGTGCTGAACGAAAACCCATGATTTTGGACCCTGTTTTTATGCGAAATAGCTAAAAGAAATGTTTCACGTTTGTTACACTCAAACAGTGTCTCCTGTCATATGCTGAACTGGTCGCATTGTGGATTTGGGTTAAAACATGATTTTGGACAATGTTCATGGAACTCAGCTTAAAACGTACTTGCAGACTTGAAAACCTTTGCCTATTGTAGAGCGCACCTGTACTTCCAGTGCTGAACGAAAACCCATGATTTTGGACCCTGTTTTTATGCGAAATAGCTAAAAGAAATGTTTCACGTTTGTTACACTCAAACAGTGTCTCCTGTCATATGCTGAACTGGTCGCATTGTGGATTTGGCCTAAAACATGATTTTGGACAATGCGCATGGAACTCAGCTTAAAACGTACTTGCAGACTTGAAAACCCTTGCCTATTGTACAGCGCGCCTGTACTTCCAGTGCTGAACGAAAACCAATGATTTTGGACCCTGTGTTCATGCGAAATGGCTAAAATAATTGTTTCACGTTTGTTACACTCAAACAGTGTCTCCTGTCATATGCTGAACTGGTCGCATTGTGGATTTGGCCTAAAATATGATTTTGGACAATGTTCATGGAACTCAGCTTAAAACGTACTTGCAGACTTGAAAACCCTTGCCTATTGTAGAGCGCGCCTGTCCTTCCAGTGCTGAACGAAAACCCATGATTTTGGACCCTGTTTTCATGCGAAATGGCTAAAAGAAATGTTTCACGTTTGTTACACTCAAACAGTGTCTCCTGTCATATGCTGAACTGGTCGCATTGCGGATTTGGCCTAAAACATGATTTTGGACAATGTTCATGGAACTCAGCTTAAAACGTACTTGCAGACTTGAAAACCCTTGCCTATTGTACAGCGCGCCTGTACTTCCAGTGCTGAACTAAAACCAATGATTTTGGACCCTGTTTTCATGCGAAATGGCTAAAATAATTGTTTCACGTTTGTTACACTCAAACAGTGTCTCCTGTCATATGCTGAACTGGTCGCATTGTGGAATTTGCCTAAAACATGATTTTAGAAAATATTCATTGAAAAAAGCATCTAAAAAAATCACATTTGAAAACTCTTGTATGTTGTATTCTACATATGTCTTTCTAGTGCTGAACGTTAAAAAAATATTTTAGACCCTTTTCATGCAAAATGTATAATAAATATTTTTCTCTTTTGTTATAAAGAACTTTGTATCCCTTCATATGCCGAACTAGTTGCATTGTGGATTTTGCCTAAAATATGATTTTAGAAAATGTTAATGGAAAAAACATTTTTTTTTTAAATTACATTTGAAAACCCTTGTATGTTCAATTCTACATATGTCCTTCAAAAAATATTTTAGACCCTTTTCATGCAAAATGTATAATAAATATTTTTCTCTTTTGTTACACTCAAACAGTGTCTCCTGTCATATGCTGAACTGGTCGCATTGCGGATTTGGCCTAAAATATGATTTTGGACAATGTTCATGGAACTCAGCTTAAAACGTACTTGCAGACTTGAAAACCCTTGCCTATTATACAGCGCGCCTGTACTTCCAGTGCTGAAATAAAACCAATGATTTTGGACCCTGTGTTCATGCGAAATGGCTAAAATAATTGTTTCACGTTTGTTACACTCAAACAGTGTCTCCTGTCATATGCTGAACTGGTCGCATTGTGGATTTGGCCTAAAATATGATTTTGGACAATGTTCATGGAACTCAGCTTAAAACTTACTTGCAGACTTGAAAACCCTTGCCTACTGTAGAGCGCGCCTGTCCTTCCAGTGCTGAACGAAAACCCATGATTTTGGACCCTGTTTTCATGCGAAATGGATAAAAGAAATGTTTCACATTTGTTACACTCAAACAGTGTCTCCTGTCATATGCTGAACTGGTCGCATTGTGGATTTGGCCTAAAATATGATTTTGGACAATGTTCATGGAACTCAGCTTAAAACTTACTTGCAGACTTGAAAACCCTTGCCTATTGTAGAGGGCGCCTGTCCTTCCAGTGCTGAACGAAAACCCATGATTTTGGACCCTGTTTTCATGCGAAATGGCTAAAAGAAATGTTTCACGTTTGTTACACTCAAACAGTGTCTCCTGTCATATGCTGAACTGGTCGCATTGTGGATTTGGCCTAAAATATGATTTTGGACAATGTTCATGGAACTCAGCTTAAAACGTACTTGCAGACTTGAAAACCCTTGCCTATTGTAGAGCGCGCCTGTCCTTCCAGTGCTGAACGAAAACCCATGATTTTGGACCCTGTTTTCATGCGAAATGGCTAAAAGAAATGTTTCACGTTTGTTACACTCAAACAGTGTCTCCTGTCATATGCTGAACTGGTCGCATTGTGGATTTGGCCTAAAATATGATTTTGGACAATGTTCATGGAACTCAGCTTAAAACGTACTTGCAGACTTGAAAACCCTTGCCTATTGTAGAGCGCGCCTGTCCTTCCAGTGCTGAACGAAAACCCATGATTTTGGACCCTGTTTTCATGCGAAATGGCTAAAAGAAATGTTTCACGTTTGTTACACTCAAACAGTGTCTCCTGTCATATGCTGAACTGGTCGCATTGCGGATTTGGCCTAAAACATGATTTTGGACAATGTTCATGGAACTCAGCTTAAAACGTACTTGCAGACTTGAAAACCTTTGCCTATTGTAGAGCGCACCTGTACTTCCAGCGCTGAACGAAAACCAATGATTTTGGACCCTGTGTTCATGCGAAATGGCTAAAATAATTGTTTCACGTTTGTTACACTCAAACAGTGTCTCCTGTCATATGCTGAACTGGTCGCATTGTGGATTTGGCCTAAAATATGATTTTGGACAATGTTCATGGAACTCAGCTTAAAACTTACTTGCAGACTTGAAAACCCTTGCCTATTGTAGAGGGCGCCTGTCCTTCCAGTGCTGAACGAAAACCCATGATTTTGGACCCTGTTTTCATGCGAAATGGCTAAAAGAAATGTTTCACGTTTGTTACACTCAAACAGTGTCTCCTGTCATATGCTGAACTGGTCGCATTGTGGATTTGGCCTAAAATATGATTTTGGACAATGTTCATGGAACTCAGCTTAAAACGTACTTGCAGACTTGAAAACCCTTGCCTATTGTAGAGCGCGCCTGTCCTTCCAGTGCTGAACGAAAACCCATGATTTTGGACCCTGTTTTCATGCGAAATGGCTAAAATAATTGTTTCACGTTTGTTACACTCAAACAGTGTCTCCTGTCATATGCTGAACTGGTCGCATTGTGGATTTGGGTTAAAACATGATTTTGGACAATGTTCATGGAACTCAGCTTAAAACGTACTTGCAGACTTGAAAACCTTTGCCTATTGTAGAGCGCACCTGTACTTCCAGTGCTGAACGAAAACCCATGATTTTGGACCCTGTTTTTATGCGAAATAGCTAAAAGAAATGTTTCACGTTTGTTACACTCAAACAGTGTCTCCTGTCATATGCTGAACTGGTCGCATTGTGGATTTGGCCTAAAACATGATTTTGGACAATGCTCATGGAACTCAGCTTAAAACGTACTTGCAGACTTGAAAACCCTTGCCTATTGTAGAGCGCACCTGTACTTCCAGTGCTGAACGAAAACCAATGATTTTGGACCCTGTGTTCATGCGAAATGGCTAAAATAATTGTTTCACGTTTGTTACACTCAAACAGTGTCTCCTGTCATATGCTGAACTGGTCGCATTGTGGATTTGGCCTAAAATATGATTTTGGACAATGTTCATGGAACTCAGCTTAAAACGTACTTGCAGACTTGAAAACCTTTGCCTATTGTAGAGCGCACCTGTACTTCCAGTGCTGAACGAAAACCCATGATTTTGGACCCTGTTTTTATGCGAAATAGCAAAAAGAAATGTTTCACGTTTGTTACACTCAAACAGTGTCGCCTGTCATATGCTGAACTGGTCGCATTGTGGATTTGGGTTAAAACATGATTTTGGACAATGTTCATGGAACTCAGCTTAAAACGTACTTGCAGACTTGAAAACCTTTGCCTATTGTAGAGCGCACCTGTACTTCCAGTGCTGAACGAAAACCCATGATTTTGGACCCTGTTTTTATGCGAAATAGCAAAAAGAAATGTTTCACGTTTGTTACACTCAAACAGTGTCTCCTGTCATGTGCTGAACTGGTCGCATTGTGGATTTGGGTTAAAACATGATTTTGGACAATGTTCATGGAACTCAGCTTAAAACGTACTTGCAGACTTGAAAACCCTTGCCTATTGTAGAGCGCACCTGTCCTTCCAGTGCTGAACGAAAACCCATGATTTTGGACCCTGTTTTCATGCGAAATGGCTAAAATAATTGTTTCACGTTTGTTACACTCAAACAGTGTCGCCTGTCATATGCTGAACTGGTCGCATTGTGGATTTGGGTTAAAACATGATTTTGGACAATGTTCATGGAACTCAGCTTAAAACGTACTTGCAGACTTGAAAACCTTTGCCTATTGTAGAGCGCACCTGTACTTCCAGTGCTGAACGAAAACCCATGATTTTGGACCCTGTTTTTATGCGAAATAGCAAAAAGAAATGTTTCACGTTTGTTACACTCAAACAGTGTCGCCTGTCATATGCTGAACTGGTCGCATTGTGGATTTGGGTTAAAACATGATTTTGGACAATGTTCATGGAACTCAGCTTAAAACGTACTTGCAGACTTGAAAACCTTTGCCTATTGTAGAGCGCACCTGTACTTCCAGTGCTGAACGAAAACCCATGATTTTGGACCCTGTTTTTATGCGAAATAGCAAAAAGAAATGTTTCACGTTTGTTACACTCAAACAGTGTCTCCTGTCATGTGCTGAACTGGTCGCATTGTGGATTTGGGTTAAAACATGATTTTGGACAATGTTCATGGAACTCAGCTTAAAACGTACTTGCAGACTTGAAAACCCTTGCCTATTGTAGAGCGCGCCTGTCCTTCCAGTGCTGAACGAAAACCCATGATTTTGGACCCTGTTTTCATGCGAAATGGCTAAAATAATTGTTTCACGTTTGTTACACTCAAACAGTGTCGCCTGTCATATGCTGAACTGGTCGCATTGTGGATTTGGGTTAAAACATGATTTTGGACAATGTTCATGGAACTCAGCTTAAAACTTACTTGCAGACTTGAAAACCCTTGCCTATTGTAGAGCGCGCCTGTCCTTCCAGTGCTGAACGAAAACCCATGATTTTGGACCCTGTTTTCATGCGAAATGGCTAAAATAATTGTTTCACGTTTGTTACACTCAAACAGTGTCTCCTGTCATATGCTGAACTGGTCGCATTGTGGATTTGGCCTAAAATATGATTTTGGACAATGTTCATGGAACTCAGCTTAAAACTTACTTGCAGACTTGAAAACCCTTGCCTATTGTAGAGGGCGCCTGTCCTTCCAGTGCTGAACGAAAACCCATGATTTTGGACCCTGTTTTCATGCGAAATGGCTAAAAGAAATGTTTCACGTTTGTTACACTCAAACAGTGTCTCCTGTCATATGCTGAACTGGTCGCATTGTGGATTTGGCCTAAAATATGATTTTGGACAATGTTCATGGAACTCAGCTTAAAACGTACTTGCAGACTTGAAAAACCTTGCCTATTGTAGAGCGCGCCTGTCCTTCCAGTGCTGAACGAAAACCCATGATTTTGGACCCTGTTTTCATGCGAAATGGCTAAAAGAAATGTTTCACGTTTATTACACTCAAACAGTGTCTCCTGTCATATGCTGAACTGGTCGCATTGTGGATTTGGCCTAAAATATGATTTTGGACAATGTTCATGGAACTCAGCTTAAAACGTACTTGCAGACTTGAAAACCCTTGCCTATTGTAGAGCGCGCCTGTCCTTCCAGTGCTGAACGAAAACCCATGATTTTGGACCCTGTTTTCATGCGAAATGGCTAAAAGAAATGTTTCACGTTTGTTACACTCAAACAGTGTCTCCTGTCATATGCTGAACTGGTCGCATTGTGGATTTGGCCTAAAATATGATTTTGGACAATGTTCATGGAACTCAGCTTAAAACGTACTTGCAGACTTGAAAACCTTTGCCTATTGTAGAGCGCACCTGTACTTCCAGTGCTGAACGAAAACCCATGATTTTGGACCCTGTTTTTATGCGAAATAGCAAAAAGAAATGTTTCACGTTTGTTACACTCAAACAGTGTCGCCTGTCATATGCTGAACTGGTCGCATTGTGGATTTGGGTTAAAACATGATTTTGGACAATGTTCATGGAACTCAGCTTAAAACGTACTTGCAGACTTGAAAACCTTTGCCTATTGTAGAGCGCACCTGTACTTCCAGTGCTGAACGAAAACCCATGATTTTGGACCCTGTTTTTATGCGAAATAGCAAAAAGAAATGTTTCACGTTTGTTACACTCAAACAGTGTCTCCTGTCATGTGCTGAACTGGTCGCATTGTGGATTTGGGTTAAAACATGATTTTGGACAATGTTCATGGAACTCAGCTTAAAACGTACTTGCAGACTTGAAAACCCTTGCCTATTGTAGAGCGCACCTGTCCTTCCAGTGCTGAACGAAAACCCATGATTTTGGACCCTGTTTTCATGCGAAATGGCTAAAATAATTGTTTCACGTTTGTTACACTCAAACAGTGTCGCCTGTCATATGCTGAACTGGTCGCATTGTGGATTTGGGTTAAAACATGATTTTGGACAATGTTCATGGAACTCAGCTTAAAACGTACTTGCAGACTTGAAAACCTTTGCCTATTGTAGAGCGCACCTGTACTTCCAGTGCTGAACGAAAACCCATGATTTTGGACCCTGTTTTTATGCGAAATAGCTAAAAGAAATGTTTCACGTTTGTTACACTCAAACAGTGTCTCCTGTCATATGCTGAACTGGTCGCATTGTGGATTTGGGTTAAAACATGATTTTGGACAATGTTCATGGAACTCAGCTTAAAACGTACTTGCAGACTTGAAAACCTTTGCCTATTGTAGAGCGCACCTGTACTTCCAGTGCTGAACGAAAACCCATGATTTTGGACCCTGTTTTTATGCGAAATAGCTAAAAGAAATGTTTCACGTTTGTTACACTCAAACAGTGTCTCCTGTCATATGCTGAACTGGTCGCATTGTGGATTTGGCCTAAAACATGATTTTGGACAATGCTCATGGAACTCAGCTTAAAACGTACTTGCAGACTTGAAAACCCTTGCCTATTGTACAGCGCACCTGTACTTCCAGTGCTGAACGAAAACCAATGATATTGGACCCTGTGTTCATGCGAAATGGCTAAAATAATTGTTTCACGTTTGTTACACTCAAACAGTGTCTCCTGTCATATGCTGAACTGGTCGCATTGTGGATTTGGGTTAAAACATGATTTTGGACAATGTTCATGGAACTCAGCTTAAAACGTACTTGCAGACTTGAAAACCTTTGCCTATTGTAGAGCGCACCTGTACTTCCAGTGCTGAACGAAAACCCATGATTTTGGACCCTGTTTTTATGCGAAATAGCTAAAAGAAATGTTTCACGTTTGTTACACTCAAACAGTGTCTCCTGTCATATGCTGAACTGGTCGCATTGTGGATTTGGCCTAAAACATGATTTTGGACAATGCTCATGGAACTCAGCTTAAAACGTACTTGCAGACTTGAAAACCCTTGCCTATTGTACAGCGCGCCTGTACTTCCAGTGCTGAACGAAAACCCATGATTTTGGACCCTGTTTTCATGCGAAATGGCTAAAAGAAATGTTTCACATTTGTTACACTCAAACAGTGTCTCCTGTAATATGCTGAACTGGTCGCATTGTGGATTTGGGTTAAAACATGATTTTGGACAATGTTCATGGAACTCAGCTTAAAACGTACTTGCAGACTTGAAAACCTTTGCCTATTGTAGAGCGCACCTGTACTTCCAGTGCTGAACGAAAACCCATGATTTTGGACCCTGTTTTTATGCGAAATAGCTAAAAGAAATGTTTCACGTTTGTTACACTCAAACAGTGTCTCCTGTCATATGCTGAACTGGTCGCATTGTGGATTTGGCCTAAAACATGATTTTGGACAATGTTCATGGAACTCAGCTTAAAACGTACTTGCAGACTTGAAAACCCTTGCCTATTGTAGAGCGCGCCTGTCCTTCCAGTGCTGAACGAAAACCCATGATTTTGGACCCTGTTTTCATGCGAAATGGCTAAAAGAAATGTTTCACGTTTGTTACACTCAAACAGTGTCTCCTGTCATATGCTGAACTGGTCGCATTGCGGATTTGGCCTAAAACATGATTTTGGACAATGTTCATGGAACTCAGCTTAAAACGTACTTGCAGACTTGAAAACCCTTGCCTATTGTACAGCGCGCCTGTACTTCCAGTGCTGAACTAAAACCAATGATTTTGGACCCTGTTTTCATGCGAAATGGCTAAAATAATTGTTTCACGTTTGTTACACTCAAACAGTGTCTCCTGTCATATGCTGAACTGGTCGCATTGTGGATTTTGCCTAAAACATGATTTTAGAAAATATTCATTGAAAAAAGCATCTAAAAAAATCACATTTGAAAACTCTTGTATGTTGTATTCTACATATGTCCTTCTAGTGCTGAACGTTAAAAAAATATTTTAGACCCTTTTCATGCAAAATGTATAATAAATATTTTTCTCTTTTGTTATAAAGAACTTTGTATCCCTTCATATGCCGAACTAGTTGCATTGTGGATTTTGCCTAAAACATGATTTTAGAAAATGTTAATGGAAAAAAACATTTTTTTTTAAAATTACATTTGAAAACCCTTGTATGTTCAATTCTACATATGTCCTTCAAAAAATATTTTAGACCCTTTTCATGCAAAATGAACTCAACAAATGTGAACTCAGCTTAAAACGTACTTGCAGACTTGAAAACCTTTGCCTGTTGTAGAGCGCACCTGTACTTCCAGTGCTGAACGAAAACCCATGATTTTGGACCCTGTTTTTATGCGAAATAGCTAAAAGAAATGTTTCACGTTTGTTACACTCAAACAGTGTCTCCTGTCATATGCTGAACTGGTCGCATTGTGGATTTGGCCTAAAACATGATTTTGGACAATGCTCATGGAACTCAGCTTAAAACGTACTTGCAGACTTGAAAACCCTTGCCTATTGTACAGCGCGCCTGTACTTCCAGTGCTGAACGAAAACCCATGATTTTGGACCCTGTTTTCATGCGAAATGGCTAAAAGAAATGTTTCACATTTGTTACACTCAAACAGTGTCTCCTGTCATATGCTGAACTGGTCGCATTGTGGATTTGGGTTAAAACATGATTTTGGACAATGTTCATGGAACTCAGCTTAAAACGTACTTGCAGACTTGAAAACCTTTGCCTATTGTAGAGCGCACCTGTACTTCCAGTGCTGAACGAAAACCCATGATTTTGGACCCTGTTTTTATGCGAAATAGCTAAAAGAAATGTTTCACGTTTGTTACACTCAAACAGTGTCTCCTGTCATATGCTGAACTGGTCGCATTGTGGATTTGGCCTAAAACATGATTTTGGACAATGTTCATGGAACTCAGCTTAAAACGTACTTGCAGACTTGAAAACCCTTGCCTATTGTAGAGCGCGCCTGTCCTTCCAGTGCTGAACGAAAACCCATGATTTTGGACCCTGTTTTCATGCGAAATGGCTAAAATAATTGTTTCACGTTTGTTACACTCAAACAGTGTCTCCTGTCATATGCTGAACTGGTCGCATTGTGGATTTGGGTTAAAACATGATTTTGGACAATGTTAATGGAACTCAGCTTAAAACGTACTTGCAGACTTGAAAACCTTTGCCTATTGTAGAGCGCACCTGTACTTCCAGTGCTGAACGAAAACCCATGATTTTGGACCCTGTTTTTATGCGAAATAGCTAAAAGAAATGTTTCACGTTTGTTACACTCAAACAGTGTCTCCTGTCATATGCTGAACTGGTCGCATTGTGGATTTGGCCTAAAACATGATTTTGGACAATGCTCATGGAATTCAGCTTAAAACGTACTTGCAGACTTGAAAACCCTTGCCTATTGTACAGCGCGCCTGTCCTTCCAGTGCTGAACGAAAACCAATGATTTTGGACCCTGTGTTCATGCGAAATGGCTAAAATAATTGTTTCACGTTTGTTACACTCAAACAGTGTCTCCTGTCATATGCTGAACTGGTCGCATTGTGGATTTGGGTTAAAACATGATTTTGGACAATGTTCATGGAACTCAGCTTAAAACGTACTTGCAGACTTGAAAACCTTTGCCTATTGTAGAGCGCACCTGTACTTCCAGTGCTGAACGAAAACCCATGATTTTGGACCCTGTTTTTATGCGAAATAGCTAAAAGAAATGTTTCACGTTTGTTACACTCAAACAGTGTCTCCTGTCATATGCTGAACTGGTCGCATTGTGGATTTGGCCTAAAACATGATTTTGGACAATGCTCATGGAACTCAGCTTAAAACGTACTTGCAGACTTGAAAACCCTTGCCTATTGTACAGCGCGCCTGTACTTCCAGTGCTGAACGAAAACCCATGATTTTGGACCCTGTTTTCATGCGAAATGGCTAAAAGAAATGTTTCACATTTGTTACACTCAAACAGTGTCTCCTGTAATATGCTGAACTGGTCGCATTGTGGATTTGGGTTAAAACATGATTTTGGACAATGTTCATGGAACTCAGCTTAAAACGTACTTGCAGACTTGAAAACCTTTGCCTATTGTAGAGCGCACCTGTACTTCCAGTGCTGAACGAAAACCCATGATTTTGGACCCTGTTTTTATGCGAAATAGCTAAAAGAAATGTTTCACGTTTGTTACACTCAAACAGTGTCTCCTGTCATATGCTGAACTGGTCGCATTGTGGATTTGGCCTAAAACATGATTTTGGACAATGTTCATGGAACTCAGCTTAAAACGTACTTGCAGACTTGAAAACCCTTGCCTATTGTAGAGCGCGCCTGTCCTTCCAGTGCTGAACGAAAACCCATGATTTTGGACCCTGTTTTCATGCGAAATGGCTAAAAGAAATGTTTCACGTTTGTTACACTCAAACAGTGTCTCCTGTCATATGCTGAACTGGTCGCATTGTGGATTTTGCCTAAAACATGATTTTAGAAAATATTCATTGAAAAAAGCATCTAAAAAAATCACATTTGAAAACTCTTGTATGTTGTATTCTACATATGTCCTTCTAGTGCTGAACGTTAAAAAAATATTTTAGACCCTTTTCATGCAAAATGTATAATAAATATTTTTCTCTTTTGTTATAAAGAACTTTGTATCCCTTCATATGCCGAACTAGTTGCATTGTGGATTTTGCCTAAAACATGATTTTAGAAAATGTTAATGGAAAAAAACATTTTTTTTTAAAATTACATTTGAAAACCCTTGTATGTTCAATTCTACATATGTCCTTCAAAAAATATTTTAGACCCTTTTCATGCAAAATGAACTCAACAAATGTGAACTCAGCTTAAAACGTACTTGCAGACTTGAAAACCTTTGCCTGTTGTAGAGCGCACCTGTACTTCCAGTGCTGAACGAAAACCCATGATTTTGGACCCTGTTTTTATGCGAAATAGCTAAAAGAAATGTTTCACGTTTGTTACACTCAAACAGTGTCTCCTGTCATATGCTGAACTGGTCGCATTGTGGATTTGGGTTAAAACATGATTTTGGACAATGTTCATGGAACTCAGCTTAAAACGTACTTGCAGACTTGAAAACCTTTGCCTATTGTAGAGCGCACCTGTACTTCCAGTGCTGAACGAAAACCCATGATTTTGGACCCTGTTTTTATGCGAAATAGCTAAAAGAAATGTTTCACGTTTGTTACACTCAAACAGTGTCTCCTGTCATATGCTGAACTGGTCGCATTGTGGATTTGGCCTAAAACATGATTTTGGACAATGCTCATGGAACTCAGCTTAAAACGTACTTGCAGACTTGAAAACCCTTGCCTATTGTACAGCGCACCTGTACTTCCAGTGCTGAACGAAAACCAATGATATTGGACCCTGTGTTCATGCGAAATGGCTAAAATAATTGTTTCACGTTTGTTACACTCAAACAGTGTCTCCTGTCATATGCTGAACTGGTCGCATTGTGGATTTGGGTTAAAACATGATTTTGGACAATGTTCATGGAACTCAGCTTAAAACGTACTTGCAGACTTGAAAACCTTTGCCTATTGTAGAGCGCACCTGTACTTCCAGTGCTGAACGAAAACCCATGATTTTGGACCCTGTTTTTATGCGAAATAGCTAAAAGAAATGTTTCACGTTTGTTACACTCAAACAGTGTCTCCTGTCATATGCTGAACTGGTCGCATTGTGGATTTGGCCTAAAACATGATTTTGGACAATGCTCATGGAACTCAGCTTAAAACGTACTTGCAGACTTGAAAACCCTTGCCTATTGTACAGCGCGCCTGTACTTCCAGTGCTGAACGAAAACCCATGATTTTGGACCCTGTTTTCATGCGAAATGGCTAAAAGAAATGTTTCACATTTGTTACACTCAAACAGTGTCTCCTGTAATATGCTGAACTGGTCGCATTGTGGATTTGGGTTAAAACATGATTTTGGACAATGTTCATGGAACTCAGCTTAAAACGTACTTGCAGACTTGAAAACCTTTGCCTATTGTAGAGCGCACCTGTACTTCCAGTGCTGAACGAAAACCCATGATTTTGGACCCTGTTTTTATGCGAAATAGCTAAAAGAAATGTTTCACGTTTGTTACACTCAAACAGTGTCTCCTGTCATATGCTGAACTGGTCGCATTGTGGATTTGGCCTAAAACATGATTTTGGACAATGTTCATGGAACTCAGCTTAAAACGTACTTGCAGACTTGAAAACCCTTGCCTATTGTACAGCGCGCCTGTACTTCCAGTGCTGTACTAAAACCAATGATTTTGGACCCTGTTTTCATGCGAAATGGCTAAAATAATTGTTTCACGTTTGTTACACTCAAACAGTGTCTCCTGTCATATGCTGAACTGGTCGCATTGTGGATTTGGGTTAAAACATGATTTTGGACAATGTTCATGGAACTCAGCTTAAAACGTACTTGCAGACTTGAAAACCTTTGCCTATTGTAGAGCGCACCTGTACTTCCAGTGCTGAACGAAAACCCATGATTTTGGACCCTGTTTTTATGCGAAATAGCTAAAAGAAATGTTTCACGTTTGTTACACTCAAACAGTGTCTCCTGTCATATGCTGAACTGGTCGCATTGTGGATTTGGCCTAAAACATGATTTTGGACAATGTTCATGGAACTCAGCTTAAAACGTACTTGCAGACTTGAAAACCCTTGCCTATTGTAGAGCGCGCCTGTCCTTCCAGTGCTGAACGAAAACCCATGATTTTGGACCCTGTTTTCATGCGAAATGGCTAAAAGAAATGTTTCACGTTTGTTACACTCAAACAGTGTCTCCTGTCATATGCTGAACTGGTCGCATTGCGGATTTGGCCTAAAACATGATTTTGGACAATGTTCATGGAACTCAGCTTAAAACGTACTTGCAGACTTGAAAACCCTTGCCTATTGTACAGCGCGCCTGTACTTCCAGTGCTGTACTAAAACCAATGATTTTGGACCCTGTTTTCATGCGAAATGGCTAAAATAATTGTTTCACGTTTGTTACACTCAAACAGTGTCTCCTGTCATATGCTGAACTGGTCGCATTGTGGATTTTGCCTAAAACATGATTTTAGAAAATATTCATTGAAAAAAGCATCTAAAAAAATCACATTTGAAAACTCTTGTATGTTGTATTCTACATATGTCCTTCTAGTGCTGAACGTTAAAAAAATATTTTAGACCCTTTTCATGCAAAATGTATAATAAATATTTTTCTCTTTTGTTATAAAGAACTTTGTATCCCTTCATATGCCGAACTAGTTGCATTGTGGATTTTGCCTAAAACATGATTTTAGAAAATGTTAATGGAAAAAAACATTTTTTTTTTAAATTACATTTGAAAACCCTTGTATGTTCAATTCTACATATGTCCTTCAAAAAATATTTTAGACCCTTTTCATGCAAAATGAACTCAACAAATGTGAACTCAGCTTAAAACGTACTTGCAGACTTGAAAACCTTTGCCTGTTGTAGAGCGCACCTGTACTTCCAGTGCTGAACGAAAACCCATGATTTTGGACCCTGTTTTTATGCGAAATAGCTAAAAGAAATGTTTCACGTTTGTTACACTCAAACAGTGTCTCCTGTCATATGCTGAACTGGTCGCATTGTGGATTTGGCCTAAAACATGATTTTGGACAATGCTCATGGAACTCAGCTTAAAACGTACTTGCAGACTTGAAAACCCTTGCCTATTGTACAGCGCGCCTGTACTTCCAGTGCTGAACGAAAACCCATGATTTTGGACCCTGTTTTCATGCGAAATGGCTAAAAGAAATGTTTCACATTTGTTACACTCAAACAGTGTCTCCTGTCATATGCTGAACTGGTCGCATTGTGGATTTGGGTTAAAACATGATTTTGGACAATGTTCATGGAACTCAGCTTAAAACGTACTTGCAGACTTGAAAACCTTTGCCTATTGTAGAGCGCACCTGTACTTCCAGTGCTGAACGAAAACCCATGATTTTGGACCCTGTTTTTATGCGAAATAGCTAAAAGAAATGTTTCACGTTTGTTACACTCAAACAGTGTCTCCTGTCATATGCTGAACTGGTCGCATTGTGGATTTGGCCTAAAACATGATTTTGGACAATGTTCATGGAACTCAGCTTAAAACGTACTTGCAGACTTGAAAACCCTTGCCTATTGTAGAGCGCGCCTGTCCTTCCAGTGCTGAACGAAAACCCATGATTTTGGACCCTGTTTTCATGCGAAATGGCTAAAATAATTGTTTCACGTTTGTTACACTCAAACAGTGTCTCCTGTCATATGCTGAACTGGTCGCATTGTGGATTTGGGTTAAAACATGATTTTGGACAATGTTAATGGAACTCAGCTTAAAACGTACTTGCAGACTTGAAAACCTTTGCCTATTGTAGAGCGCACCTGTACTTCCAGTGCTGAACGAAAACCCATGATTTTGGACCCTGTTTTTATGCGAAATAGCTAAAAGAAATGTTTCACGTTTGTTACACTCAAACAGTGTCTCCTGTCATATGCTGAACTGGTCGCATTGTGGATTTGGCCTAAAACATGATTTTGGACAATGCTCATGGAATTCAGCTTAAAACGTACTTGCAGACTTGAAAACCCTTGCCTATTGTACAGCGCGCCTGTCCTTCCAGTGCTGAACGAAAACCAATGATTTTGGACCCTGTGTTCATGCGAAATGGCTAAAATAATTGTTTCACGTTTGTTACACTCAAACAGTGTCTCCTGTCATATGCTGAACTGGTCGCATTGTGGATTTGGGTTAAAACATGATTTTGGACAATGTTCATGGAACTCAGCTTAAAACGTACTTGCAGACTTGAAAACCTTTGCCTATTGTAGAGCGCACCTGTACTTCCAGTGCTGAACGAAAACCCATGATTTTGGACCCTGTTTTTATGCGAAATAGCTAAAAGAAATGTTTCACGTTTGTTACACTCAAACAGTGTCTCCTGTCATATGCTGAACTGGTCGCATTGTGGATTTGGCCTAAAACATGATTTTGGACAATGCTCATGGAACTCAGCTTAAAACGTACTTGCAGACTTGAAAACCCTTGCCTATTGTACAGCGCGCCTGTACTTCCAGTGCTGAACGAAAACCCATGATTTTGGACCCTGTTTTCATGCGAAATGGCTAAAAGAAATGTTTCACATTTGTTACACTCAAACAGTGTCTCCTGTAATATGCTGAACTGGTCGCATTGTGGATTTGGGTTAAAACATGATTTTGGACAATGTTCATGGAACTCAGCTTAAAACGTACTTGCAGACTTGAAAACCTTTGCCTATTGTAGAGCGCACCTGTACTTCCAGTGCTGAACGAAAACCCATGATTTTGGACCCTGTTTTTATGCGAAATAGCTAAAAGAAATGTTTCACGTTTGTTACACTCAAACAGTGTCTCCTGTCATATGCTGAACTGGTCGCATTGTGGATTTGGCCTAAAACATGATTTTGGACAATGTTCATGGAACTCAGCTTAAAACGTACTTGCAGACTTGAAAACCCTTGCCTATTGTAGAGCGCGCCTGTCCTTCCAGTGCTGAACGAAAACCCATGATTTTGGACCCTGTTTTCATGCGAAATGGCTAAAAGAAATGTTTCACGTTTGTTACACTCAAACAGTGTCTCCTGTCATATGCTGAACTGGTCGCATTGTGGATTTTGCCTAAAACATGATTTTAGAAAATATTCATTGAAAAAAGCATCTAAAAAAATCACATTTGAAAACTCTTGTATGTTGTATTCTACATATGTCCTTCTAGTGCTGAACGTTAAAAAAATATTTTAGACCCTTTTCATGCAAAATGTATAATAAATATTTTTCTCTTTTGTTATAAAGAACTTTGTATCCCTTCATATGCCGAACTAGTTGCATTGTGGATTTTGCCTAAAACATGATTTTAGAAAATGTTAATGGAAAAAAACATTTTTTTTTAAAATTACATTTGAAAACCCTTGTATGTTCAATTCTACATATGTCCTTCAAAAAATATTTTAGACCCTTTTCATGCAAAATGAACTCAACAAATGTGAACTCAGCTTAAAACGTACTTGCAGACTTGAAAACCTTTGCCTGTTGTAGAGCGCACCTGTACTTCCAGTGCTGAACGAAAACCCATGATTTTGGACCCTGTTTTTATGCGAAATAGCTAAAAGAAATGTTTCACGTTTGTTACACTCAAACAGTGTCTCCTGTCATATGCTGAACTGGTCGCATTGTGGATTTGGCCTAAAACATGATTTTGGACAATGCTCATGGAACTCAGCTTAAAACGTACTTGCAGACTTGAAAACCCTTGCCTATTGTACAGCGCGCCTGTACTTCCAGTGCTGAACGAAAACCCATGATTTTGGACCCTGTTTTCATGCGAAATGGCTAAAAGAAATGTTTCACATTTGTTACACTCAAACAGTGTCTCCTGTCATATGCTGAACTGGTCGCATTGTGGATTTGGGTTAAAACATGATTTTGGACAATGTTCATGTAACTCAGCTTAAAACGTACTTGCAGACTTGAAAACCCTTGCCTATTGTAGAGCGCACCTGTACTTCCAGTGCTGAACGAAAACCCATGATTTTGGACCCTGTTTTTATGCGAAATAGCTAAAAGAAATGTTTCACGTTTGTTACACTCAAACAGTGTCTCCTGTCATATGCTGAACTGGTCGCATTGTGGATTTGGCCTAAAACATGATTTTGGACAATGCTCATGGAACTCAGCTTAAAACGTACTTGCAGACTTGAAAACCCTTGCCTATTGTAGAGCGCGCCTGTCCTTCCAGTGCTGAACGAAAACCCATGATTTTGGACCCTGTTTTCATGCGAAATGGCTAAAAGAAATGTTTCACATTTGTTACACTCAAACAGTGTCTCCTGTCATATGCTGAACTGGTCGCATTGTGGATTTGGCCTAAAACATGATTTTGGACAATGTTCATGGAACTCAGCTTAAAACGTACTTGCAGACTTGAAAACCCTTGCTTATTGTAGAGCGCGCCTGTCCTTCCAGTGCTGAACGAAAACCCATGATTTTGGACCCTGTTTTCATGCGAAATGGCTAAAATAATTGTTTCACGTTTGTTACACTCAAACAGTGTCTCCTGTCATATGCTGAACTGGTCGCATTGTGGATTTGGGTTAAAACATGATTTTGGACAATGTTAATGGAACTCAGCTTAAAACGTACTTGCAGACTTGAAAACCTTTGCCTATTGTAGAGCGCACCTGTACTTCCAGTGCTGAACGAAAACCCATGATTTTGGACCCTGTTTTTATGCGAAATAGCTAAAAGAAATGTTTCACGTTTGTTACACTCAAACAGTGTCTCCTGTCATATGCTGAACTGGTCGCATTGTGGATTTGGCCTAAAACATGATTTTGGACAATGCTCATGGAACTCAGCTTAAAACGTACTTGCAGACTTGAAAACCCTTGCCTATTGTACAGCGCGCCTGTCCTTCCAGTGCTGAACGAAAACCAATGATTTTGGACCCTGTGTTCATGCGAAATGGCTAAAATAATTGTTTCACGTTTGTTACACTCAAACAGTGTCTCCTGTCATATGCTGAACTGGTCGCATTGTGGATTTGGGTTAAAACATGATTTTGGACAATGTTCATGGAACTCAGCTTAAAACGTACTTGCAGACTTGAAAACCTTTGCCTATTGTAGAGCGCACCTGTACTTCCAGTGCTGAACGAAAACCCATGATTTTGGACCCTGTTTTTATGCGAAATAGCTAAAAGAAATGTTTCACGTTTGTTACACTCAAACAGTGTCTCCTGTCATATGCTGAACTGGTCGCATTGTGGATTTGGCCTAAAACATGATTTTGGACAATGCTCATGGAACTCAGCTTAAAACGTACTTGCAGACTTGAAAACCCTTGCCTATTGTACAGCGCGCCTGTACTTCCAGTGCTGAACGAAAACCCATGATTTTGGACCCTGTTTTCATGCGAAATGGCTAAAAGAAATGTTTCACATTTGTTACACTCAAACAGTGTCTCCTGTCATATGCTGAACTGGTCGCATTGTGGATTTGGCCTAAAACATGATTTTGGACAATGTTCATGGAACTCAGCTTAAAACGTACTTGCAGACTTGAAAACCCTTGCCTATTGTAGAGCGCGCCTGTCCTTCCAGTGCTGAACGAAAACCCATGATTTTGGACCCTGTTTTCATGCGAAATGGCTAAAATAATTGTTTCACGTTTGTTACACTCAAACAGTGTCTCCTGTCATATGCTGAACTGGTCGCATTGTGGATTTGGGTTAAAACATGATTTTGGACAATGTTCATGGAACTCAGCTTAAAACGTACTTGCAGACTTGAAAACCTTTGCCTATTGTAGAGCGCACCTGTACTTCCAGTGCTGAACGAAAACCCATGATTTTGGACCCTGTTTTTATGCGAAATAGCTAAAAGAAATGTTTCACGTTTGTTACACTCAAACAGTGTCTCCTGTCATATGCTGAACTGGTCGCATTGTGGATTTGGCCTAAAACATGATTTTGGACAATGTTCATGGAACTCAGCTTAAAACGTACTTGCAGACTTGAAAACCCTTGCCTATTGTAGAGCGCGCCTGTCCTTCCAGTGCTGAACGAAAACCCATGATTTTGGACCCTGTTTTCATGCGAAATGGCTAAAATAATTGTTTCACGTTTGTTACACTCAAACAGTGTCTCCTGTCATATGCTGAACTGGTCGCATTGTGGATTTGGGTTAAAACATGATTTTGGACAATGTTAATGGAACTCAGCTTAAAACGTACTTGCAGACTTGAAAACCTTTGCCTATTGTAGAGCGCACCTGTACTTCCAGTGCTGAACGAAAACCCATGATTTTGGACCCTGTTTTTATGCGAAATAGCTAAAAGAAATGTTTCACGTTTGTTACACTCAAACAGTGTCTCCTGTCATATGCTGAACTGGTCGCATTGTGGATTTGGCCTAAAACATGATTTTGGACAATGCTCATGGAATTCAGCTTAAAACGTACTTGCAGACTTGAAAACCCTTGCCTATTGTACAGCGCGCCTGTCCTTCCAGTGCTGAACGAAAACCAATGATTTTGGACCCTGTGTTCATGCGAAATGGCTAAAATAATTGTTTCACGTTTGTTACACTCAAACAGTGTCTCCTGTCATATGCTGAACTGGTCGCATTGTGGATTTGGGTTAAAACATGATTTTGGACAATGTTCATGGAACTCAGCTTAAAACGTACTTGCAGACTTGAAAACCTTTGCCTATTGTAGAGCGCACCTGTACTTCCAGTGCTGAACGAAAACCCATGATTTTGGACCCTGTTTTTATGCGAAATAGCTAAAAGAAATGTTTCACGTTTGTTACACTCAAACAGTGTCTCCTGTCATATGCTGAACTGGTCGCATTGTGGATTTGGCCTAAAACATGATTTTGGACAATGCTCATGGAACTCAGCTTAAAACGTACTTGCAGACTTGAAAACCCTTGCCTATTGTACAGCGCGCCTGTACTTCCAGTGCTGAACGAAAACCCATGATTTTGGACCCTGTTTTCATGCGAAATGGCTAAAAGAAATGTTTCACATTTGTTACACTCAAACAGTGTCTCCTGTAATATGCTGAACTGGTCGCATTGTGGATTTGGGTTAAAACATGATTTTGGACAATGTTCATGGAACTCAGCTTAAAACGTACTTGCAGACTTGAAAACCTTTGCCTATTGTAGAGCGCACCTGTACTTCCAGTGCTGAACGAAAACCCATGATTTTGGACCCTGTTTTTATGCGAAATAGCTAAAAGAAATGTTTCACGTTTGTTACACTCAAACAGTGTCTCCTGTCATATGCTGAACTGGTCGCATTGTGGATTTGGCCTAAAACATGATTTTGGACAATGTTCATGGAACTCAGCTTAAAACGTACTTGCAGACTTGAAAACCCTTGCCTATTGTAGAGCGCGCCTGTCCTTCCAGTGCTGAACGAAAACCCATGATTTTGGACCCTGTTTTCATGCGAAATGGCTAAAAGAAATGTTTCACGTTTGTTACACTCAAACAGTGTCTCCTGTCATATGCTGAACTGGTCGCATTGTGGATTTTGCCTAAAACATGATTTTAGAAAATATTCATTGAAAAAAGCATCTAAAAAAATCACATTTGAAAACTCTTGTATGTTGTATTCTACATATGTCCTTCTAGTGCTGAACGTTAAAAAAATATTTTAGACCCTTTTCATGCAAAATGTATAATAAATATTTTTCTCTTTTGTTATAAAGAACTTTGTATCCCTTCATATGCCGAACTAGTTGCATTGTGGATTTTGCCTAAAACATGATTTTAGAAAATGTTAATGGAAAAAAACATTTTTTTTTAAAATTACATTTGAAAACCCTTGTATGTTCAATTCTACATATGTCCTTCAAAAAATATTTTAGACCCTTTTCATGCAAAATGAACTCAACAAATGTGAACTCAGCTTAAAACGTACTTGCAGACTTGAAAACCTTTGCCTGTTGTAGAGCGCACCTGTACTTCCAGTGCTGAACGAAAACCCATGATTTTGGACCCTGTTTTTATGCGAAATAGCTAAAAGAAATGTTTCACGTTTGTTACACTCAAACAGTGTCTCCTGTCATATGCTGAACTGGTCGCATTGTGGATTTGGCCTAAAACATGATTTTGGACAATGCTCATGGAACTCAGCTTAAAACGTACTTGCAGACTTGAAAACCCTTGCCTATTGTACAGCGCGCCTGTACTTCCAGTGCTGAACGAAAACCCATGATTTTGGACCCTGTTTTCATGCGAAATGGCTAAAAGAAATGTTTCACATTTGTTACACTCAAACAGTGTCTCCTGTCATATGCTGAACTGGTCGCATTGTGGATTTGGGTTAAAACATGATTTTGGACAATGTTCATGTAACTCAGCTTAAAACGTACTTGCAGACTTGAAAACCCTTGCCTATTGTAGAGCGCACCTGTACTTCCAGTGCTGAACGAAAACCCATGATTTTGGACCCTGTTTTTATGCGAAATAGCTAAAAGAAATGTTTCACGTTTGTTACACTCAAACAGTGTCTCCTGTCATATGCTGAACTGGTCGCATTGTGGATTTGGCCTAAAACATGATTTTGGACAATGCTCATGGAACTCAGCTTAAAACGTACTTGCAGACTTGAAAACCCTTGCCTATTGTAGAGCGCGCCTGTCCTTCCAGTGCTGAACGAAAACCCATGATTTTGGACCCTGTTTTCATGCGAAATGGCTAAAAGAAATGTTTCACATTTGTTACACTCAAACAGTGTCTCCTGTCATATGCTGAACTGGTCGCATTGTGGATTTGGCCTAAAACATGATTTTGGACAATGTTCATGGAACTCAGCTTAAAACGTACTTGCAGACTTGAAAACCCTTGCTTATTGTAGAGCGCGCCTGTCCTTCCAGTGCTGAACGAAAACCCATGATTTTGGACCCTGTTTTCATGCGAAATGGCTAAAATAATTGTTTCACGTTTGTTACACTCAAACAGTGTCTCCTGTCATATGCTGAACTGGTCGCATTGTGGATTTGGGTTAAAACATGATTTTGGACAATGTTAATGGAACTCAGCTTAAAACGTACTTGCAGACTTGAAAACCTTTGCCTATTGTAGAGCGCACCTGTACTTCCAGTGCTGAACGAAAACCCATGATTTTGGACCCTGTTTTTATGCGAAATAGCTAAAAGAAATGTTTCACGTTTGTTACACTCAAACAGTGTCTCCTGTCATATGCTGAACTGGTCGCATTGTGGATTTGGCCTAAAACATGATTTTGGACAATGCTCATGGAACTCAGCTTAAAACGTACTTGCAGACTTGAAAACCCTTGCCTATTGTACAGCGCGCCTGTCCTTCCAGTGCTGAACGAAAACCAATGATTTTGGACCCTGTGTTCATGCGAAATGGCTAAAATAATTGTTTCACGTTTGTTACACTCAAACAGTGTCTCCTGTCATATGCTGAACTGGTCGCATTGTGGATTTGGGTTAAAACATGATTTTGGACAATGTTCATGGAACTCAGCTTAAAACGTACTTGCAGACTTGAAAACCTTTGCCTATTGTAGAGCGCACCTGTACTTCCAGTGCTGAACGAAAACCCATGATTTTGGACCCTGTTTTTATGCGAAATAGCTAAAAGAAATGTTTCACGTTTGTTACACTCAAACAGTGTCTCCTGTCATATGCTGAACTGGTCGCATTGTGGATTTGGCCTAAAACATGATTTTGGACAATGCTCATGGAACTCAGCTTAAAACGTACTTGCAGACTTGAAAACCCTTGCCTATTGTACAGCGCGCCTGTACTTCCAGTGCTGAACGAAAACCCATGATTTTGGACCCTGTTTTCATGCGAAATGGCTAAAAGAAATGTTTCACATTTGTTACACTCAAACAGTGTCTCCTGTAATATGCTGAACTGGTCGCATTGTGGATTTGGGTTAAAACATGATTTTGGACAATGTTCATGGAACTCAGCTTAAAACGTACTTGCAGACTTGAAAACCTTTGCCTATTGTAGAGCGCACCTGTACTTCCAGTGCTGAACGAAAACCCATGATTTTGGACCCTGTTTTTATGCGAAATAGCTAAAAGAAATGTTTCACGTTTGTTACACTCAAACAGTGTCTCCTGTCATATGCTGAACTGGTCGCATTGTGGATTTGGCCTAAAACATGATTTTGGACAATGTTCATGGAACTCAGCTTAAAACGTACTTGCAGACTTGAAAACCCTTGCCTATTGTAGAGCGCGCCTGTCCTTCCAGTGCTGAACGAAAACCCATGATTTTGGACCCTGTTTTCATGCGAAATGGCTAAAAGAAATGTTTCACGTTTGTTACACTCAAACAGTGTCTCCTGTCATATGCTGAACTGGTCGCATTGTGGATTTTGCCTAAAACATGATTTTAGAAAATATTCATTGAAAAAAGCATCTAAAAAAATCACATTTGAAAACTCTTGTATGTTGTATTCTACATATGTCCTTCTAGTGCTGAACGTTAAAAAAATATTTTAGACCCTTTTCATGCAAAATGTATAATAAATATTTTTCTCTTTTGTTATAAAGAACTTTGTATCCCTTCATATGCCGAACTAGTTGCATTGTGGATTTTGCCTAAAACATGATTTTAGAAAATGTTAATGGAAAAAAACATTTTTTTTTAAAATTACATTTGAAAACCCTTGTATGTTCAATTCTACATATGTCCTTCAAAAAATATTTTAGACCCTTTTCATGCAAAATGAACTCAACAAATGTGAACTCAGCTTAAAACGTACTTGCAGACTTGAAAACCTTTGCCTGTTGTAGAGCGCACCTGTACTTCCAGTGCTGAACGAAAACCCATGATTTTGGACCCTGTTTTTATGCGAAATAGCTAAAAGAAATGTTTCACGTTTGTTACACTCAAACAGTGTCTCCTGTCATATGCTGAACTGGTCGCATTGTGGATTTGGCCTAAAACATGATTTTGGACAATGCTCATGGAACTCAGCTTAAAACGTACTTGCAGACTTGAAAACCCTTGCCTATTGTACAGCGCGCCTGTACTTCCAGTGCTGAACGAAAACCCATGATTTTGGACCCTGTTTTCATGCGAAATGGCTAAAAGAAATGTTTCACATTTGTTACACTCAAACAGTGTCTCCTGTCATATGCTGAACTGGTCGCATTGTGGATTTGGGTTAAAACATGATTTTGGACAATGTTCATGTAACTCAGCTTAAAACGTACTTGCAGACTTGAAAACCCTTGCCTATTGTAGAGCGCACCTGTACTTCCAGTGCTGAACGAAAACCCATGATTTTGGACCCTGTTTTTATGCGAAATAGCTAAAAGAAATGTTTCACGTTTGTTACACTCAAACAGTGTCTCCTGTCATATGCTGAACTGGTCGCATTGTGGATTTGGCCTAAAACATGATTTTGGACAATGCTCATGGAACTCAGCTTAAAACGTACTTGCAGACTTGAAAACCCTTGCCTATTGTACAGCGCGCCTGTCCTTCCAGTGCTGAACGAAAACCCATGATTTTGGACCCTGTTTTCATACGAAATGGCTAAAAGAAATGTTTCACATTTGTTACACTCAAACAGTGTCTCCTGTCATATGCTGAACTGGTCGCATTGTGGATTTGGCCTAAAACATGATTTTGGACAATGTTCATGGAACTCAGCTTAAAACGTACTTGCAGACTTGAAAACCCTTGCCTATTGTAGAGCGCGCCTGTCCTTCCAGTGCTGAACGAAAACCCATGATTTTGGACCCTGTTTTCATGCGAAATGGCTAAAATAATTGTTTCACGTTTGTTACACTCAAACAGTGTCTCCTGTCATATGCTGAACTGGTCGCATTGTGGATTTGGGTTAAAACATGATTTTGGACAATGTTAATGGAACTCAGCTTAAAACGTACTTGCAGACTTGAAAACCTTTGCCTATTGTAGAGCGCACCTGTACTTCCAGTGCTGAACGAAAACCCATGATTTTGGACCCTGTTTTCATGCGAAATGGCTAAAAGAAATGTTTCACGTTTGTTACACTCAAACAGTGTCTCCTGTCATATGCTGAACTGGTCGCATTGTGGATTTGGCCTAAAATATGATTTTGGACAATGTTCATGTAACTCAGCTTAAAACGTACTTGCAGACTTGAAAACCCTTGCCTATTGTAGAGCGCACCTGTACTTCCAGTGCTGAACGAAAACCCATGATTTTGGACCCTGTTTTTATGCGAAATAGCTAAAAGAAATGTTTCACGTTTGTTACACTCAAACAGTGTCTCCTGTCATATGCTGAACTGGTCGCATTGTGGATTTGGCCTAAAACATGATTTTGGACAATGCTCATGTAACTCAGCTTAAAACGTACTTGCAGACTTGAAAACCCTTGCCTATTGTACAGCGCGCCTGTACTTCCAGTGCTGAACGAAAACCAATGATTTTGGACCCTGTGTTCATGCGAAATGGCTAAAATAATTGTTTCACGTTTGTTACACTCAAACAGTGTCTCCTGTCATATGCTGAACTGGTCGCATTGTGGATTTGGCCTAAAATATGATTTTGGACAATGTTCATGGAACTCAGCTTAAAACTTACTTGCAGACTTGAAAACCCTTGCCTATTGTAGAGGGCGCCTGTCCTTCCAGTGCTGAACGAAAACCCATGATTTTGGACCCTGTTTTCATGCGAAATGGCTAAAAGAAATGTTTCACGTTTGTTACACTCAAACAGTGTCTCCTGTCATATGCTGAACTGGTCGCATTGTGGATTTGGCCTAAAATATGATTTTGGACAATGTTCATGGAACTCAGCTTAAAACGTACTTGCAGACTTGAAAACCCTTGCCTATTGTAGAGCGCACCTGTACTTCCAGTGCTGAACGAAAACCCATGATTTTGGACCCTGTTTTTATGCGAAATAGCTAAAAGAAATGTTTCACGTTTGTTACACTCAAACAGTGTCTCCTGTCATATGCTGAACTGGTCTCATTGCGGATTTGGCCTAAAACATGATTTTGGACAATGTTCATGGAACTCAGCTTAAAACGTACTTGCAGACTTGAAAACCTTTGCCTATTGTAGAGCGCACCTGTACTTCCAGTGCTGAACGAAAACCCATGATTTTGGACCCTGTTTTTATGCGAAATAGCTAAAAGAAATGTTTCACGTTTGTTACACTCAAACAGTGTCTCCTGTCATATGCTGAACTGGTCGCATTGTGGATTTGGCCTAAAACATGATTTTGGACAATGCTCATGGAACTCAGCTTAAAACGTACTTGCAGACTTGAAAACCCTTGCCTATTGTACAGCGCGCCTGTCCTTCCAGTGCTGAACGAAAACCCATGATTTTGGACCCTGTTTTCATGCGAAATGGCTAAAAGAAATGTTTCACATTTGTTACACTCAAACAGTGTCTCCTGTCATATGCTGAACTGGTCGCATTGTGGATTTGGCCTAAAACATGATTTTGGACAATGTTCATGGAACTCAGCTTAAAACGTACTTGCAGACTTGAAAACCCTTGCCTATTGTAGAGCGCGCCTGTCCTTCCAGTGCTGAACGAAAACCCATGATTTTGGACCCTGTTTTCATGCGAAATGGCTAAAATAATTGATTCACGTTTGTTACACTCAAACAGTGTCTCCTGTCATATGCTGAACTGGTCGCATTGTGGATTTGGCCTAAAACATGATTTTGGACAATGCTCATGGAACTCAGCTTAAAACGTACTTGCAGACTTGAAAACCCTTGCCTATTGTACAGCGCGCCTGTCCTTCCAGTGCTGAACGAAAACCCATGATTTTGGACCCTGTTTTCATGCGAAATGGCTAAAAGAAATGTTTCACGTTTGTTACACTCAAACAGTGTCTCCTGTCATATGCTGAACTGGTCGCATTGTGGATTTGGCCTAAAATATGATTTTGGACAATGTTCATGTAACTCAGCTTAAAACGTACTTGCAGACTTGAAAACCCTTGCCTATTGTAGAGCGCACCTGTACTTCCAGTGCTGAACGAAAACCCATGATTTTGGACCCTGTTTTTATGCGAAATAGCTAAAAGAAATGTTTCACGTTTGTTACACTCAAACAGTGTCTCCTGTCATATGCTGAACTGGTCGCATTGTGGATTTGGCCTAAAACATGATTTTGGACAATGCTCATGTAACTCAGCTTAAAACGTACTTGCAGACTTGAAAACCCTTGCCTATTGTACAGCGCGCCTGTACTTCCAGTGCTGAACGAAAACCAATGATTTTGGACCCTGTGTTCATGCGAAATGGCTAAAATAATTGTTTCACGTTTGTTACACTCAAACAGTGTCTCCTGTCATATGCTGAACTGGTCGCATTGTGGATTTGGCCTAAAATATGATTTTGGACAATGTTCATGGAACTCAGCTTAAAACTTACTTGCAGACTTGAAAACCCTTGCCTATTGTAGAGGGCGCCTGTCCTTCCAGTGCTGAACGAAAACCCATGATTTTGGACCCTGTTTTCATGCGAAATGGCTAAAAGAAATGTTTCACGTTTGTTACACTCAAACAGTGTCTCCTGTCATATGCTGAACTGGTCGCATTGTGGATTTGGCCTAAAATATGATTTTGGACAATGTTCATGGAACTCAGCTTAAAACTTACTTGCAGACTTGAAAACCCTTGCCTATTGTAGAGGGCGCCTGTCCTTCCAGTGCTGAACGAAAACCCATGATTTTGGACCCTGTTTTCATGCGAAATGGCTAAAAGAAATGTTTCACGTTTGTTACACTCAAACAGTGTCTCCTGTCATATGCTGAACTGGTCGCATTGTGGATTTGGCCTAAAATATGATTTTGGACAATGTTCATGGAACTCAGCTTAAAACGTACTTGCAGACTTGAAAACCCTTGCCTATTGTAGAGCGCACCTGTACTTCCAGTGCTGAACGAAAACCCATGATTTTGGACCCTGTTTTTATGCGAAATAGCTAAAAGAAATGTTTCACGTTTGTTACACTCAAACAGTGTCTCCTGTCATATGCTGAACTGGTCTCATTGCGGATTTGGCCTAAAACATGATTTTGGACAATGTTCATGGAACTCAGCTTAAAACGTACTTGCAGACTTGAAAACCTTTGCCTATTGTAGAGCGCACCTGTACTTCCAGTGCTGAACGAAAACCCATGATTTTGGACCCTGTTTTTATGCGAAATAGCTAAAAGAAATGTTTCACGTTTGTTACACTCAAACAGTGTCTCCTGTCATATGCTGAACTGGTCGCATTGTGGATTTGGCCTAAAACATGATTTTGGACAATGTTCATGGAACTCAGCTTAAAACGTACTTGCAGACTTGAAAACCCTTGCCTATTGTAGAGCGCGCCTGTCCTTCCAGTGCTGAACGAAAACCCATGATTTTGGACCCTGTTTTCATGCGAAATGGCTAAAATAATTGATTCACGTTTGTTACACTCAAACAGTGTCTCCTGTCATATGCTGAACTGGTCGCATTGTGGATTTGGGTTAAAACATGATTTTGGACAATGTTAATGGAACTCAGCTTAAAACGTACTTGCAGACTTGAAAACCTTTGCCTATTGTAGAGCGCACCTGTACTTCCAGTGCTGAACGAAAACCCATGATTTTGGACCCTGTTTTTATGCGAAATAGCTAAAAGAAATGTTTCACGTTTGTTACACTCAAACAGTGTCTCCTGTCATATGCTGAACTGGTCGCATTGTGGATTTGGCCTAAAACATGATTTTGGACAATGCTCATGTAACTCAGCTTAAAACGTACTTGCAGACTTGAAAACCCTTGCCTATTGTACAGCGCGCCTGTACTTCCAGTGCTGAACGAAAACCAATGATTTTGGACCCTGTGTTCATGCGAAATGGCTAAAATAATTGTTTCACGTTTGTTACACTCAAACAGTGTCTCCTGTCATATGCTGAACTGGTCGCATTGTGGATTTGGCCTAAAATATGATTTTGGACAATGTTCATGGAACTCAGCTTAAAACTTACTTGCAGACTTGAAAACCCTTGCCTATTGTAGAGGGCGCCTGTCCTTCCAGTGCTGAACGAAAACCCATGATTTTGGACCCTGTTTTCATGCGAAATGGCTAAAAGAAATGTTTCACGTTTGTTACACTCAAACAGTGTCTCCTGTCATATGCTGAACTGGTCGCATTGTGGATTTGGCCTAAAATATGATTTTGGACAATGTTCATGGAACTCAGCTTAAAACGTACTTGCAGACTTGAAAACCCTTGCCTATTGTAGAGCGCACCTGTACTTCCAGTGCTGAACGAAAACCCATGATTTTGGACCCTGTTTTTATGCGAAATAGCTAAAAGAAATGTTTCACGTTTGTTACACTCAAACAGTGTCTCCTGTCATATGCTGAACTGGTCGCATTGTGGATTTGGCCTAAAACATGATTTTGGACAATGCTCATGGAACTCAGCTTAAAACGTACTTGCAGACTTGAAAACCCTTGCCTTTTGTACAGCGCGCCTGTACTTCCAGTGCTGAACGAAAACCAATGATTTTGGACCCTGTGTTCATGCGAAATGGCTAAAATAATTGTTTCACGTTTGTTACACTCAAACAGTGTCTCCTGTCATATGCTGAACTGGTCGCATTGTGGATTTGGCCTAAAATATGATTTTGGACAATGTTCATGGAACTCAGCTTAAAACTTACTTGCAGACTTGAAAACCCTTGCCTATTGTAGAGGGCGCCTGTCCTTCCAGTGCTGAACGAAAACCCATGATTTTGGACCCTGTTTTCATGCGAAATGGCTAAAAGAAATGTTTCATGTTTGTTACACTCAAACAGTGTCTCCTGTCATATGCTGAACTGGTCGCATTGTGGATTTGGCCTAAAATATGATTTTGGACAATGTTCATGGAACTCAGCTTAAAACGTACTTGCAGACTTGAAAACCCTTGCCTATTGTAGAGCGCGCCTGTCCTTCCAGTGCTGAACGAAAACCCATGATTTTGGACCCTGTTTTCATGCGAAATGGCTAAAAGAAATGTTTCACGTTTGTTACACTCAAACAGTGTCTCCTGTCATATGCTGAACTGGTCGCATTGTGGATTTGGCCTAAAATATGATTTTGGACAATGTTCATGGAACTCAGCTTAAAACGTACTTGCAGACTTGAAAACCCTTGCCTATTGTAGATGGCGCCTGTCCTTCCAGTGCTGAACGAAAACCCATGATTTTGGACCCTGTTTTCATGCGAAATGGCTAAAAGAAATGTTTCACGTTTGTTACACTCAAACAGTGTCTCCTGTCATATGCTGAACTGGTCGCATTGTGGATTTGGCCTAAAATATGATTTTGGACAATGTTCATGGAACTCAGCTTAAAACGTACTTGCAGACTTGAAAACCCTTGCCTATTGTAGAGCGCACCTGTACTTCCAGTGCTGAACGAAAACCCATGATTTTGGACCCTGTTTTTATGCGAAATAGCTAAAAGAAATGTTTCACGTTTGTTACACTCAAACAGTGTCTCCTGTCATATGCTGAACTGGTCGCATTGTGGATTTGGCCTAAAACATGATTTTGGACAATGCTCATGGAACTCAGCTTAAAACGTACTTGCAGACTTGAAAACCCTTGCCTATTGTACAGCGCGCCTGTACTTCCAGTGCTGAACGAAAACCAATGATTTTGGACCCTGTGTTCATGCGAAATGGCTAAAATAATTGTTTCACGTTTGTTACACTCAAACAGTGTCTCCTGTCATATGCTGAACTGGTCGCATTGTGGATTTGGCCTAAAATATGATTTTGGACAATGTTCATGGAACTCAGCTTAAAACTTACTTGCAGACTTGAAAACCCTTGCCTATTGTAGAGGGCGCCTGTCCTTCCAGTGCTGAACGAAAACCCATGATTTTGGACCCTGTTTTCATGCGAAATGGCTAAAAGAAATGTTTCACGTTTGTTACACTCAAACAGTGTCTCCTGTCATATGCTGAACTGGTCGCATTGTGGATTTGGCCTAAAATATGATTTTGGACAATGTTCATGGAACTCAGCTTAAAACGTACTTGCAGACTTGAAAACCCTTGCCTATTGTAGAGCGCGCCTGTCCTTCCAGTGCTGAACGAAAACCCATGATTTTGGACCCTGTTTTCATGCGAAATGGCTAAAAGAAATGTTTCACGTTTGTTACACTCAAACAGTGTCTCCTGTCATATGCTGAACTGGTCGCATTGTGGATTTGGCCTAAAATATGATTTTGGACAATGTTCATGGAACTCAGCTTAAAACGTACTTGCAGACTTGAAAACCCTTGCCTATTGTAGATGGCGCCTGTCCTTCCAGTGCTGAACGAAAACCCATGATTTTGGACCCTGTTTTCATGCGAAATGGCTAAAAGAAATATTTCACAATTGTTACACTCAAACAGTGTCTCCTGTCATATGCTGAACTGGTCGCATTGTGGATTTGGCCTAAAATATGATTTTGGACAATGTTCATGTAACTCAGCTTAAAACGTACTTGCAGACTTGAAAACCCTTGCCTATTGTAGAGCGCGCCTGTCCTTCCAGTGCTGAACGAAAACCCATGATTTTGGACCCTGTTTTCATGCGAAATGGCTAAAATAAATGTTTCACGTTTGTTACACTCAAACAGTGTCTCCTGTCATATGCTGAACTGGTCGCATTGTGGATTTGGCCTAAAATATGATTTTGGACAATGTTCATGTAACTCAGCTTAAAACGTACTTGCAGACTTGAAAACCCTTGCCTATTGTAGAGCGCGCCTGTCCTTCCAGTGCTGAACGAAAACCCATGATTTTGGACCCTGTTTTCATGCGAAATGGCTAAAAGAAATGTTTCACGTTTGTTACACTCAAACAGTGTCTCCTGTCATATGCTGAACTGGTCTCATTGCGGATTTGGCCTAAAACATGATTTTGGACAATGTTCATGGAACTCAGCTTAAAACGTACTTGCAGACTTGAAAACCCTTGCCTATTGTACAGCGCGCCTGTCCTTCCAGTGCTGAACGAAAACCCATGATTTTGGACCCTGTTTTCATGCGAAATGGCTAAAAGAAATGTTTCACGTTTGTTACACTCAAACAGTGTCTCCTGTCATATGCTGAACTGGTCGCATTGTGGATTTGGCCTAAAATATGATTTTGGACAATGTTCATGTAACTCAGCTTAAAACGTACTTGCAGACTTGAAAACCCTTGCCTATTGTAGAGCGCACCTGTACTTCCAGTGCTGAACGAAAACCCATGATTTTGGACCCTGTTTTTATGCGAAATAGCTAAAAGAAATGTTTCACGTTTGTTACACTCAAACAGTGTCTCCTGTCATATGCTGAACTGGTCGCATTGTGGATTTGGCCTAAAACATGATTTTGGACAATGCTCATGTAACTCAGCTTAAAACGTACTTGCAGACTTGAAAACCCTTGCCTATTGTACAGCGCGCCTGTACTTCCAGTGCTGAACGAAAACCAATGATTTTGGACCCTGTGTTCATGCGAAATGGCTAAAATAATTGTTTCACGTTTGTTACACTCAAACAGTGTCTCCTGTCATATGCTGAACTGGTCGCATTGTGGATTTGGCCTAAAATATGATTTTGGACAATGTTCATGGAACTCAGCTTAAAACTTACTTGCAGACTTGAAAACCCTTGCCTATTGTAGAGGGCGCCTGTCCTTCCAGTGCTGAACGAAAACCCATGATTTTGGACCCTGTTTTCATGCGAAATGGCTAAAAGAAATGTTTCACGTTTGTTACACTCAAACAGTGTCTCCTGTCATATGCTGAACTGGTCGCATTGTGGATTTGGCCTAAAATATGATTTTGGACAATGTTCATGGAACTCAGCTTAAAACGTACTTGCAGACTTGAAAACCCTTGCCTATTGTAGAGCGCACCTGTACTTCCAGTGCTGAACGAAAACCCATGATTTTGGACCCTGTTTTTATGCGAAATAGCTAAAAGAAGTGTTTCACGTTTGTTACACTCAAACAGTGTCTCCTGTCATATGCTGAACTGGTCGCATTGTGGATTTGGCCTAAAACATGATTTTGGACAATGCTCATGGAACTCAGCTTAAAACGTACTTGCAGACTTGAAAACCCTTGCCTATTGTACAGCGCGCCTGTACTTCCAGTGCTGAACGAAAACCAATGATTTTGGACCCTGTGTTCATGCGAAATGGCTAAAATAATTGTTTCACGTTTGTTACACTCAAACAGTGTCTCCTGTCATATGCTGAACTGGTCGCATTGTGGATTTGGCCTAAAATATGATTTTGGACAATGTTCATGGAACTCAGCTTAAAACTTACTTGCAGACTTGAAAACCCTTGCCTATTGTAGAGGGCGCCTGTCCTTCCAGTGCTGAACGAAAACCCATGATTTTGGACCCTGTTTTCATGCGAAATGGCTAAAAGAAATGTTTCACGTTTGTTACACTCAAACAGTGTCTCCTGTCATATGCTGAACTGGTCGCATTGTGGATTTGGCCTAAAATATGATTTTGGACAATGTTCATGGAACTCAGCTTAAAACGTACTTGCAGACTTGAAAACCCTTGCCTATTGTAGAGCGCGCCTGTCCTTCCAGTGCTGAACGAAAACCCATGATTTTGGACCCTGTTTTCATGCGAAATGGCTAAAAGAAATGTTTCACGTTTGTTACACTCAAACAGTGTCTCCTGTCATATGCTGAACTGGTCGCATTGTGGATTTGGCCTAAAATATGATTTTGGACAATGTTCATGGAACTCAGCTTAAAACGTACTTGCAGACTTGAAAACCCTTGCCTATTGTAGATGGCGCCTGTCCTTCCAGTGCTGAACGAAAACCCATGATTTTGGACCCTGTTTTCATGCGAAATGGCTAAAAGAAATGTTTCACAATTGTTACACTCAAACAGTGTCTCCTGTCATATGCTGAACTGGTCGCATTGTGGATTTGGCCTAAAATATGATTTTGGACAATGTTCATGTAACTCAGCTTAAAACGTACTTGCAGACTTGAAAACCCTTGCCTATTGTAGAGCGCGCCTGTCCTTCCAGTGCTGAACGAAAACCCATGATTTTGGACCCTGTTTTCATGCGAAATGGCTAAAATAAATGTTTCACGTTTGTTACACTCAAACAGTGTCTCCTGTCATATGCTGAACTGGTCGCATTGTGGATTTGGCCTAAAATATGATTTTGGACAATGTTCATGTAACTCAGCTTAAAACGTACTTGCAGACTTGAAAACCCTTGCCTATTGTAGAGCGCGCCTGTCCTTCCAGTGCTGAACGAAAACCCATGATTTTGGACCCTGTTTTCATGCGAAATGGCTAAAAGAAATGTTTCACGTTTGTTACACTCAAACAGTGTCTCCTGTCATATGCTGAACTGGTCTCATTGCGGATTTGGCCTAAAACATGATTTTGGACAATGTTCATGGAACTCAGCTTAAAACGTACTTGCAGACTTGAAAACCTTTGCCTATTGTAGAGCGCACCTGTACTTCCAGTGCTGAACGAAAACCCATGATTTTGGACCCTGTTTTTATGCGAAATAGCTAAAAGAAATGTTTCACGTTTGTTACACTCAAACAGTGTCTCCTGTCATATGCTGAACTGGTCGCATTGTGGATTTGGCCTAAAACATGATTTTGGACAATGCTCATGGAACTCAGCTTAAAACGTACTTGCAGACTTGAAAACCCTTGCCTATTGTACAGCGCGCCTGTCCTTCCAGTGCTGAACGAAAACCCATGATTTTGGACCCTGTTTTCATGCGAAATGGCTAAAAGAAATGTTTCACATTTGTTACACTCAAACAGTGTCTCCTGTCATATGCTGAACTGGTCGCATTGTGGATTTGGCCTAAAACATGATTTTGGACAATGTTCATGGAACTCAGCTTAAAACGTACTTGCAGACTTGAAAACCCTTGCCTATTGTAGAGCGCGCCTGTCCTTCCAGTGCTGAACGAAAACCCATGATTTTGGACCCTGTTTTCATGCGAAATGGCTAAAATAATTGTTTCACGTTTGTTACACTCAAACAGTGTCTCCTGTCATATGCTGAACTGGTCGCATTGTGGATTTGGGTTAAAACATGATTTTGGACAATGTTAATGGAACTCAGCTTAAAACGTACTTGCAGACTTGAAAACCTTTGCCTATTGTAGAGCGCACCTGTACTTCCAGTGCTGAACGAAAACCCATGATTTTGGACCCTGTTTTTATGCGAAATAGCTAAAAGAAATGTTTCACGTTTGTTACACTCAAACAGTGTCTCCTGTCATATGCTGAACTGGTCGCATTGTGGATTTGGCCTAAAACATGATTTTGGACAATGCTCATGGAACTCAGCTTAAAACGTACTTGCAGACTTGAAAACCCTTGCCTATTGTACAGCGCGCCTGTCCTTCCAGTGCTGAACGAAAACCCATGATTTTGGACCCTGTTTTCATGCGAAATGGCTAAAAGAAATGTTTCACATTTGTTACACTCAAACAGTGTCTCCTGTCATATGCTGAACTGGTCGCATTGTGGATTTGGCCTAAAACATGATTTTGGACAATGTTCATGGAACTCATCTTAAAACGTACTTGCAGACTTGAAAACCCTTGCCTATTGTAGAGCGCGCCTGTCCTTCCAGTGCTGAACGAAAACCCATGATTTTGGACCCTGTTTTCATGCGAAATGGCTAAAATAATTGTTTCACGTTTGTTACACGCAAACAGTGTCTCCTGTCATATGCTGAACTGGTCGCATTGTGGATTTGGGTTAAAACATGATTTTGGACAATGTTAATGGAACTCAGCTTAAAACGTACTTGCAGACTTGAAAACCTTTGCCTATTGTAGAGCGCACCTGTACTTCCAGTGCTGAACGAAAACCCATGATTTTGGACCCTGTTTTTATGCGAAATAGCTAAAAGAAATGTTTCACGTTTGTTACACTCAAACAGTGTCTCCTGTCATATGCTGAACTGGTCGCATTGTGGATTTGGCCTAAAACATGATTTTGGACAATGCTCATGGAACTCAGCTTAAAACGTACTTGCAGACTTGAAAACCCTTGCCTATTGTACAGCGCGCCTGTCCTTCCAGTGCTGAACGAAAACCAATGATTTTGGACCCTGTGTTCATGCGAAATGGCTAAAATAATTGTTTCACGTTTGTTACACTCAAACAGTGTCTCCTGTCATATGCTGAACTGGTCGCATTGTGGATTTGGCCTAAAATATGATTTTGGACAATGTTCATGGAACTCAGCTTAAAACTTACTTGCAGACTTGAAAACCCTTGCCTATTGTAGAGGGCGCCTGTCCTTCCAGTGCTGAACGAAAACCCATGATTTTGGACCCTGTTTTCATGCGAAATGGCTAAAAGAAATGTTTCACGTTTGTTACACTCAAACAGTGTCTCCTGTCATATGCTGAACTGGTCGCATTGTGGATTTGGCCTAAAATATGATTTTGGACAATGTTCATGGAACTCAGCTTAAAACGTACTTGCAGACTTGAAAACCCTTGCCTATTGTAGAGCGCGCCTGTCCTTCCAGTGCTGAACGAAAACCCATGATTTTGGACCCTGTTTTCATGCGAAATGGCTAAAATAATTGTTTCACGTTTGTTACACTCAAACAGTGTCTCCTGTCATATGCTGAACTGGTCGCATTGTGGATTTGGGTTAAAACATGATTTTGGACAATGTTAATGGAACTCAGCTTAAAACGTACTTGCAGACTTGAAAACCTTTGCCTATTGTAGAGCGCACCTGTACTTCCAGTGCTGAACGAAAACCCATGATTTTGGACCCTGTTTTTATGCGAAATAGCTAAAAGAAATGTTTCACGTTTGTTACACTCAAACAGTGTCTCCTGTCATATGCTGAACTGGTCGCATTGTGGATTTGGCCTAAAACATGATTTTGGACAATGCTCATGGAACTCAGCTTAAAACGTACTTGCAGACTTGAAAACCCTTGCCTATTGTACAGCGCGCCTGTCCTTCCAGTGCTGAACGAAAACCCATGATTTTGGACCCTGTTTTCATGCGAAATGGCTAAAAGAAAAGTTTCACATTTGTTACACTCAAACAGTGTCTCCTGTCATATGCTGAACTGGTCGCATTGTGGATTTGGCCTAAAACATGATTTTGGACAATGTTCATGGAACTCATCTTAAAACGTACTTGCAGACTTGAAAACCCTTGCCTATTGTAGAGCGCGCCTGTCCTTCCAGTGCTGAACGAAAACCCATGATTTTGGACCCTGTTTTCATGCGAAATGGCTAAAATAATTGTTTCACGTTTGTTACACGCAAACAGTGTCTCCTGTCATATGCTGAACTGGTCGCATTGTGGATTTGGGTTAAAACATGATTTTGGACAATGTTAATGGAACTCAGCTTAAAACGTACTTGCAGACTTGAAAACCTTTGCCTATTGTAGAGCGCACCTGTACTTCCAGTGCTGAACGAAAACCCATGATTTTGGACCCTGTTTTTATGCGAAATAGCTAAAAGAAATGTTTCACGTTTGTTACACTCAAACAGTGTCTCCTGTCATATGCTGAACTGGTCGCATTGTGGATTTGGCCTAAAACATGATTTTGGACAATGCTCATGGAACTCAGCTTAAAACGTACTTGCAGACTTGAAAACCCTTGCCTATTGTACAGCGCGCCTGTCCTTCCATTGCTGAACGAAAACCAATGATTTTGGACCCTGTGTTCATGCGAAATGGCTAAAATAATTGTTTCACGTTTGTTACACTCAAACAGTGTCTCCTGTCATATGCTGAACTGGTCGCATTGTGGATTTGGCCTAAAATATGATTTTGGACAATGTTCATGGAACTCAGCTTAAAACTTACTTGCAGACTTGAAAACCCTTGCCTATTGTAGAGGGCGCCTGTCCTTCCAGTGCTGAACGAAAACCCATGATTTTGGACCCTGTTTTCATGCGAAATGGCTAAAAGAAATGTTTCACGTTTGTTACACTCAAACAGTGTCTCCTGTCATATGCTGAACTGGTCGCATTGTGGATTTGGCCTAAAATATGATTTTGGACAATGTTCATGGAACTCAGCTTAAAACGTACTTGCAGACTTGAAAACCCTTGCCTATTGTAGAGCGCGCCTGTCCTTCCAGTGCTGAACGAAAACCCATGATTTTGGACCCTGTTTTCATGCGAAATGGCTAAAAGAAATGTTTCACGTTTGTTACACTCAAACAGTGTCTCCTGTCATATGCTGAACTGGTCGCATTGTGGATTTGGCCTAAAATATGATTTTGGACAATGTTCATGTAACTCAGCTTAAAACGTACTTGCAGACTTGAAAACCCTTGCCTATTGTAGAGCGCACCTGTACTTCCAGTGCTGAACGAAAACCCATGATTTTGGACCCTGTTTTTATGCAAAATAGCTAAAAGAAATGTTTCACGTTTGTTACACTCAAACAGTGTCTCCTGTCATATGCTGAACTGGTCGCATTGTGGATTTGGCCTAAAACATGATTTTGGACAATGCTCATGTAACTCAGCTTAAAACGTACTTGCAGACTTGAAAACCCTTGCCTATTGTAGAGGGTGCCTGTCCTTCCAGTGCTGAACGAAAACCCATGATTTTGGACCCTGTTTTCATGCGAAATGGCTAAAAGAAATGTTTCACGTTTGTTACACTCAAACAGTGTCTCCTGTCATATGCTGAACTGGTCGCATTGTGGATTTGGCCTAAAATATGATTTTGGACAATGTTCATGGAACTCAGCTTAAAACGTACTTGCAGACTTGAAAACCCTTGCCTATTGTAGAGCGCGCCTGTCCTTCCAGTGCTGAACGAAAACCCATGATTTTGGACCCTGTTTTCATGCGAAATGGCTAAAAGAAATGTTTCACGTTTGTTACACTCAAACAGTGTCTCCTGTCATATGCTGAACTGGTCGCATTGTGGATTTGGCCTAAAATATGATTTTGGACAATGTTCATGGAACTCAGCTTAAAACGTACTTGCAGACTTGAAAACCCTTGCCTATTGTAGATGGCGCCTGTCCTTCCAGTGCTGAACGAAAACCCATGATTTTGGACACTGTTTTCATGCGAAATGGCTAAAAGAAATGTTTCACGTTTGTTACACTCAAACAGTGTCTCCTGTCATATGCTGAACTGGTCGCATTGTGGATTTGGCCTAAAATATGATTTTGGACAATGTTCATGTAACTCAGCTTAAAACGTACTTGCAGACTTGAAAACCCTTGCCTATTGTAGAGCGCACCTGTACTTCCAGTGCTGAACGAAAACCCATGATTTTGGACCCTGTTTTTATGCGAAATAGCTAAAAGAAATGTTTCACGTTTGTTACACTCAAACAGTGTCTCCTGTCATATGCTGAACTGGTCGCATTGTGGATTTGGCCTAAAACATGATTTTGGACAATGCTCATGTAACTCAGCTTAAAACGTACTTGCAGACTTGAAAACCCTTGCCTATTGTACAGCGCGCCTGTACTTCCAGTGCTGAACGAAAACCAATGATTTTGGACCCTGTGTTCATGCGAAATGGCTAAAATAATTGTTTCACGTTTGTTACACTCAAACAGTGTCTCCTGTCATATGCTGAACTGGTCGCATTGTGGATTTGGCCTAAAATATGATTTTGGACAATGTTCATGGAACTCAGCTTAAAACTTACTTGCAGACTTGAAAACCCTTGCCTATTGTAGAGGGCGCCTGTCCTTCCAGTGCTGAACGAAAACCCATGATTTTGGACCCTGTTTTCATGCGAAATGACTAAAAGAAATGTTTCACGTTTGTTACACTCAAACAGTGTCTCCTGTCATATGCTGAACTGGTCGCATTGTGGATTTGGCCTAAAATATGATTTTGGACAATGTTCATGGAACTCAGCTTAAAACGTACTTGCAGACTTGAAAACCCTTGCCTATTGTAGAGCGCACCTGTACTTCCAGTGCTGAATGAAAACCCATGATTTTGGACCCTGTTTTTATGCGAAATAGCTAAAAGAAATGTTTCACGTTTGTTACACTCAAACAGTGTCTCCTGTCATATGCTGAACTGGTCGCATTGTGGATTTGGCCTAAAACATGATTTTGGACAATGCTCATGGAACTCAGCTTAAAACGTACTTGCAGACTTGAAAACCCTTGCCTATTGTACAGCGCGCCTGTACTTCCAGTGCTGAACGAAAACCAATGATTTTGGACCCTGTGTTCATGCGAAATGGCTAAAATAATTGTTTCACGTTTGTTACACTCAAACAGTGTTTCCTGTCATATGCTGAACTGGTCGCATTGTGGATTTGGCCTAAAACATGATTTTGGACAATGCTCATGGAACTCAGCTTAAAACGTACTTGCAGACTTGAAAACCCTTGCCTATTGTACAGCGCGCCTGTCCTTCCAGTGCTGAACGAAAACCCATGATTTTGGACCCTGTTTTCATGCGAAATGGCTAAAAGAAATGTTTCACATTTGTTACACTCAAACAGTGTCTCCTGTCATATGCTGAACTGGTCGCATTGTGGATTTGGCCTAAAACATGATTTTGGACAATGTTCATGGAACTCAGCTTAAAACGTACTTGCAGACTTGAAAACCCTTGCCTATTGTAGAGCGCGCCTGTCCTTCCAGTGCTGAACGAAAACCCATGATTTTGGACCCTGTTTTCATGCGAAATGGCTAAAATAATTGTTTCACGTTTGTTACACTCAAACAGTGTCTCCTGTCATATGCTGAACTGGTCGCATTGTGGATTTGGGTTAAAACATGATTTTGGACAATGTTAATGGAACTCAGCTTAAAACGTACTTGCAGACTTGAAAACCTTTGCCTATTGTAGATCGCACCTGTACTTCCAGTGCTGAACGAAAACCCATGATTTTGGACCCTGTTTTTATGCGAAATAGCTAAAAGAAATGTTTCACGTTTGTTACACTCAAACAGTGTCTCCTGTCATATGCTGAACTGGTCGCATTGTGGATTTGGCCTAAAACATGATTTTGGACAATGCTCATGGAACTCAGCTTAAAACGTACTTGCAGACTTGAAAACCCTTGCCTATTGTACAGCGCGCCTGTCCTTCCAGTGCTGAACGAAAACCCATGATTTTGGACCCTGTTTTCATGCGAAATGGCTAAAAGAAATGTTTCACATTTGTTACACTCAAACAGTGTCTCCTGTCATATGCTGAACTGGTCGCATTGTGGATTTGGCCTAAAACATGATTTTGGACAATGTTCATGGAACTCATCTTAAAACGTACTTGCAGACTTGAAAACCCTTGCCTATTGTAGAGCGCGCCTGTCCTTCCAGTGCTGAACGAAAACCCATGATTTTGGACCCTGTTTTCATGCGAAATGGCTAAAATAATTGTTTCACGTTTGTTACACGCAAACAGTGTCTCCTGTCATATGCTGAACTGGTCGCATTGTGGATTTGGCCTAAAACATGATTTTGGACAATGTTCATGGAACTCAGCTTAAAACGTACTTGCAGACTTGAAAACCCTTGCCTATTGTAGATGGCGCCTGTCCTTCCAGTGCTGAACGAAAACCCATGATTTTGGACACTGTTTTCATGCGAAATGGCTAAAAGAAATGTTTCACGTTTGTTACACTCAAACAGTGTCTCCTGTCATATGCTGAACTGGTCGCATTGTGGATTTGGCCTAAAATATGATTTTGGACAATGTTCATGTAACTCAGCTTAAAACGTACTTGCAGACTTGAAAACCCTTGCCTATTGTAGAGCGCACCTGTACTTCCAGTGCTGAACGAAAACCCATGATTTTGGACCCTGTTTTTATGCGAAATAGCTAAAAGAAATGTTTCACGTTTGTTACACTCAAACAGTGTCTCCTGTCATATGCTGAACTGGTCGCATTGTGGATTTGGCCTAAAACATGATTTTGGACAATGCTCATGTAACTCAGCTTAAAACGTACTTGCAGACTTGAAAACCCTTGCCTATTGTACAGCGCGCCTGTACTTCCAGTGCTGAACGAAAACCAATGATTTTGGACCCTGTGTTCATGCGAAATGGCTAAAATAATTGTTTCACGTTTGTTACACTCAAACAGTGTCTCCTGTCATATGCTGAACTGGTCGCATTGTGGATTTGGCCTAAAATATGATTTTGGACAATGTTCATGGAACTCAGCTTAAAACTTACTTGCAGACTTGAAAACCCTTGCCTATTGTAGAGGGCGCCTGTCCTTCCAGTGCTGAACGAAAACCCATGATTTTGGACCCTGTTTTCATGCGAAATGACTAAAAGAAATGTTTCACGTTTGTTACACTCAAACAGTGTCTCCTGTCATATGCTGAACTGGTCGCATTGTGGATTTGGCCTAAAATATGATTTTGGACAATGTTCATGGAACTCAGCTTAAAACGTACTTGCAGACTTGAAAACCCTTGCCTATTGTAGAGCGCACCTGTACTTCCAGTGCTGAATGAAAACCCATGATTTTGGACCCTGTTTTTATGCGAAATAGCTAAAAGAAATGTTTCACGTTTGTTACACTCAAACAGTGTCTCCTGTCATATGCTGAACTGGTCGCATTGTGGATTTGGCCTAAAACATGATTTTGGACAATGCTCATGGAACTCAGCTTAAAACGTACTTGCAGACTTGAAAACCCTTGCCTATTGTACAGCGCGCCTGTCCTTCCAGTGCTGAACGAAAACCCATGATTTTGGACCCTGTTTTCATGCGAAATGGCTAAAAGAAATGTTTCACATTTGTTACACTCAAACAGTGTCTCCTGTCATATGCTGAACTGGTCGCATTGTGGATTTGGCCTAAAACATGATTTTGGACAATGTTCATGGAACTCAGCTTAAAACGTACTTGCAGACTTGAAAACCCTTGCCTATTGTAGAGCGCGCCTGTCCTTCCAGTGCTGAACGAAAACCCATGATTTTGGACCCTGTTTTCATGCGAAATGGCTAAAATAATTGTTTCACGTTTGTTACACTCAAACAGTGTCTCCTGTCATATGCTGAACTGGTCGCATTGTGGATTTGGGTTAAAACATGATTTTGGACAATGTTAATGGAACTCAGCTTAAAACGTACTTGCAGACTTGAAAACCTTTGCCTATTGTAGATCGCACCTGTACTTCCAGTGCTGAACGAAAACCCATGATTTTGGACCCTGTTTTTATGCGAAATAGCTAAAAGAAATGTTTCACGTTTGTTACACTCAAACAGTGTCTCCTGTCATATGCTGAACTGGTCGCATTGTGGATTTGGCCTAAAACATGATTTTGGACAATGCTCATGGAACTCAGCTTAAAACGTACTTGCAGACTTGAAAACCCTTGCCTATTGTACAGCGCGCCTGTCCTTCCAGTGCTGAACGAAAACCCATGATTTTGGACCCTGTTTTCATGCGAAATGGCTAAAAGAAATGTTTCACATTTGTTACACTCAAACAGTGTCTCCTGTCATATGCTGAACTGGTCGCATTGTGGATTTGGCCTAAAACATGATTTTGGACAATGTTCATGGAACTCATCTTAAAACGTACTTGCAGACTTGAAAACCCTTGCCTATTGTAGAGCGCGCCTGTCCTTCCAGTGCTGAACGAAAACCCATGATTTTGGACCCTGTTTTCATGCGAAATGGCTAAAATAATTGTTTCACGTTTGTTACACGCAAACAGTGTCTCCTGTCATATGCTGAACTGGTCGCATTGTGGATTTGGGTTAAAACATGATTTTGGACAATGTTAATGGAACTCAGCTTAAAACGTACTTGCAGACTTGAAAACCTTTGCCTATTGTAGAGCGCACCTGTACTTCCAGTGCTGAACGAAAACCCATGATTTTGGACCCTGTTTTTATGCGAAATAGCTAAAAGAAATGTTTCACGTTTGTTACACTCAAACAGTGTCTCCTGTCATATGCTGAACTGGTCGCATTGTGGATTTGGCCTAAAACATGATTTTGGACAATGCTCATGGAACTCAGCTTAAAACGTACTTGCAGACTTGAAAACCCTTGCCTATTGTACAGCGCGCCTGTCCTTCCAGTGCTGAACGAAAACCAATGATTTTGGACCCTGTGTTCATGCGAAATGGCTAAAAGAAATGTTTCACGTTTGTTACACTCAAACAGTGTCTCCTGTCATATGCTGAACTGGTCGCATTGTGGATTTGGCCTAAAATATGATTTTGGACAATGTTCATGGAACTCAGCTTAAAACGTACTTGCAGACTTGAAAACCCTTGCCTATTGTAGAGCGCGCCTGTCCTTCCAGTGCTGAACGAAAACCCATGATTTTGGACCCTGTTTTCATGCGAAATGGCTAAAAGAAATGTTTCACGTTTGTTACACTCAAACAGTGTCTCCTGTCATATGCTGAACTGGTCGCATTGTGGATTTGGCCTAAAATATGATTTTGGACAATGTTCATGTAACTCAGCTTAAAACGTACTTGCAGACTTGAAAACCCTTGCCTATTGTAGAGCGCACCTGTACTTCCAGTGCTGAACGAAAACCCATGATTTTGGACCCTGTTTTTATGCAAAATAGCTAAAAGAAATGTTTCACGTTTGTTACACTCAAACAGTGTCTCCTGTCATATGCTGAACTGGTCGCATTGTGGATTTGGCCTAAAACATGATTTTGGACAATGCTCATGTAACTCAGCTTAAAACGTACTTGCAGACTTGAAAACCCTTGCCTATTGTAGAGGGTGCCTGTCCTTCCAGTGCTGAACGAAAACCCATGATTTTGGACCCTGTTTTCATGCGAAATGGCTAAAAGAAATGTTTCACGTTTGTTACACTCAAACAGTGTCTCCTGTCATATGCTGAACTGGTCGCATTGTGGATTTGGCCTAAAATATGATTTTGGACAATGTTCATGGAACTCAGCTTAAAACGTACTTGCAGACTTGAAAACCCTTGCCTATTGTAGAGCGCGCCTGTCCTTCCAGTGCTGAACGAAAACCCATGATTTTGGACCCTGTTTTCATGCGAAATGGCTAAAAGAAATGTTTCACGTTTGTTACACTCAAACAGTGTCTCCTGTCATATGCTGAACTGGTCGCATTGTGGATTTGGCCTAAAATATGATTTTGGACAATGTTCATGGAACTCAGCTTAAAACGTACTTGCAGACTTGAAAACCCTTGCCTATTGTAGATGGCGCCTGTCCTTCCAGTGCTGAACGAAAACCCATGATTTTGGACCCTGTTTTCATGCGAAATGGCTAAAAGAAATGTTTCACGTTTGTTACACTCAAACAGTGTCTCCTGTCATATGCTGAACTGGTCGCATTGTGGATTTGGCCTAAAATATGATTTTGGACAATGTTCATGTAACTCAGCTTAAAACGTACTTGCAGACTTGAAAACCCTTGCCTATTGTAGAGCGCACCTGTACTTCCAGTGCTGAACGAAAACCCATGATTTTGGACCCTGTTTTTATGCGAAATAGCTAAAAGAAATGTTTCACGTTTGTTACACTCAAACAGTGTCTCCTGTCATATGCTGAACTGGTCGCATTGTGGATTTGGCCTAAAACATGATTTTGGACAATGCTCATGTAACTCAGCTTAAAACGTACTTGCAGACTTGAAAACCCTTGCCTATTGTACAGCGCGCCTGTACTTCCAGTGCTGAACGAAAACCAATGATTTTGGACCCTGTGTTCATGCGAAATGGCTAAAATAATTGTTTCACGTTTGTTACACTCAAACAGTGTCTCCTGTCATATGCTGAACTGGTCGCATTGTGGATTTGGCCTAAAATATGATTTTGGACAATGTTCATGGAACTCAGCTTAAAACTTACTTGCAGACTTGAAAACCCTTGCCTATTGTAGAGGGCGCCTGTCCTTCCAGTGCTGAACGAAAACCCATGATTTTGGACCCTGTTTTCATGCGAAATGGCTAAAAGAAATGTTTCACGTTTGTTACACTCAAACAGTGTCTCCTGTCATATGCTGAACTGGTCGCATTGTGGATTTGGCCTAAAATATGATTTTGGACAATGTTCATGGAACTCAGCTTAAAACGTACTTGCAGACTTGAAAACCCTTGCCTATTGTAGAGCGCACCTGTACTTCCAGTGCTGAACGAAAACCCATGATTTTGGACCCTGTTTTTATGCGAAATAGCTAAAAGAAATGTTTCACGTTTGTTACACTCAAACAGTGTCTCCTGTCATATGCTGAACTGGTCGCATTGTGGATTTGGCCTAAAACATGATTTTGGACAATGCTCATGGAACTCAGCTTAAAACGTACTTGCAGACTTGAAAACCCTTGCCTATTGTACAGCGCGCCTGTACTTCCAGTGCTGAACGAAAACCAATGATTTTGGACCCTGTGTTCATGCGAAATGGCTAAAATAATTGTTTCACGTTTGTTACACTCAAACAGTGTTTCCTGTCATATGCTGAACTGGTCGCATTGTGGATTTGGCCTAAAATATGATTTTGGACAATGTTCATGGAACTCAGCTTAAAACTTACTTGCAGACTTGAAAACCCTTGCCTATTGTAGAGCGCGCCTGTCCTTCCAGTGCTGAACGAAAACCCATGATTTTGGACCCTGTTTTCATGCGAAATGGCTAAAAGAAATGTTTCACGTTTGTTACACTCAAACAGTGTCTCCTGTCATATGCTGAACTGGTCGCATTGTGGATTTGGCCTAAAATATGATTTTGGACAATGTTCATGTAACTCAGCTTAAAACGTACTTGCAGACTTGAAAACCCTTGCCTATTGTAGAGCGCGCCTGTCCTTCCAGTGCTGAACGAAAACCCATGATTTTGGACCCTGTTTTCATGCGAAATGGCTAAAAGAAATGTTTCACGTTTGTTACACTCAAACAGTGTCTCCTGTCATATGCTGAACTGGTCTCATTGCGGATTTGGCCTAAAACATGATTTTGGACAATGTTCATGGAACTCAGCTTAAAACGTACTTGCAGACTTGAAAACCTTTGCCTATTGTAGAGCGCACCTGTACTTCCAGTGCTGAACGAAAACCCATGATTTTGGACCCTGTTTTTATGCGAAATAGCTAAAAGAAATGTTTCACGTTTGTTACACTCAAACAGTGTCTCCTGTCATATGCTGAACTGGTCGCATTGTGGATTTGGCCTAAAACATGATTTTGGACAATGCTCATGGAACTCAGCTTAAAACGTACTTGCAGACTTGAAAACCCTTGCCTATTGTACAGCGCGCCTGTCCTTCCAGTGCTGAACGAAAACCCATGATTTTGGACCCTGTTTTCATGCGAAATGGCTAAAAGAAATGTTTCACGTTTGTTACACTCAAACAGTGTCTCCTGTCATATGCTGAACTGGTCGCATTGTGGATTTGGCCTAAAACATGATTTTGGACAATGCTCATGGAACTCAGCTTAAAACGTACTTGCAGACTTGAAAACCCTTGCCTATTGTACAGCGCGCCTGTCCTTCCAGTGCTGAACGAAAACCAATGATTTTGGACCCTGTGTTCATGCGAAATAGCTAAAAGAAATGTTTCACGTTTGTTACACTCAAACAGTGTCTCCTGTCATATGCTGAACTGGTCGCATTGTGGATTTGGCCTAAAACATGATTTTGGACAATGCTCATGGAACTCAGCTTAAAACGTACTTGCAGACTTGAAAACCCTTGCCTATTGTACAGCGCGCCTGTACTTCCAGTGCTGAACGAAAACCACTGATTTTGGACCCTGTGTTCATGCGAAATGGCTAAAATAATTGTTTCACGTTTGTTACACTCAAACAGTGTTTCCTGTCATATGCTGAACTGGTCGCATTGTGGATTTGGCCTAAAATATGATTTTGGACAATGTTCATGGAACTCAGCTTAAAACTTACTTGCAGACTTGAAAACCCTTGCCTATTGTAGAGGGCGCCTGTCCTTCCAGTGCTGAACGAAAACCCATGATTTTGGACCCTGTTTTCATGCGAAATGGCTAAAAGAAATGTTTCACGTTTGTTACACTCAAACAGTGTCTCCTGTCATATGCTGAACTGGTCGCATTGTGGATTTGGCCTAAAATATGATTTTGGACAATGTTCATGGAACTCAGCTTAAAACGTACTTGCAGACTTGAAAACCCTTGCCTATTGTAGAGCGCGCCTGTCCTTCCAGTGCTGAACGAAAACCCATGATTTTGGACCCTGTTTTCATGCGAAATGGCTAAAATAATTGTTTCACGTTTGTTACACTCAAACAGTGTCTCCTGTCATATGCTGAACTGGTCGCATTGTGGATTTGGGTTAAAACATGATTTTGGACAATGTTAATGGAACTCAGCTTAAAACGTACTTGCAGACTTGAAAACCTTTGCCTATTGTAGAGCGCACCTGTACTTCCAGTGCTGAACGAAAACCCATGATTTTGGACCCTGTTTTTATGCGAAATAGCTAAAAGAAATGTTTCACGTTTGTTACACTCAAACAGTGTCTCCTGTCATATGCTGAACTGGTCGCATTGTGGATTTGGCCTAAAACATGATTTTGGACAATGCTCATGGAACTCAGCTTAAAACGTACTTGCAGACTTGAAAACCCTTGCCTATTGTACAGCGCGCCTGTCCTTCCAGTGCTGAACGAAAACCAATGATTTTGGACCCTGTGTTCATGCGAAATGGCTAAAATAATTGTTTCACGTTTGTTACACTCAAACAGTGTCTCCTGTCATATGCTGAACTGGTCGCATTGTGGATTTGGCCTAAAATATGATTTTGGACAATGTTCATGGAACTCAGCTTAAAACTTACTTGCAGACTTGAAAACCCTTGCCTATTGTAGAGGGCGCCTGTCCTTCCAGTGCTGAACGAAAACCCATGATTTTGGACCCTGTTTTCATGCGAAATGGCTAAAAGAAATGTTTCACGTTTGTTACACTCAAACAGTGTCTCCTGTCATATGCTGAACTGGTCGCATTGTGGATTTGGCCTAAAATATGATTTTGGACAATGTTCATGGAACTCAGCTTAAAACGTACTTGCAGACTTGAAAACCCTTGCCTATTGTAGAGCGCACCTGTACTTCCAGTGCTGAACGAAAACCCATGATTTTGGACCCTGTTTTTATGCAAAATAGCTAAAAGAAATGTTTCACGTTTGTTACACTCAAACAGTGTCTCCTGTCATATGCTGAACTGGTCGCATTGTGGATTTGGCCTAAAACATGATTTTGGACAATGCTCATGTAACTCAGCTTAAAACGTACTTGCAGACTTGAAAACCCTTGCCTATTGTAGAGGGTGCCTGTCCTTCCAGTGCTGAACGAAAACCCATGATTTTGGACCCTGTTTTCATGCGAAATGGCTAAAAGAAATGTTTCACGTTTGTTACACTCAAACAGTGTCTCCTGTCATATGCTGAACTGGTCGCATTGTGGATTTGGCCTAAAATATGATTTTGGACAATGTTCATGTAACTCAGCTTAAAACGTACTTGCAGACTTGAAAACCCTTGCCTATTGTAGAGCGCACCTGTACTTCCAGTGCTGAACGAAAACCCATGATTTTGGACCCTGTTTTTATGCAAAATAGCTAAAAGAAATGTTTCACGTTTGTTACACTCAAACAGTGTCTCCTGTCATATGCTGAACTGGTCGCATTGTGGATTTGGCCTAAAACATGATTTTGGACAATGCTCATGTAACTCAGCTTAAAACGTACTTGCAGACTTGAAAACCCTTGCCTATTGTAGAGGGTGCCTGTCCTTCCAGTGCTGAACGAAAACCCATGATTTTGGACCCTGTTTTCATGCGAAATGGCTAAAAGAAATGTTTCACGTTTGTTACACTCAAACAGTGTCTCCTGTCATATGCTGAACTGGTCGCATTGTGGATTTGGCCTAAAATATGATTTTGGACAATGTTCATGGAACTCAGCTTAAAACGTACTTGCAGACTTGAAAACCCTTGCCTATTGTAGAGCGCGCCTGTCCTTCCAGTGCTGAACGAAAACCCATGATTTTGGACCCTGTTTTCATGCGAAATGGCTAAAAGAAATGTTTCACGTTTGTTACACTCAAACAGTGTCTCCTGTCATATGCTGAACTGGTCGCATTGTGGATTTGGCCTAAAATATGATTTTGGACAATGTTCATGGAACTCAGCTTAAAACGTACTTGCAGACTTGAAAACCCTTGCCTATTGTAGATGGCGCCTGTCCTTCCAGTGCTGAACGAAAACCCATGATTTTGGACCCTGTTTTCATGCGAAATGGCTAAAAGAAATGTTTCACGTTTGTTACACTCAAACAGTGTCTCCTGTCATATGCTGAACTGGTCGCATTGTGGATTTGGCCTAAAATATGATTTTGGACAATGTTCATGTAACTCAGCTTAAAACGTACTTGCAGACTTGAAAACCCTTGCCTATTGTAGAGCGCACCTGTACTTCCAGTGCTGAACGAAAACCCATGATTTTGGACCCTGTTTTTATGCGAAATAGCTAAAAGAAATGTTTCACGTTTGTTACACTCAAACAGTGTCTCCTGTCATATGCTGAACTGGTCGCATTGTGGATTTGGCCTAAAACATGATTTTGGACAATGCTCATGTAACTCAGCTTAAAACGTACTTGCAGACTTGAAAACCCTTGCCTATTGTACAGCGCGCCTGTACTTCCAGTGCTGAACGAAAACCAATGATTTTGGACCCTGTGTTCATGCGAAATGGCTAAAATAATTGTTTCACGTTTGTTACACTCAAACAGTGTCTCCTGTCATATGCTGAACTGGTCGCATTGTGGATTTGGCCTAAAATATGATTTTGGACAATGTTCATGGAACTCAGCTTAAAACTTACTTGCAGACTTGAAAACCCTTGCCTATTGTAGAGGGCGCCTGTCCTTCCAGTGCTGAACGAAAACCCATGATTTTGGACCCTGTTTTCATGCGAAATGGCTAAAAGAAATGTTTCACGTTTGTTACACTCAAACAGTGTCTCCTGTCATATGCTGAACTGGTCGCATTGTGGATTTGGCCTAAAATATGATTTTGGACAATGTTCATGGAACTCAGCTTAAAACGTACTTGCAGACTTGAAAACCCTTGCCTATTGTAGAGCGCACCTGTACTTCCAGTGCTGAACGAAAACCCATGATTTTGGACCCTGTTTTTATGCGAAATAGCTAAAAGAAATGTTTCACGTTTGTTACACTCAAACAGTGTCTCCTGTCATATGCTGAACTGGTCGCATTGTGGATTTGGCCTAAAACATGATTTTGGACAATGCTCATGGAACTCAGCTTAAAACGTACTTGCAGACTTGAAAACCCTTGCCTATTGTACAGCGCGCCTGTACTTCCAGTGCTGAACGAAAACCACTGATTTTGGACCCTGTGTTCATGCGAAATGGCTAAAATAATTGTTTCACGTTTGTTACACTCAAACAGTGTTTCCTGTCATATGCTGAACTGGTCGCATTGTGGATTTGGCCTAAAATATGATTTTGGACAATGTTCATGGAACTCAGCTTAAAACTTACTTGCAGACTTGAAAACCCTTGCCTATTGTAGAGGGCGCCTGTCCTTCCAGTGCTGAACGAAAACCCATGATTTTGGACCCTGTTTTCATGCGAAATGGCTAAAAGAAATGTTTCACGTTTGTTACACTCAAACAGTGTCTCCTGTCATATGCTGAACTGGTCGCATTGTGGATTTGGCCTAAAATATGATTTTGGACAATGTTCATGGAACTCAGCTTAAAACGTACTTGCAGACTTGAAAACCCTTGCCTATTGTAGAGCGCGCCTGTCCTTCCAGTGCTGAACGAAAACCCATGATTTTGGACCCTGTTTTCATGCGAAATGGCTAAAATAATTGTTTCACGTTTGTTACACTCAAACAGTGTCTCCTGTCATATGCTGAACTGGTCGCATTGTGGATTTGGGTTAAAACATGATTTTGGACAATGTTAATGGAACTCAGCTTAAAACGTACTTGCAGACTTGAAAACCTTTGCCTATTGTAGAGCGCACCTGTACTTCCAGTGCTGAACGAAAACCCATGATTTTGGACCCTGTTTTTATGCGAAATAGCTAAAAGAAATGTTTCACGTTTGTTACACTCAAACAGTGTCTCCTGTCATATGCTGAACTGGTCGCATTGTGGATTTGGCCTAAAACATGATTTTGGACAATGCTCATGGAACTCAGCTTAAAACGTACTTGCAGACTTGAAAACCCTTGCCTATTGTACAGCGCGCCTGTCCTTCCAGTGCTGAACGAAAACCAATGATTTTGGACCCTGTGTTCATGCGAAATGGCTAAAATAATTGTTTCACGTTTGTTACACTCAAACAGTGTCTCCTGTCATATGCTGAACTGGTCGCATTGTGGATTTGGCCTAAAATATGATTTTGGACAATGTTCATGGAACTCAGCTTAAAACTTACTTGCAGACTTGAAAACCCTTGCCTATTGTAGAGGGCGCCTGTCCTTCCAGTGCTGAACGAAAACCCATGATTTTGGACCCTGTTTTCATGCGAAATGGCTAAAAGAAATGTTTCACGTTTGTTACACTCAAACAGTGTCTCCTGTCATATGCTGAACTGGTCGCATTGTGGATTTGGCCTAAAATATGATTTTGGACAATGTTCATGGAACTCAGCTTAAAACGTACTTGCAGACTTGAAAACCCTTGCCTATTGTAGAGCGCACCTGTACTTCCAGTGCTGAACGAAAACCCATGATTTTGGACCCTGTTTTTATGCAAAATAGCTAAAAGAAATGTTTCACGTTTGTTACACTCAAACAGTGTCTCCTGTCATATGCTGAACTGGTCGCATTGTGGATTTGGCCTAAAACATGATTTTGGACAATGCTCATGTAACTCAGCTTAAAACGTACTTGCAGACTTGAAAACCCTTGCCTATTGTAGAGGGTGCCTGTCCTTCCAGTGCTGAACGAAAACCCATGATTTTGGACCCTGTTTTCATGCGAAATGGCTAAAAGAAATGTTTCACGTTTGTTACACTCAAACAGTGTCTCCTGTCATATGCTGAACTGGTCGCATTGTGGATTTGGCCTAAAATATGATTTTGGACAATGTTCATGGAACTCAGCTTAAAACGTACTTGCAGACTTGAAAACCCTTGCCTATTGTAGAGCGCGCCTGTCCTTCCAGTGCTGAACGAAAACCCATGATTTTGGACCCTGTTTTCATGCGAAATGGCTAAAAGAAATGTTTCACGTTTGTTACACTCAAACAGTGTCTCCTGTCATATGCTGAACTGGTCGCATTGTGGATTTGGCCTAAAATATGATTTTGGACAATGTTCATGGAACTCAGCTTAAAACGTACTTGCAGACTTGAAAACCCTTGCCTATTGTAGATGGCGCCTGTCCTTCCAGTGCTGAACGAAAACCCATGATTTTGGACCCTGTTTTCATGCGAAATGGCTAAAAGAAATGTTTCACGTTTGTTACACTCAAACAGTGTCTCCTGTCATATGCTGAACTGGTCGCATTGTGGATTTGGCCTAAAATATGATTTTGGACAATGTTCATGTAACTCAGCTTAAAACGTACTTGCAGACTTGAAAACCCTTGCCTATTGTAGAGCGCACCTGTACTTCCAGTGCTGAACGAAAACCCATGATTTTGGACCCTGTTTTTATGCGAAATAGCTAAAAGAAATGTTTCACGTTTGTTACACTCAAACAGTGTCTCCTGTCATATGCTGAACTGGTCGCATTGTGGATTTGGCCTAAAACATGATTTTGGACAATGCTCATGTAACTCAGCTTAAAACGTACTTGCAGACTTGAAAACCCTTGCCTATTGTACAGCGCGCCTGTACTTCCAGTGCTGAACGAAAACCAATGATTTTGGACCCTGTGTTCATGCGAAATGGCTAAAATAATTGTTTCACGTTTGTTACACTCAAACAGTGTCTCCTGTCATATGCTGAACTGGTCGCATTGTGGATTTGGCCTAAAATATGATTTTGGACAATGTTCATGGAACTCAGCTTAAAACTTACTTGCAGACTTGAAAACCCTTGCCTATTGTAGAGGGCGCCTGTCCTTCCAGTGCTGAACGAAAACCCATGATTTTGGACCCTGTTTTCATGCGAAATGGCTAAAAGAAATGTTTCACGTTTGTTACACTCAAACAGTGTCTCCTGTCATATGCTGAACTGGTCGCATTGTGGATTTGGCCTAAAATATGATTTTGGACAATGTTCATGGAACTCAGCTTAAAACGTACTTGCAGACTTGAAAACCCTTGCCTATTGTAGAGCGCACCTGTACTTCCAGTGCTGAACGAAAACCCATGATTTTGGACCCTGTTTTTATGCGAAATAGCTAAAAGAAATGTTTCACGTTTGTTACACTCAAACAGTGTCTCCTGTCATATGCTGAACTGGTCGCATTGTGGATTTGGCCTAAAACATGATTTTGGACAATGCTCATGGAACTCAGCTTAAAACGTACTTGCAGACTTGAAAACCCTTGCCTATTGTACAGCGCGCCTGTACTTCCAGTGCTGAACGAAAACCACTGATTTTGGACCCTGTGTTCATGCGAAATGGCTAAAATAATTGTTTCACGTTTGTTACACTCAAACAGTGTTTCCTGTCATATGCTGAACTGGTCGCATTGTGGATTTGGCCTAAAATATGATTTTGGACAATGTTCATGGAACTCAGCTTAAAACTTACTTGCAGACTTGAAAACCCTTGCCTATTGTAGAGGGCGCCTGTCCTTCCAGTGCTGAACGAAAACCCATGATTTTGGACCCTGTTTTCATGCGAAATGGCTAAAAGAAATGTTTCACGTTTGTTACACTCAAACAGTGTCTCCTGTCATATGCTGAACTGGTCGCATTGTGGATTTGGCCTAAAATATGATTTTGGACAATGTTCATGGAACTCAGCTTAAAACGTACTTGCAGACTTGAAAACCCTTGCCTATTGTAGAGCGCGCCTGTCCTTCCAGTGCTGAACGAAAACCCATGATTTTGGACCCTGTTTTCATGCGAAATGGCTAAAAGAAATGTTTCACGTTTGTTACACTCAAACAGTGTCTCCTGTCATATGCTGAACTGGTCGCATTGTGGATTTGGCCTAAAATATGATTTTGGACAATGTTCATGTAACTCAGCTTAAAACGTACTTGCAGACTTGAAAACCCTTGCCTATTGTAGAGCGCGCCTGTCCTTCCAGTGCTGAACGAAAAACCATGATTTTGGACCCTGTTTTCATGCGAAATGGCTAAAAGAAATGTTTCACGTTTGTTACACTCAAACAGTGTCTCCTGTCATATGCTGAACTGGTCGCATTGTGGATTTGGCCTAAAATATGATTTTGGACAATGTTCATGTAACTCAGCTTAAAACGTACTTGCAGACTTGAAAACCCTTGCCTATTGTAGAGCGCGCCTGTCCTTCCAGTGCTGAACGAAAACCCATGATTTTGGACCCTGTTTTCATGCGAAATGGCTAAAAGAAATGTTTCACGTTTGTTACACTCAAACAGTGTCTCCTGTCATATGCTGAACTGGTCTCATTGCGGATTTGGCCTAAAACATGATTTTGGACAATGTTCATGGAACTCAGCTTAAAACGTACTTGCAGACTTGAAAACCTTTGCCTATTGTAGAGCGCACCTGTACTTCCAGTGCTGAACGAAAACCCATGATTTTGGACCCTGTTTTCATGCGAAATGGCTAAAAGAAATGTTTCACGTTTGTTACACTCAAACAGTGTCTCCTGTCATATGCTGAACTGGTCGCATTGTGGATTTGGGTTAAAACATGATTTTGGACAATGTTAATGGAACTCAGCTTAAAACGTACTTGCAGACTTGAAACCCTTGCCTATTGTAGAGCGCACCTGTTGTCACGATTCAGACAGACGACCAGAGGACCACAATTGCGTCACACCAGAAAGTTTATTAAAACTTAAGGGAAAAGGGAAGTAGGGAGTGGATGAAGGCTCCAGGGGTAACAGGGATCCCGTCCAATGTGCTGGGTCTGTGCCCCCCCCAGTGGCAGCGATGCGTCCTATGAAGCCGGTGGTGGGTGGTCCAGAAGTCCTGGGGGGGGGAGACACAGACACAACAGGGCGGAATGAAACAAGGCAGCAGTACAGTTCAAGGGAAATCCAAAATACGTAGTAGCAAGGCAGAAGGCTGGTCAGAGTTACCGGGATTGCAGAGTAGTCAGGAGTCGTTATGGCAGAAGCAGGTCTGGATCTCCTGGGGCAGAAGAGTATCCAAAAATCAGGCAGGTCCGGGGTCACAAAACCAGGGTGAGCCAGAAGCGCGAGCAAACAGGTTCCGGGTGTGAGCTTTGCAGACGATCTGACACCGGAGAGCTGAAAGACAGGGCCTTAAATACTGGGAGAGGTAGTGGGTAATGCAGCGCAGCTGGCAGAGTAATTAGAGCAGAGCAGAGCAGGGACAGGTGGAGCTAGTTAGGCTGAGTAGAGAGAGTGGTGAGCAGAGTGGAAGAAATTAAAGGTGGTAACCCGGTGGAGTGAGAGGCTCATGACAGAACCCCCCCCCCAAGGGACGGCCCCAGAAGTCCCAAGAGCAACACCACGCCGGGCGGGAGGAGGGGAGCCGGAGGAGGGCTAGAACTCCTCCGAACGGTCCGAGTGAACGTCCTCATCCTCGGAGGAAGCCGGAGGGCCGTGGTCGGGAGATGGGACAGGTCCCGAGACAGGATCAGGCACAGGACAGGAAGCCGAGCGGGCAGGACGGTTAGGGACCCCTCTGGGGCGGCCCCTACGGATTGCAGGTTGATCAGGATGCCGTTGGTGGAAAGCGGTGATGAGAGTCCTATCCACAATCCGACTAGCTGGCACCCAGGTCCTTTCCTCAGGTCCATAGCCCTCCCAGTCAATGAGGTACTGGAGACCCCTACCCCTCCGTCTGGACCGAAGCAGGCGGCGGACGGTGTAAACCAGACCACCATCGACGAGCCGTGGAGGAGGAGGACAAGGCGCAGCAGGGACCAGCGGACTCTCATGGATGGGCTTAATCTTAGACACATGGAAAGTGGGGTGCACCCTCAGGGAATTAGGCAGTTGGAGCCGGACAGCAGTTGGGCTAATCACTCTTATGATAGGGAATGGACCAATGAACCGAGGTGCCAGCTTCTGCGACTCCACCCTGAGTGGCAGGTTCTTCGATGACAACCACACCCTTTGACCAACATGGTAGGTGGGAGCAGGAATTCTCCGACGGTTGGCCCCGGTAGTGTAGCTGGCAACGGATCTGAGGAGTGTGGCTCGGGCTTGTGACCAGGTGCGGCGACATCGACGGGCAAAAGCAAGTGCAGATGGGCAAGTAACCTCCTCTTCCTGGCTGGCAAATAGAGGAGGCTGGTATCCATAAACACATTGGAAAGGGGACATACCGATGGCAGAGCAGGTCAGAGAATTGTGTGCGTACTCCACCCATGTCAATTGCTGCGACCAGGAGTGGGGGTTGCGTGAAGTCATGCATCGCAGTGCCTTCTCGAGCTCCTGATTAGCCCGTTCTGACTGCCCATTGGATTGGGGATGGAATCCGGAAGTCAGACTGACTGTGGCTCCCAGCAGGTGACAGAACTCCTTCCAAAAAGCGGAGGAGAATTGTGGACCACGGTCAGAAACTACATCCTTTGGCAGTCCGTGGATCCGGAAGACGTGTTCCAGGACCACCTGGGCGGTCTCCTTGGCGGTTGGGAGCTTGGGGAGGGGAATGAAGTGTGCCATCTTGCTGAAACGGTCAACTATGGTGAGAATGACGGTCATGCCACTTGAAGGGGGCAGCCCCGTGACAAAGTCAAGGGCGATGTGAGACCAGGGACGTCTGGGCACAGGCAGGGGCTGCAGCAATCCGGCTGGGGGCTGGCAGGACGACTTGTGTTGGTTGCAGATGGGGCAGGCTTGGACGAATTCCCGTACATCCTTTCTCAGAGAGGGCCACCAGAACCTCTGGGCGAGCAGGTTGTAAGTGCGGGTGGAGCCAGGGTGACAAGCTAGGCGGGAGTCATGTCCCCACTGAACGACCTGGGACCTCAGGTCTTCGGGGACAAAAAGGCGGTCAGCTGGGCAAGTGCTGGGACCTGGCTGGTTACGGAGAGCCTCCAGCACCTGTTCCTCAACAGCCCAGGTCAGAGCTGCAACGATGCAGGGACTTGGCAGAATCGACACAGGGTCCTTGGAGGGGGTGTCATCCTTCTGGAATTGACGGGAGAGGGCGTCTGGCTTGGTGTTGCGTGATCCAGGCCGGTATGACAGAGTGAAATTAAACCTGGTGAAGAACAGGGCCCAGCGGGACTGCCTGGAGTTCAACCGTTTGGCCGTGCGGATGTACTCCAAGTTCTTATGATCGGTCCAAACGAGAAATGGAATGGTGGACCCCTCCAGCCAGTGACGCCACTCCTCCAAGGCAAGCTTCACAGCCAGCAGCTCACGGTTCCCTATGTCGTAATTGCACTCAGAGGGGGACAACCGACGTGAGAAAAAGGCACAGGGATGGAGCTTCCTATCCTCCGCAGCCCACTGAGAAATCACAGCACCAACTCCCACATCCGAGGCGTCCACCTCCACAATGAGTTGCCGGTCCACATCAGGCATCTGGAGGATGGGAGCGGAGGTGAACCTCACCTTGAGGGTACTGAAGGCTTTGTCGGCTGCTGGGGTCCAGGTGAAGGGTTGCTTGGTGCTGGTTAGAGCAGTGAGAGGGGCAGCAACGGTACTGTAGTTCCGGATAAACTTTCTATAGAAGTTAGCAAACCCCAGAAACTGTTGCAGCTTCTTTCTGTTCTCCGGAACTGGCCATGAAGTGACTGCTGATACTTTGGCAGGATCCATTTGGATACTTCCCTCTGCCACTATGTACCCCAGGAAGGCCACTGTCTTGACGTGAAACTCACATTTCTCTGCCTTGGCGTAGAGGGAATTCTCCAGAAGACGATGAAGGACTTGCTGGACATGGCGGGTGTGTTCAGACAGGTTTCTGGAGTAGATTAAGATGTCATCCAGGTAAACGAAGACAAACTTGTTTAACATGTCCCGCAGTACATCATTCACTAGAGCCTGGAACACAGCAGGAGCATTGGTGAGGCCAAAAGGCATAACCAGATACTCGTAGTGGCCTGTTGGTGTATTGAATGCGGTTTTCCATTCATCTCCCTCCCGGATCCGCACTAGGTGGTAAGCGTTTCTGAGATCCAACTTGGTAAAAACAGTGGCTCCCTGGAGCAACTCAAAAGCAGAGGTGAGCAGAGGCAGAGGGTAACGGTTTTTCACTGTGATGTCGTTGAGTCCCCTGTAGTCGATGCAGGGGCGAAGGGATCCGTCCTTCTTCCCCACAAAGAAGAAGCCAGCACCAGCAGGAGATGAAGATGAACGGATTAATCCTGCGGACAGAGAGCCATTGATGTAGTCCTCCATGGACTTTCTTTCAGGAGCAGACAACGAATAAAGACGACCCTTTGGAGGGGCTGTTCCAGGGAGGAGGTCGATGGCACAGTCGTACGGTCGGTGAGGGGGCAGAGATGTGGCTCTTGCTTTGTTAAACACCTCTCTGAGACCATGGTAGCATTCTGGGACATTGGAGAGGTCAGGAGCGGAGTTAGTAGGTACTGGCCGAGGGGGTAGTGCGGCAGCAAGCAGGCAGGTTCGGTGGCAGTCCTCTCCCCACTCCCTGATCACCCCGGTCACCCAGTCGAGCTGAGGGTTGTGCCGGCGGAGCCATGGGTAACCCAGGATGAGGGGTTGGCCTGGAGAGGGGAGCAGGTGAAACTGGATAGTTTCTTGATGGTTTCCGGACAGACCCATCGAGACCGGGGCCGTGACATGAGTGACCGATCCGAGTAAGTGTCCGTCCAGTGCCCGGGCAGGAATAGGAGGTGTCAAACGGAGGTTCTCCAGTCCCAGTTGGCGTGCCAGCTTGATGTCCATTATGTTGGCTTCGGCGCCAGAATCCACCAGAGCAGCCAGGGTGTGAGTTGAGTCAGAGAGGCGGAGGTGAACTTGCAGCAGGGGTTTGCGGTCGGAGGACTGGATGGTCATTGAACTCAACCGGACTCCCTCTATGCCCGGTGAGCTCCGGCCCTTTAAAGGGCAGGTTACCACACGATGTCCATCACCTCCACAATAGAGGCAGAGGTTTGAGGTGAAGCGGCGCTGGCGCTCTGCAGGAGTGAGAGAGGCTCGCCCAATCTCCATAGGCTCAGACTGATCAAGCTGACCTGGGTGAGTGGCAGTAGATGACAGGAGCCCAGTCGGATCTCTCCGAATGCCGGTAGTAGGTGGACCTTGGCGCCCCCTCTCACGACGACGGGTCTGTATCCTTCTGTCGATCCTGACAGTCAGTGCGATGGCTTCATCAAGAGTGGAAGGCAGTTCATGGGAGACCAACTCGTCCTTGATATAGTCAGCCAAACTATGGAAGAACGCGTCCACCAACGATGGTGTGTTCCAAGAACTTCGTCTAGCCAGGGTTCGGAAGTCGATGGAATGGTCTGCGACTGTACGTCTGCCTTGTCGAATACTGAACAGTTCACGAGACGCCTCTGCGGTTGGTGAATCCAGGTCAAACACCTTCAGCATCTCCTCAGCAAACAGGTCGAAGGTTGCACATGCGGGGGTTTGACGTTCGAACTCTGCTGTTCCCCAGAGTCGAGCTCGGCCCGTCAGGTGAGTGATGGCATACCCAACTTTAGCCCCCTCCGTGGCGAAGGTCCTTGGCTGCAAGGAGAACTGAAGTCGGCAGCTAGTCAGGAATGGCCGGACCTGGGTTGAATCGCCGTTGAACCGCTCGGGGTTTCCAATCTTGGGTTCCGGAGCAGCGGCTGCAATGACCGGGGCAGGTAACTCGGGGGCAGGGCTGGTGGGCAGACTGGCTGGGGTAAGGTTGGTGAGGAGTTGAATGATCATGGCGAGTTGTTGTTGCTGCTGCTGGAACTGCTGCTCATGCTCATCGGTTTCCATGTCGGGGAAAGTGTGCGCTGAGTCCATAATGGTCAGATCGTACTGTCACGATTCAGACAGACGACCAGAGGACCACAATTGCGTCACACCAGAAAGTTTATTAAAACTTAAGGGAAAAGGGAAGTAGGGAGTGGATGAAGGCTCCAGGGGTAACAGGGATCCCGTCCAATGTGCTGGGTCTGTGCCCCCCCCAGTGGCAGCGATGCGTCCTATGAAGCCGGTGGTGGGTGGTCCAGAAGTCCTGGGGGGGGGAGACACAGACACAACAGGGCGGAATGAAACAAGGCAGCAGTACAGTTCAAGGGAAATCCAAAATACGTAGTAGCAAGGCAGAAGGCTGGTCAGAGTTACCGGGATTGCAGAGTAGTCAGGAGTCGTTATGGCAGAAGCAGGTCTGGATCTCCTGGGGCAGAAGAGTATCCAAAAATCAGGCAGGTCCGGGGTCACAAAACCAGGGTGAGCCAGAAGCGCGAGCAAACAGGTTCCGGGTGTGAGCTTTGCAGACGATCTGACACCGGAGAGCTGAAAGACAGGGCCTTAAATACTGGGAGAGGTAGTGGGTAATGCAGCGCAGCTGGCAGAGTAATTAGAGCAGAGCAGAGCAGGGACAGGTGGAGCTAGTTAGGCTGAGTAGAGAGAGTGGTGAGCAGAGTGGAAGAAATTAAAGGTGGTAACACGGTGGAGTGAGAGGCTCATGACACCTGTACTTCCAGTGCTGAACGAAAACCCATGATTTTGGACCCTGTTTTTATGCGAAATAGCTAAAAGAAATGTTTCACGTTTGTTACACTCAAACAGTGTCTCCTGTCATATGCTGAACTGGTCGCATTGTGGATTTGGCCTAAAACATGATTTTGGACAATGCTCATGTAACTCAGCTTAAAACGTACTTGCAGACTTGAAAACCCTTGCCTATTGTACAGCGCGCCTGTACTTCCAGTGCTGAACGAAAACCAATGATTTTGGACCCTGTGTTCATGCGAAATGGCTAAAATAATTGTTTCACGTTTGTTACACTCAAACAGTGTCTCCTGTCATATGCTGAACTGGTCGCATTGTGGATTTGGCCTAAAATATGATTTTGGACAATGTTCATGGAACTCAGCTTAAAACTTACTTGCAGACTTGAAAACCCTTGCCTATTGTAGAGCGCGCCTGTCCTTCCAGTGCTGAACGAAAACCCATGATTTTGGACCCTGTTTTCATGCGAAATGGCTAAAAGAAATGTTTCACGTTTGTTACACTCAAACAGTGTCTCCTGTCATATGCTGAACTGGTCACATTGTGGATTTGGCCTAAAATATTATTTTGGACAATGTTCATGGAACTCAGCTTAAAACGTACTTGCAGACTTGAAAACCTTTGCCTATTGTAGAGCGCACCTGTACTTCCAGTGCTGAACGAAAACCCATGATTTTGGACCCTGTTTTTATGCGAAATAGCTAAAAGAAATGTTTCACGTTTGTTACACTCAAACAGTGTCTCCTGTCATATGCTGAACTGGTCGCATTGTGGATTTGGCCTAAAACATGATTTTGGACAATGCTCATGGAACTCAGCTTAAAACGTACTTGCAGACTTGAAAACCCTTGCCTATTGTACAGCGCGCCTGTACTTCCAGTGCTGAACGAAAACCAATGATTTTGGACCCTGTGTTCATGCGAAATGGCTAAAATAATTGTTTCACGTTTGTTACACTCAAACAGTGTCTCCTGTCATATGCTGAACTGGTCGCATTGTGGATTTGGCCTAAAATATGATTTTGGACAATGTTCATGGAACTCAGCTTAAAACGTACTTGCAGACTTGAAAACCCTTGCCTATTGTAGAGCGCGCCTGTCCTTCCAGTGCTGAACGAAAACCCATGATTTTGGACCCTGTTTTCATGCGAAATGGCTAAAAGAAATGTTTCACGTTTGTTACACTCAAACAGTGTCTCCTGTCATATGCTGAACTGGTCGCATTGTGGATTTGGCCTAAAATATGATTTTGGACAATGTTCATGGAACTCAGCTTAAAACGTACTTGCAGACTTGAAAACCTTTGCCTATTGTAGAGCGCACCTGTACTTCCAGTGCTGAACGAAAACCCATGATTTTGGACCCTGTTTTTATGCGAAATAGCTAAAAGAAATGTTTCACGTTTGTTACACTCAAACAGTGTCTCCTGTCATATGCTGAACTGGTCGCATTGTGGATTTGGCCTAAAACATGATTTTGGACAATGCTCATGGAACTCAGCTTAAAACGTACTTGCAGACTTGAAAACCCTTGCCTATTGTACAGCGCGCCTGTACTTCCAGTGCTGAACGAAAACCAATGATTTTGGACCCTGTGTTCATGCGAAATGGCTAAAATAATTGTTTCACGTTTGTTACACTCAAACAGTGTCTCCTGTCATATGCTGAACTGGTCGCATTGTGGATTTGGCCTAAAATATGATTTTGGACAATGTTCATGGAACTCAGCTTAAAACGTACTTGCAGACTTGAAAACCCTTGCCTATTGTAGAGCGCGCCTGTCCTTCCAGTGCTGAACGAAAACCCATGATTTTGGACCCTGTTTTCATGCGAAATGGCTAAAAGAAATGTTTCACGTTTGTTACACTCAAACAGTGTCTCCTGTCATATGCTGAACTGGTCGCATTGTGGATTTGGCCTAAAATATGATTTTGGACAATGTTCATGGAACTCAGCTTAAAACGTACTTGCAGACTTGAAAACCTTTGCCTATTGTAGAGCGCACCTGTACTTCCAGTGCTGAACGAAAACCCATGATTTTGGACCCTGTTTTTATGCGAAATAGCTAAAAGAAATGTTTCACGTTTGTTACACTCAAACAGTGTCTCCTGTCATATGCTGAACTGGTCGCATTGTGGATTTGGCCTAAAACATGATTTTGGACAATGCTCATGGAACTCAGCTTAAAACGTACTTGCAGACTTGAAAACCCTTGCCTATTGTACAGCGCGCCTGTACTTCCAGTGCTGAACGAAAACCCATGATTTTGGACCCTGTTTTCATGCGAAATGGCTAAAAGAAATGTTTCACGTTTGTTACACTCAAACAGTGTCTCCTGTCATATGCTGAACTGGTCGCATTGTGGATTTGGCCTAAAATATGATTTTGGACAATGTTCATGGAACTCAGCTTAAAACGTACTTGCAGACTTGAAAACCCTTGCCTATTGTAGATGGCGCCTGTCCTTCCAGTGCTGAACGAAAACCCATGATTTTGGACCCTGTTTTCATGCGAAATGGCTAAAAGAAATGTTTCACGTTTGTTACACTCAAACAGTGTCTCCTGTCATATGCTGAACTGGTCGCATTGTGGATTTGGCCTAAAATATGATTTTGGACAATGTTCATGTAACTCAGCTTAAAACGTACTTGCAGACTTGAAAACCCTTGCCTATTGTAGAGCGCACCTGTACTTCCAGTGCTGAACGAAAACCCATGATTTTGGACCCTGTTTTTATGCGAAATAGCTAAAAGAAATGTTTCACGTTTGTTACACTCAAACAGTGTCTCCTGTCATATGCTGAACTGGTCGCATTGTGGATTTGGCCTAAAACATGATTTTGGACAATGCTCATGTAACTCAGCTTAAAACGTACTTGCAGACTTGAAAACCCTTGCCTATTGTAGAGGGTGCCTGTCCTTCCAGTGCCTAACGAAAACCCATGATTTTGGACCCTGTTTTCATGCGAAATGGCTAAAAGAAATGTTTCACGTTTGTTACACTCAAACAGTGTCTCCTGTCATATGCTGAACTGGTCGCATTGTGGATTTGGCCTAAAATATGATTTTGGACAATGTTCATGGAACTCAGCTTAAAACGTACTTGCAGACTTGAAAACCCTTGCCTATTGTAGAGCGCGCCTGTCCTTCCAGTGCTGAACGAAAACCCATGATTTTGGACCCTGTTTTCATGCGAAATGGCTAAAAGAAATGTTTCACGTTTGTTACACTCAAACAGTGTCTCCAGTCATATGCTGAACTGGTCGCATTGTGGATTTGGCCTAAAATATGATTTTGGACAATGTTCATGGAACTCAGCTTAAAACGTACTTGCAGACTTGAAAACCCTTGCCTATTGTAGATGGCGCCTGTCCTTCCAGTGCTGAACGAAAACCCATGATTTTGGACCCTGTTTTCATGCGAAATGGCTAAAAGAAATGTTTCACGTTTGTTACACTCAAACAGTGTCTCCTGTCATATGCTGAACTGGTCGCATTGTGGATTTGGCCTAAAATATGATTTTGGACAATGTTCATGTAACTCAGCTTAAAACGTACTTGCAGACTTGAAAACCCTTGCCTATTGTAGAGCGCACCTGTACTTCCAGTGCTGAACGAAAACCCATGATTTTGGACCCTGTTTTTATGCGAAATAGCTAAAAGAAATGTTTCACGTTTGTTACACTCAAACAGTGTCTCCTGTCATATGCTGAACTGGTCGCATTGTGGATTTGGCCTAAAACATGATTTTGGACAATGCTCATGTAACTCAGCTTAAAACGTACTTGCAGACTTGAAAACCCTTGCCTATTGTACAGCGCGCCTGTACTTCCAGTGCTGAACGAAAACCAATGATTTTGGACCCTGTGTTCATGCGAAATGGCTAAAATAATTGTTTCACGTTTGTTACACTCAAACAGTGTCTCCTGTCATATGCTGAACTGGTCGCATTGTGGATTTGGCCTAAAATATGATTTTGGACAATGTTCATGGAACTCAGCTTAAAACTTACTTGCAGACTTGAAAACCCTTGCCTATTGTAGAGGGCGCCTGTACTTCCAGTGCTGAACGAAAACCCATGATTTTGGACCCTGTTTTCATGCGAAATGGCTAAAAGAAATGTTTCACGTTTGTTACACTCAAACAGTGTCTCCTGTCATATGCTGAACTGGTCGCATTGTGGATTTGGCCTAAAATATGATTTTGGACAATGTTCATGGAACTCAGCTTAAAACTTACTTGCAGACTTGAAAACCCTTGCCTATTGTAGAGGGCGCCTGTCCTTCCAGTGCTGAACGAAAACCCATGATTTTGGACCCTGTTTTCATGCGAAATGGCTAAAATAAATGTTTCACGTTTGTTACACTCAAACAGTGTCTCCTGTCATATGCTGAACTGGTCGCATTGTGGATTTGGCCTAAAATATGATTTTGGACAATGTTCATGGAACTCAGCTTAAAACGTACTTGCAGACTTGAAAACCCTTGCCTATTGTAGAGCGCGCCTGTCCTTCCAGTGCTGAACGAAAACCCATGATTTTGGACCCTGTTTTCATGCGAAATGGCTAAAAGAAATGTTTCACGTTTGTTACACTCAAACAGTGTCTCCTGTCATATGCTGAACTGGTCGCATTGTGGATTTGGCCTAAAATATTATTTTGGACAATGTTCATGGAACTCAGCTTAAAACGTACTTGCAGACTTGAAAACCTTTGCCTATTGTAGAGCGCACCTGTACTTCCAGTGCTGAACGAAAACCCATGATTTTGGACCCTGTTTTTATGCGAAATAGCTAAAAGAAATGTTTCACGTTTGTTACACTCAAACAGTGTCTCCTGTCATATGCTGAACTGGTCGCATTGTGGATTTGGCCTAAAACATGATTTTGGACAATGCTCATGGAACTCAGCTTAAAACGTACTTGCAGACTTGAAAACCCTTGCCTATTGTACAGCGCGCCTGTACTTCCAGTGCTGAACGAAAACCAATGATTTTGGACCCTGTGTTCATGCGAAATGGCTAAAATAATTGTTTCACGTTTGTTACACTCAAACAGTGTCTCCTGTCATATGCTGAACTGGTCGCATTGTGGATTTGGCCTAAAATATGATTTTGGACAATGTTCATGGAACTCAGCTTAAAACGTACTTGCAGACTTGAAAACCCTTGCCTATTGTAGAGCGCGCCTGTCCTTCCAGTGCTGAACGAAAACCCATGATTTTGGACCCTGTTTTCATGCGAAATGGCTAAAAGAAATGTTTCACGTTTGTTACACTCAAACAGTGTCTCCTGTCATATGCTGAACTGGTCGCATTGTGGATTTGGCCTAAAATATGATTTTGGACAATGTTCATGGAACTCAGCTTAAAACGTACTTGCAGACTTGAAAACCTTTGCCTATTGTAGAGCGCACCTGTACTTCCAGTGCTGAACGAAAACCCATGATTTTGGACCCTGTTTTTATGCGAAATAGCTAAAAGAAATGTTTCACGTTTGTTACACTCAAACAGTGTCTCCTGTCATATGCTGAACTGGTCGCATTGTGGATTTGGCCTAAAACATGATTTTGGACAATGCTCATGGAACTCAGCTTAAAACGTACTTGCAGACTTGAAAACCCTTGCCTATTGTACAGCGCGCCTGTACTTCCAGTGCTGAACGAAAACCAATGATTTTGGACCCTGTGTTCATGCGAAATGGCTAAAATAATTGTTTCACGTTTGTTACACTCAAACAGTGTCTCCTGTCATATGCTGAACTGGTCGCATTGTGGATTTGGCCTAAAATATGATTTTGGACAATGTTCATGGAACTCAGCTTAAAACGTACTTGCAGACTTGAAAACGCTTGCCTATTGTAGAGCGCGCCTGTCCTTCCAGTGCTGAACGAAAACCCATGATTTTGGACCCTGTTTTCATGCGAAATGGCTAAAAGAAATGTTTCACGTTTGTTACACTCAAACAGTGTCTCCTGTCATATGCTGAACTGGTCGCATTGTGGATTTGGCCTAAAATATGATTTTGGACAATGTTCATGGAACTCAGCTTAAAACGTACTTGCAGACTTGAAAACCTTTGCCTATTGTAGAGCGCACCTGTACTTCCAGTGCTGAACGAAAACCCATGATTTTGGACCCTGTTTTTATGCGAAATAGCTAAAAGAAATGTTTCACGTTTGTTACACTCAAACAGTGTCTCCTGTCATATGCTGAACTGGTCGCATTGTGGATTTGGCCTAAAACATGATTTTGGACAATGCTCATGGAACTCAGCTTAAAACGTACTTGCAGACTTGAAAACCCTTGCCTATTGTACAGCGCGCCTGTACTTCCAGTGCTGAACGAAAACCCATGATTTTGGACCCTGTTTTCATGCGAAATGGCTAAAAGAAATGTTTCACGTTTGTTACACTCAAACAGTGTCTCCTGTCATATGCTGAACTGGTCGCATTGTGGATTTGGCCTAAAATATGATTTTGGACAATGTTCATGGAACTCAGCTTAAAACGTACTTGCAGACTTGAAAACCCTTGCCTATTGTAGAGCGCACCTGTACTTCCAGTGCTGAACGAAAACCCATGATTTTGGACCCTGTTTTTATGCGAAATAGCTAAAAGAAATGTTTCACGTTTGTTACACTCAAACAGTGTCTCCTGTCATATGCTGAACTGGTCGCATTGTGGATTTGGCCTAAAACATGATTTTGGACAATGCTCATGTAACTCAGCTTAAAACGTACTTGCAGACTTGAAAACCCTTGCCTATTGTAGAGGGTGCCTGTCCTTCCAGTGCCTAACGAAAACCCATGATTTTGGACCCTGTTTTCATGCGAAATGGCTAAAAGAAATGTTTCACGTTTGTTACACTCAAACAGTGTCTCCTGTCATATGCTGAACTGGTCGCATTGTGGATTTGGCCTAAAATATGATTTTGGACAATGTTCATGGAACTCAGCTTAAAACGTACTTGCAGACTTGAAAACCCTTGCCTATTGTAGAGCGCGCCTGTCCTTCCAGTCCTGAACGAAAACCCATGATTTTGGACCCTGTTTTCATGCGAAATGGCTAAAAGAAATGTTTCACGTTTGTTACACTCAAACAGTGTCTCCAGTCATATGCTGAACTGGTCGCATTGTGGATTTGGCCTAAAATATGATTTTGGACAATGTTCATGGAACTCAGCTTAAAACGTACTTGCAGACTTGAAAACCCTTGCCTATTGTAGATGGCGCCTGTCCTTCCAGTGCTGAACGAAAACCCATGATTTTGGACCCTGTTTTCATGCGAAATGGCTAAAAGAAATGTTTCACGTTTGTTACACTCAAACAGTGTCTCCTGTCATATGCTGAACTGGTCGCATTGTGGATTTGGCCTAAAATATGATTTTGGACAATGTTCATGTAACTCAGCTTAAAACGTACTTGCAGACTTGAAAACCCTTGCCTATTGTAGAGCGCACCTGTACTTCCAGTGCTGAACGAAAACCCATGATTTTGGACCCTGTTTTTATGCGAAATAGCTAAAAGAAATGTTTCACGTTTGTTACACTCAAACAGTGTCTCCTGTCATATGCTGAACTGGTCGCATTGTGGATTTGGCCTAAAACATGATTTTGGACAATGCTCATGTAACTCAGCTTAAAACGTACTTGCAGACTTGAAAACCCTTGCCTATTGTACAGCGCGCCTGTACTTCCAGTGCTGAACGAAAACCAATGATTTTGGACCCTGTGGTCATGCGAAATGGCTAAAATAATTGTTTCACGTTTGTTACACTCAAACAGTGTCTCCTGTCATATGCTGAACTGGTCGCATTGTGGATTTGGCCTAAAATATGATTTTGGACAATGTTCATGGAACTCAGCTTAAAACTTACTTGCAGACTTGAAAACCCTTGCCTATTGTAGAGGGCGCCTGTACTTCCAGTGCTGAACGAAAACCCATGATTTTGGACCCTGTTTTCATGCGAAATGGCTAAAAGAAATGTTTCACGTTTGTTACACTCAAACAGTGTCTCCTGTCATATGCTGAACTGGTCGCATTGTGGATTTGGCCTAAAATATGATTTTGGACAATGTTCATGGAACTCAGCTTAAAACTTACTTGCAGACTTGAAAACCCTTGCCTATTGTAGAGGGCGCCTGTCCTTCCAGTGCTGAACGAAAACCCATGATTTTGGACCCTGTTTTCATGCGAAATGGCTAAAATAAATGTTTCACGTTTGTTACACTCAAACAGTGTCTCCTGTCATATGCTGAACTGGTCGCATTGTGGATTTGGCCTAAAATATGATTTTGGACAATGTTCATGGAACTCAGCTTAAAACGTACTTGCAGACTTGAAAACCCTTGCCTATTGTAGAGCGCGCCTGTCCTTCCAGTGCTGAACGAAAACCCATGATTTTGGACCCTGTTTTCATGCGAAATGGCTAAAAGAAATGTTTCACGTTTGTTACACTCAAACAGTGTCTCCTGTCATATGCTGAACTGGTCGCATTGTGGATTTGGCCTAAAATATGATTTTGGACAATGTTCATGGAACTCAGCTTAAAACGTACTTGCAGACTTGAAAACCCTTGCCTATTGTAGAGCGCGCCTGTCCTTCCAGTGCTGAACGAAAACCCATGATTTTGGACCCTGTTTTCATGCGAAATGGCTAAAAGAAATGTTTCACGTTTGTTACACTCAAACAGTGTCTCCTGTCATATGCTGAACTGGTCGCATTGTGGATTTGGCCTAAAATATGATTTTGGACAATGTTCATGGAACTCAGCTTAAAACTTACTTGCAGACTTGAAAACCCTTGCCTATTGTAGAGCGCGCCTGTCCTTCCAGTGCTGAACGAAAACCCATGATTTTGGACCCTGTTTTCATGCGAAATGGCTAAAAGAAATGTTTCACGTTTGTTACACTCAAACAGTGTCTCCTGTCATATGCTGAACTGGTCGCATTGTGGATTTGGCCTAAAATATGATTTTGGACAATGTTCATGGAACTCAGCTTAAAACGTACTTGCAGACTTGAAAACCCTTGCCTATTGTAGAGCGCGCCTGTCCTTCCAGTGCTGAACGAAAACCCATGATTTTGGACCCTGTTTTCATGCGAAATGGCTAAAAGAAATGTTTCACGTTTGTTACACTCAAACAGTGTCTCCTGTCATATGCTGAACTGGTCGCATTGTGGATTTGGCCTAAAATATGATTTTGGACAATGTTCATGGAACTCAGCTTAAAACGTACTTGCAGACTTGAAAACCCTTGCCTATTGTAGAGCGCGCCTGTCCTTCCAGTGCTGAACGAAAACCCATGATTTTGGACCCTGTTTTCATGCGAAATGGCTAAAAGAAATGTTTCACGTTTGTTACACTCAAACAGTGTCTCCTGTCATATGCTGAACTGGTCGCATTGTGGATTTGGCCTAAAATATGATTTTGGACAATGTTCATGGAACTCAGCTTAAAACGTACTTGCAGACTTGAAAACCTTTGCCTATTGTAGAGCGCACCTGTACTTCCAGTGCTGAACGAAAACCCATGATTTTGGACCCTGTTTTTATGCGAAATAGCTAAAAGAAATGTTTCACGTTTGTTACACTCAAACAGTGTCTCCTGTCATATGCTGAACTGGTCGCATTGTGGATTTGGCCTAAAACATGATTTTGGACAATGCTCATGGAACTCAGCTTAAAACGTACTTGCAGACTTGAAAACCCTTGCCTATTGTACAGCGCGCCTGTACTTCCAGTGCTGAACGAAAACCCATGATTTTGGACCCTGTTTTCATGCGAAATGGCTAAAAGAAATGTTTCACGTTTGTTACACTCAAACAGTGTCTCCTGTCATATGCTGAACTGGTCGCATTGTGGATTTGGCCTAAAATATGATTTTGGACAATGTTCATGGAACTCAGCTTAAAACGTACTTGCAGACTTGAAAACCCTTGCCTATTGTAGATGGCGCCTGTCCTTCCAGTGCTGAACGAAAACCCATGATTTTGGACCCTGTTTTTATGCGAAATAGCTAAAAGAAATGTTTCACGTTTGTTACACTCAAACAGTGTCTCCTGTCATATGCTGAACTGGTCGCATTGTGGATTTGGCCTAAAACATGATTTTGGACAATGCTCATGTAACTCAGCTTAAAACGTACTTGCAGACTTGAAAACCCTTGCCTATTGTACAGCGCGCCTGTACTTCCAGTGCTGAACGAAAACCAATGATTTTGGACCCTGTGTTCATGCGAAATGGCTAAAATAATTGTTTCACGTTTGTTACACTCAAACAGTGTCTCCTGTCATATGCTGAACTGGTCGCATTGTGGATTTGGCCTAAAATATGATTTTGGACAATGTTCATGGAACTCAGCTTAAAACGTACTTGCAGACTTGAAAACCCTTGCCTATTGTAGAGCGCGCCTGTCCTTCCAGTGCTGAACGAAAACCCATGATTTTGGACCCTGTTTTCATGCGAAATGGCTAAAAGAAATGTTTCACGTTTGTTACACTCAAACAGTGTCTCCTGTCATATGCTGAACTGGTCGCATTGTGGATTTGGCCTAAAATATTATTTTGGACAATGTTCATGGAACTCAGCTTAAAACGTACTTGCAGACTTGAAAACCTTTGCCTATTGTAGAGCGCACCTGTACTTCCAGTGCTGAACGAAAACCCATGATTTTGGACCCTGTTTTTATGCGAAATAGCTAAAAGAAATGTTTCACGTTTGTTACACTCAAACAGTGTCTCCTGTCATATGCTGAACTGGTCGCATTGTGGATTTGGCCTAAAACATGATTTTGGACAATGCTCATGGAACTCAGCTTAAAACGTACTTGCAGACTTGAAAACCCTTGCCTATTGTACAGCGCGCCTGTACTTCCAGTGCTGAACGAAAACCAATGATTTTGGACCCTGTGTTCATGCGAAATGGCTAAAATAATTGTTTCACGTTTGTTACACTCAAACAGTGTCTCCTGTCATATGCTGAACTGGTCGCATTGTGGATTTGGCCTAAAATATGATTTTGGACAATGTTCATGGAACTCAGCTTAAAACGTACTTGCAGACTTGAAAACCCTTGCCTATTGTAGAGCGCGCCTGTCCTTCCAGTGCTGAACGAAAACCCATGATTTTGGACCCTGTTTTCATGCGAAATGGCTAAAAGAAATGTTTCACGTTTGTTACACTCAAACAGTGTCTCCTGTCATATGCTGAACTGGTCGCATTGTGGATTTGGCCTAAAATATGATTTTGGACAATGTTCATGGAACTCAGCTTAAAACGTACTTGCAGACTTGAAAACCTTTGCCTATTGTAGAGCGCACCTGTACTTCCAGTGCTGAACGAAAACCCATGATTTTGGACCCTGTTTTTATGCGAAATAGCTAAAAGAAATGTTTCACGTTTGTTACACTCAAACAGTGTCTCCTGTCATATGCTGAACTGGTCGCATTGTGGATTTGGCCTAAAATATGATTTTGGACAATGCTCATGGAACTCAGCTTAAAACGTACTTGCAGACTTGAAAACCCTTGCCTATTGTACAGCGCGCCTGTACTTCCAGTGCTGAACGAAAACCAATGATTTTGGACCCTGTGTTCATGCGAAATGGCTAAAATAATTGTTTCACGTTTGTTACACTCAAACAGTGTCTCCTGTCATATGCTGAACTGGTCGCATTGTGGATTTGGCCTAAAATATGATTTTGGACAATGTTCATGGAACTCAGCTTAAAACGTACTTGCAGACTTGAAAACCCTTGCCTATTGTAGAGCGCGCCTGTCCTTCCAGTGCTGAACGAAAACCCATGATTTTGGACCCTGTTTTCATGCGAAATGGCTAAAAGAAATGTTTCACGTTTGTTACACTCAAACAGTGTCTCCTGTCATATGCTGAACTGGTCGCATTGTGGATTTGGCCTAAAATATGATTTTGGACAATGTTCATGGAACTCAGCTTAAAACGTACTTGCAGACTTGAAAACCTTTGCCTATTGTAGAGCGCACCTGTACTTCCAGTGCTGAACGAAAACCCATGATTTTGGACCCTGTTTTTATGCGAAATAGCTAAAAGAAATGTTTCACGTTTGTTACACTCAAACAGTGTCTCCTGTCATATGCTGAACTGGTCGCATTGTGGATTTGGCCTAAAACATGATTTTGGACAATGCTCATGGAACTCAGCTTAAAACGTACTTGCAGACTTGAAAACCCTTGCCTATTGTACAGCGCGCCTGTACTTCCAGTGCTGAACGAAAACCCATGATTTTGGACCCTGTTTTCATGCGAAATGGCTAAAAGAAATGTTTCACGTTTGTTACACTCAAACAGTGTCTCCTGTCATATGCTGAACTGGTCGCATTGTGGATTTGGCCTAAAATATGATTTTGGACAATGTTCATGGAACTCAGCTTAAAACGTACTTGCAGACTTGAAAACCCTTGCCTATTGTAGATGGCGCCTGTCCTTCCAGTGCTGAACGAAAACCCATGATTTTGGACCCTGTTTTCATGCGAAATGGCTAAAAGAAATGTTTCACGTTTGTTACACTCAAACAGTGTCTCCTGTCATATGCTGAACTGGTCGCATTGTGGATTTGGCCTAAAATATGATTTTGGACAATGTTCATGTAACTCAGCTTAAAACGTACTTGCAGACTTGAAAACCCTTGCCTATTGTAGAGCGCACCTGTACTTCCAGTGCTGAACGAAAACCCATGATTTTGGACCCTGTTTTTATGCGAAATAGCTAAAAGAAATGTTTCACGTTTGTTACACTCAAACAGTGTCTCCTGTCATATGCTGAACTGGTCGCATTGTGGATTTGGCCTAAAACATGATTTTGGACAATGCTCATGTAACTCAGCTTAAAACGTACTTGCAGACTTGAAAACCCTTGCCTATTGTAGAGGGTGCCTGTCCTTCCAGTGCCTAACGAAAACCCATGATTTTGGACCCTGTTTTCATGCGAAATGGCTAAAAGAAATGTTTCACGTTTGTTACACTCAAACAGTGTCTCCTGTCATATGCTGAACTGGTCGCATTGTGGATTTGGCCTAAAATATGATTTTGGACAATGTTCATGGAACTCAGCTTAAAACGTACTTGCAGACTTGAAAACCCTTGCCTATTGTAGAGCGCGCCTGTCCTTCCAGTCCTGAACGAAAACCCATGATTTTGGACCCTGTTTTCATGCGAAATGGCTAAAAGAAATGTTTCACGTTTGTTACACTCAAACAGTGTCTCCAGTCATATGCTGAACTGGTCGCATTGTGGATTTGGCCTAAAATATGATTTTGGACAATGTTCATGGAACTCAGCTTAAAACGTACTTGCAGACTTGAAAACCCTTGCCTATTGTAGATGGCGCCTGTCCTTCCAGTGCTGAACGAAAACCCATGATTTTGGACCCTGTTTTCATGCGAAATGGCTAAAAGAAATGTTTCACGTTTGTTACACTCAAACAGTGTCTCCTGTCATATGCTGAACTGGTCGCATTGTGGATTTGGCCTAAAATATGATTTTGGACAATGTTCATGTAACTCAGCTTAAAACGTACTTGCAGACTTGAAAACCCTTGCCTATTGTAGAGCGCACCTGTACTTCCAGTGCTGAACGAAAACCCATGATTTTGGACCCTGTTTTTATGCGAAATAGCTAAAAGAAATGTTTCACGTTTGTTACACTCAAACAGTGTCTCCTGTCATATGCTGAACTGGTCGCATTGTGGATTTGGCCTAAAACATGATTTTGGACAATGCTCATGTAACTCAGCTTAAAACGTACTTGCAGACTTGAAAACCCTTGCCTATTGTACAGCGCGCCTGTACTTCCAGTGCTGAACGAAAACCAATGATTTTGGACCCTGTGTTCATGCGAAATGGCTAAAATAATTGTTTCACGTTTGTTACACTCAAACAGTGTCTCCTGTCATATGCTGAACTGGTCGCATTGTGGATTTGGCCTAAAATATGATTTTGGACAATGTTCATGGAACTCAGCTTAAAACTTACTTGCAGACTTGAAAACCCTTGCCTATTGTAGAGGGCGCCTGTACTTCCAGTGCTGAACGAAAACCCATGATTTTGGACCCTGTTTTCATGCGAAATGGCTAAAAGAAATGTTTCACGTTTGTTACACTCAAACAGTGTCTCCTGTCATATGCTGAACTGGTCGCATTGTGGATTTGGCCTAAAATATGATTTTGGACAATGTTCATGGAACTCAGCTTAAAACTTACTTGCAGACTTGAAAACCCTTGCCTATTGTAGAGGGCGCCTGTCCTTCCAGTGCTGAACGAAAACCCATGATTTTGGACCCTGTTTTCATGCGAAATGGCTAAAATAAATGTTTCACGTTTGTTACACTCAAACAGTGTCTCCTGTCATATGCTGAACTGGTCGCATTGTGGATTTGGCCTAAAATATGATTTTGGACAATGTTCATGGAACTCAGCTTAAAACGTACTTGCAGACTTGAAAACCCTTGCCTATTGTAGAGCGCGCCTGTCCTTCCAGTGCTGAACGAAAACCCATGATTTTGGACCCTGTTTTCATGCGAAATGGCTAAAAGAAATGTTTCACGTTTGTTACACTCAAACAGTGTCTCCTGTCATATGCTGAACTGGTCGCATTGTGGATTTGGCCTAAAATATGATTTTGGACAATGTTCATGGAACTCAGCTTAAAACGTACTTGCAGACTTGAAAACCCTTGCCTATTGTAGAGCGCGCCTGTCCTTCCAGTGCTGAACGAAAACCCATGATTTTGGACCCTGTTTTCATGCGAAATGGCTAAAAGAAATGTTTCACGTTTGTTACACTCAAACAGTGTCTCCTGTCATATGCTGAACTGGTCGCATTGTGGATTTGGCCTAAAATATGATTTTGGACAATGTTCATGGAACTCAGCTTAAAACGTACTTGCAGACTTGAAAACCTTTGCCTATTGTAGAGCGCACCTGTACTTCCAGTGCTGAACGAAAACCCATGATTTTGGACCCTGTTTTTATGCGAAATAGCTAAAAGAAATGTTTCACGTTTGTTACACTCAAACAGTGTCTCCTGTCATATGCTGAACTGGTCGCATTGTGGATTTGGCCTAAAACATGATTTTGGACAATGCTCATGGAACTCAGCTTAAAACGTACTTGCAGACTTGAAAACCCTTGCCTATTGTACAGCGCGCCTGTACTTCCAGTGCTGAACGAAAACCCATGATTTTGGACCCTGTTTTCATGCGAAATGGCTAAAAGAAATGTTTCACGTTTGTTACACTCAAACAGTGTCTCCTGTCATATGCTGAACTGGTCGCATTGTGGATTTGGCCTAAAATATGATTTTGGACAATGTTCATGGAACTCAGCTTAAAACGTACTTGCAGACTTGAAAACCCTTGCCTATTGTAGATGGCGCCTGTCCTTCCAGTGCTGAACGAAAACCCATGATTTTGGACCCTGTTTTCATGCGAAATGGCTAAAAGAAATGTTTCACGTTTGTTACACTCAAACAGTGTCTCCTGTCATATGCTGAACTGGTCGCATTGTGGATTTGGCCTAAAATATGATTTTGGACAATGTTCATGTAACTCAGCTTAAAACGTACTTGCAGACTTGAAAACCCTTGCCTATTGTAGAGCGCACCTGTACTTCCAGTGCTGAACGAAAACCCATGATTTTGGACCCTGTTTTTATGCGAAATAGCTAAAAGAAATGTTTCACGTTTGTTACACTCAAACAGTGTCTCCTGTCATATGCTGAACTGGTCGCATTGTGGATTTGGCCTAAAACATGATTTTGGACAATGCTCATGTAACTCAGCTTAAAACGTACTTGCAGACTTGAAAACCCTTGCCTATTGTAGAGGGTGCCTGTCCTTCCAGTGCCTAACGAAAACCCATGATTTTGGACCCTGTTTTCATGCGAAATGGCTAAAAGAAATGTTTCACGTTTGTTACACTCAAACAGTGTCTCCTGTCATATGCTGAACTGGTCGCATTGTGGATTTGGCCTAAAATATGATTTTGGACAATGTTCATGGAACTCAGCTTAAAACGTACTTGCAGACTTGAAAACCCTTGCCTATTGTAGAGCGCGCCTGTCCTTCCAGTGCTGAACGAAAACCCATGATTTTGGACCCTGTTTTCATGCGAAATGGCTAAAAGAAATGTTTCACGTTTGTTACACTCAAACAGTGTCTCCAGTCATATGCTGAACTGGTCGCATTGTGGATTTGGCCTAAAATATGATTTTGGACAATGTTCATGGAACTCAGCTTAAAACGTACTTGCAGACTTGAAAACCCTTGCCTATTGTAGATGGCGCCTGTCCTTCCAGTGCTGAACGAAAACCCATGATTTTGGACCCTGTTTTCATGCGAAATGGCTAAAAGAAATGTTTCACGTTTGTTACACTCAAACAGTGTCTCCTGTCATATGCTGAACTGGTCGCATTGTGGATTTGGCCTAAAATATGATTTTGGACAATGTTCATGTAACTCAGCTTAAAACGTACTTGCAGACTTGAAAACCCTTGCCTATTGTAGAGCGCACCTGTACTTCCAGTGCTGAACGAAAACCCATGATTTTGGACCCTGTTTTTATGCGAAATAGCTAAAAGAAATGTTTCACGTTTGTTACACTCAAACAGTGTCTCCTGTCATATGCTGAACTGGTCGCATTGTGGATTTGGCCTAAAATATGATTTTGGACAATGTTCATGGAACTCAGCTTAAAACTTACTTGCAGACTTGAAAACCCTTGCCTATTGTAGAGGGCGCCTGTACTTCCAGTGCTGAACGAAAACCCATGATTTTGGACCCTGTTTTCATGCGAAATGGCTAAAAGAAATGTTTCACGTTTGTTACACTCAAACAGTGTCTCCTGTCATATGCTGAACTGGTCGCATTGTGGATTTGGCCTAAAATATGATTTTGGACAATGTTCATGGAACTCAGCTTAAAACTTACTTGCAGACTTGAAAACCCTTGCCTATTGTAGAGGGCGCCTGTCCTTCCAGTGCTGAACGAAAACCCATGATTTTGGACCCTGTTTTCATGCGAAATGGCTAAAATAAATGTTTCACGTTTGTTACACTCAAACAGTGTCTCCTGTCATATGCTGAACTGGTCGCATTGTGGATTTGGCCTAAAATATGATTTTGGACAATGTTCATGGAACTCAGCTTAAAACGTACTTGCAGACTTGAAAACCCTTGCCTATTGTAGAGCGCGCCTGTCCTTCCAGTGCTGAACGAAAACCCATGATTTTGGACCCTGTTTTCATGCGAAATGGCTAAAAGAAATGTTTCACGTTTGTTACACTCAAACAGTGTCTCCTGTCATATGCTGAACTGGTCGCATTGTGGATTTGGCCTAAAATATGATTTTGGACAATGTTCATGGAACTCAGCTTAAAACGTACTTGCAGACTTGAAAACCTTTGCCTATTGTAGAGCGCACCTGTACTTCCAGTGCTGAACGAAAACCCATGATTTTGGACCCTGTTTTTATGCGAAATAGCTAAAAGAAATGTTTCACGTTTGTTACACTCAAACAGTGTCTCCTGTCATATGCTGAACTGGTCGCATTGTGGATTTGGCCTAAAACATGATTTTGGACAATGCTCATGGAACTCAGCTTAAAACGTACTTGCAGACTTGAAAACCCTTGCCTATTGTACAGCGCTCCTGTACTTCCAGTGCTGAACGAAAACCAATGATTTTGGACCCTGTGTTCATGCGAAATGGCTAAAATAATTGTTTCACGTTTGTTACACTCAAACAGTGTCTCCTGTCATATGCTGAACTGGTCGCATTGTGGATTTGGCCTAAAATATGATTTTGGACAATGTTCATGGAACTCAGCTTAAAACTTACTTGCAGACTTGAAAACCCTTGCCTATTGTAGAGGGCGCCTGTCCTTCCAGTGCTGAACGAAAACCCATGATTTTGGACCCTGTTTTCATGCGAAATGGCTAAAAGAAATGTTTCACGTTTGTTACACTCAAACAGTGTCTCCTGTCATATGCTGAACTGGTCGCATTGTGGATTTGGGTTAAAACATGATTTTGGACAATGTTAATGGAACTCAGCTTAAAACGTACTTGCAGACTTGAAAACCTTTGCCTATTGTAGAGCGCACCTGTACTTCCAGTGCTGAACGAAAACCCATGATTTTGGACCCTGTTTTTATGCGAAATAGCTAAAAGAAATATTTCACGTTTGTTACACTCAAACAGTGTCTCCTGTCATATGCTGAACTGGTCGCATTGTGGATTTGGCCTAAAACATGATTTTGGACAATGCTCATGTAACTCAGCTTAAAACGTACTTGCAGACTTGAAAACCCTTGCCTATTGTACAGCGCGCCTGTACTTCCAGTGCTGAACGAAAACCAATGATTTTGGACCCTGTGTTCATGCGAAATGGCTAAAATAATTGTTTCACGTTTGTTACACTCAAACAGTGTCTCCTGTCATATGCTGAACTGGTCGCATTGTGGATTTGGCCTAAAATATGATTTTGGACAATGTTCATGGAACTCAGCTTAAAACGTACTTGCAGACTTGAAAACCCTTGCCTATTGTAGAGCGCGCCTGTCCTTCCAGTGCTGAACGAAAACCCATGATTTTGGACCCTGTTTTCATGCGAAATGGCTAAAAGAAATGTTTCACGTTTGTTACACTCAAACAGTGTCTCCTGTCATATGCTGAACTGGTCGCATTGTGGATTTGGCCTAAAATATGATTTTGGACAATGTTCATGGAACTCAGCTTAAAACGTACTTGCAGACTTGAAAACCTTTGCCTATTGTAGAGCGCACCTGTACTTCCAGTGCTGAACGAAAACCCATGATTTTGGACCCTGTTTTTATGCGAAATAGCTAAAAGAAATGTTTCACGTTTGTTACACTCAAACAGTGTCTCCTGTCATATGCTGAACTGGTCGCATTGTGGATTTGGCCTAAAACATGATTTTGGACAATGCTCATGGAACTCAACTTAAAACGTACTTGCAGACTTGAAAACCCTTGCCTATTGTACAGCGCGCCTGTACTTCCAGTGCTGAACGAAAACCAATGATTTTGGACCCTGTGTTCATGCGAAATGGCTAAAATAATTGTTTCACGTTTGTTACACTCAAACAGTGTCTCCTGTCATATGCTGAACTGGTCGCATTGTGGATTTGGCCTAAAATATGATTTTGGACAATGTTCATGGAACTCAGCTTAAAACTTACTTGCAGACTTGAAAACCCTTGCCTATTGTAGAGGGCGCCTGTCCTTCCAGTGCTGAACGAAAACCCATGATTTTGGACCCTGTTTTCATGCGAAATGGCTAAAATAAATGTTTCACGTTTGTTACACTCAAACAGTGTCTCCAGTCATATGCTGAACTGGTCGCATTGTGGATTTGGCCTAAAATATGATTTTGGACAATGTTCATGGAACTCAGCTTAAAACGTACTTGCAGACTTGAAAACCCTTGCCTATTGTAGAGCGCACCTGTACTTCCAGTGCTGAACGAAAACCCATGATTTTGGACCCTGTTTTCATGCGAAATGGCTAAAAGAAATGTTTCACGTTTGTTACACTCAAACAGTGTCTCCTGTCATATGCTGAACTGGTCGCATTGTGGATTTGGCCTAAAACATGATTTTGGACAATGCTCATGTAACTCAGCTTAAAACGTACTTGCAGACTTGAAAACCCTTGCCTATTGTACAGCGCGCCTGTACTTCCAGTGCTGAACGAAAACCAATGATTTTGGACCCTGTGTTCATGCGAAATGGCTAAAATAATTGTTTCACGTTTGTTACACTCAAACAGTGTCTCCTGTCATATGCTGAACTGGTCGCATTGTGGATTTGGCCTAAAATATGATTTTGGACAATGTTCATGGAACTCAGCTTAAAACTTACTTGCAGACTTGAAAACCCTTGCCTATTGTAGAGGGCGCCTGTACTTCCAGTGCTGAACGAAAACCCATGATTTTGGACCCTGTTTTCATGCGAAATGGCTAAAAGAAATGTTTCACGTTTGTTACACTCAAACAGTGTCTCCTGTCATATGCTGAACTGGTCGCATTGTGGATTTGGCCTAAAATATGATTTTGGACAATGTTCATGGAACTCAGCTTAAAACTTACTTGCAGACTTGAAAACCCTTGCCTATTGTAGAGGGCGCCTGTCCTTCCAGTGCTGAACGAAAACCCATGATTTTGGACCCTGTTTTCATGCGAAATGGCTAAAATAAATGTTTCACGTTTGTTACACTCAAACAGTGTCTCCTGTCATATGCTGAACTGGTCGCATTGTGGATTTGGCCTAAAATATGATTTTGGACAATGTTCATGGAACTCAGCTTAAAACGTACTTGCAGACTTGAAAACCCTTGCCTATTGTAGAGCGCGCCTGTCCTTCCAGTGCTGAACGAAAACCCATGATTTTGGACCCTGTTTTCATGCGAAATGGCTAAAAGAAATGTTTCACGTTTGTTACACTCAAACAGTGTCTCCTGTCATATGCTGAACTGGTCGCATTGTGGATTTGGCCTAAAATATGATTTTGGACAATGTTCATGGAACTCAGCTTAAAACGTACTTGCAGACTTGAAAACCTTTGCCTATTGTAGAGCGCACCTGTACTTCCAGTGCTGAACGAAAACCCATGATTTTGGACCCTGTTTTTATGCGAAATAGCTAAAAGAAATGTTTCACGTTTGTTACACTCAAACAGTGTCTCCTGTCATATGCTGAACTGGTCGCATTGTGGATTTGGCCTAAAACATGATTTTGGACAATGCTCATGGAACTCAGCTTAAAACGTACTTGCAGACTTGAAAACCCTTGCCTATTGTACAGCGCGCCTGTACTTCCAGTGCTGAACGAAAACCAATGATTTTGGACCCTGTGTTCATGCGAAATGGCTAAAATAATTGTTTCACGTTTGTTACACTCAAACAGTGTCTCCTGTCATATGCTGAACTGGTCGCATTGTGGATTTGGCCTAAAATATGATTTTGGACAATGTTCATGGAACTCAGCTTAAAACTTACTTGCAGACTTGAAAACCCTTGCCTATTGTAGAGGGCGCCTGTCCTTCCAGTGCTGAACGAAAACCCATGATTTTGGACCCTGTTTTCATGCGAAATGGCTAAAAGAAATGTTTCACGTTTGTTACACTCAAACAGTGTCTCCTGTCATATGCTGAACTGGTCGCATTGTGGATTTGGGTTAAAACATGATTTTGGACAATGTTAATGGAACTCAGCTTAAAACGTACTTGCAGACTTGAAAACCTTTGCCTATTGTAGAGCGCACCTGTACTTCCAGTGCTGAACGAAAACCCATGATTTTGGACCCTGTTTTTATGCGAAATAGCTAAAAGAAATGTTTCACGTTTGTTACACTCAAACAGTGTCTCCTGTCATATGCTGAACTGGTCGCATTGTGGATTTGGCCTAAAACATGATTTCGGACAATGCTCATGTAACTCAGCTTAAAACGTACTTGCAGACTTGAAAACCCTTGCCTATTGTACAGCGCGCCTGTACTTCCAGTGCTGAACGAAAACCAATGATTTTGGACCCTGTGTTCATGCGAAATGGCTAAAATAATTGTTTCACGTTTGTTACACTCAAACAGTGTCTCCTGTCATATGCTGAACTGGTCGCATTGTGGATTTGGCCTAAAATATGATTTTGGACAATGTTCATGGAACTCAGCTTAAAACGTACTTGCAGACTTGAAAACCCTTGCCTATTGTAGAGCGCGCCTGTCCTTCCAGTGCTGAACGAAAACCCATGATTTTGGACCCTGTTTTCATGCGAAATGGCTAAAAGAAATGTTTCACGTTTGTTACACTCAAACAGTGTCTCCTGTCATATGCTGAACTGGTCGCATTGTGGATTTGGCCTAAAATATGATTTTGGACAATGTTCATGGAACTCAGCTTAAAACGTACTTGCAGACTTGAAAACCTTTGCCTATTGTAGAGCGCACCTGTACTTCCAGTGCTGAACGAAAACCCATGATTTTGGACCCTGTTTTTATGCGAAATAGCTAAAAGAAATGTTTCACGTTTGTTACACTCAAACAGTGTCTCCTGTCATATGCTGAACTGGTCGCATTGTGGATTTGGCCTAAAACATGATTTTGGACAATGTTCATGGAACTCAGCTTAAAACTTACTTGCAGACTTGAAAACCCTTGCCTATTGTAGAGGGCGCCTGTCCTTCCAGTGCTGAACGAAAACCCATGATTTTGGACCCTGTTTTCATGCGAAATGGCTAAAATAAATGTTTCACGTTTGTTACACTCAAACAGTGTCTCCTGTCATATGCTGAACTGGTCGCATTGTGGATTTGGCCTAAAATATGATTTTGGACAATTTTCATGGAACTCAACTTAAAACGTACTTGCAGACTTGAAAACCCTTGCCTATTGTAGAGCGCGCCTGTCCTTCCAGTGCTGAACGAAAACCCATGATTTTGGACCCTGTTTTCATGCGAAATGGCTAAAAGAAATGTTTCACGTTTGTTACACTCAAACAGTGTCTCCTGTCATATGCTGAACTGGTCGCATTGTGGATTTGGCCTAAAATATGATTTTGGACAATGTTCATGGAACTCAGCTTAAAACGTACTTGCAGACTTGAAAACCCTTGCCTATTGTAGATGGCGCCTGTCCTTCCAGTGCTGAACGAAAACCCATGATTTTGGACCCTGTTTTCATGCGAAATGGCTAAAAGAAATGTTTCACGTTTGTTACACTCAAACAGTGTCTCCTGTCATATGCTGAACTGGTCGCATTGTGGATTTGGCCTAAAATATGATTTTGGACAATGTTCATGGAACTCAGCTTAAAACGTACTTGCAGACTTGAAAACCCTTGCCTATTGTAGAGCGCGCCTGTCCTTCCAGTGCTGAACGAAAACCCATGATTTTGGACCCTGTTTTCATGCGAAATGGCTAAAAGAAATGTTTCACGTTTGTTACACTCAAACAGTGTCTCCTGTCATATGCTGAACTGGTCGCATTGTGGATTTGGCCTAAAATATGATTTTGGACAATGTTCATGGAACTCAGCTTAAAACGTACTTGCAGACTTGAAAACCCTTGCCTATTGTAGATGGCGCCTGTCCTTCCAGTGCTGAACGAAAACCCATGATTTTGGACCCTGTTTTCATGCGAAATGGCTAAAAGAAATGTTTCACGTTTGTTACACTCAAACAGTGTCTCCTGTCATATGCTGAACTGGTCGCATTGTGGATTTGGCCTAAAATATGATTTTGGACAATGTTCATGTAACTCAGCTTAAAACGTACTTGCAGACTTGAAAACCCTTGCCTATTGTAGAGCGCACCTGTACTTCCAGTGCTGAACGAAAACCCATGATTTTGGACCCTGTTTTTATGCGAAATAGCTAAAAGAAATGTTTCACGTTTGTTACACTCAAACAGTGTCTCCTGTCATATGCTGAACTGGTCGCATTGTGGATTTGGCCTAAAACATGATTTTGGACAATGCTCATGTAACTCAGCTTAAAACGTACTTGCAGACTTGAAAACCCTTGCCTATTGTACAGCGCGCCTGTACTTCCAGTGCTGAACGAAAACCAATGATTTTGGACCCTGTGTTCATGCGAAATGGCTAAAATAATTGTTTCACGTTTGTTACACTCAAACAGTGTCTCCTGTCATATGCTGAACTGGTCGCATTGTGGATTTGGCCTAAAATATGATTTTGGACAATGTTCATGGAACTCAGCTTAAAACGTACTTGCAGACTTGAAAACCCTTGCCTATTGTAGAGCGCGCCTGTCCTTCCAGTGCTGAACGAAAACCCATGATTTTGGACCCTGTTTTCATGCGAAATGGCTAAAAGAAATGTTTCACGTTTGTTACACTCAAACAGTGTCTCCTGTCATATGCTGAACTGGTCGCATTGTGGATTTGGCCTAAAACATGATTTTGGACAATGCTCATGGAACTCAGCTTAAAACGTACTTGCAGACTTGAAAACCCTTGCCTATTGTACAGCGCGCCTGTACTTCCAGTGCTGAACGAAAACCAATGATTTTGGACCCTGTGTTCATGCGAAATGGCTAAAATAATTGTTTGACGTTTGTTACACTCAAACAGTGTCTCCTGTCATATGCTGAACTGGTCGCATTGTGGATTTGGCCTAAAATATGATTTTGGACAATGTTCATGGAACTCAGCTTAAAACTTACTTGCAGACTTGAAAACCCTTGCCTATTGTAGAGGGCGCCTGTCCTCCCAGTGCTGAACGAAAACCCATGATTTTGGACCCTGTTTTCATGCGAAATGGCTAAAAGAAATGTTTCACGTTTGTTACACTCAAACAGTGTCTCCTGTCATATGCTGAACTGGTCGCATTGTGGATTTGGCCTAAAATATGATTTTGGACAATGTTCATGGAACTCAGCTTAAAACGTACTTGCAGACTTGAAAACCCTTGCCTATTGTAGAGCGCGCCTGTCCTTCCAGTGCTGAACGAAAACCCATGATTTTGGACCCTGTTTTCATGCGAAATGGCTAAAAGAAATGTTTCACGTTTGTTACACTCAAACAGTGTCTCCTGTCATATGCTGAACTGGTCGCATTGTGGATTTGGCCTAAAATATGATTTTGGACAATGTTCATGTAACTCAGCTTAAAACGTACTTGCAGACTTGAAAACCCTTGCCTATTGTAGAGCGCACCTGTACTTCCAGTGCTGAACGAAAACCCATGATTTTGGACCCTGTTTTCATGCGAAATAGCTAAAAGAAATGTTTCACGTTTGTTACACTCAAACAGTGTCTCCTGTCATATGCTGAACTGGTCGCATTGTGGATTTGGCCTAAAACATGATTTTGGACAATGCTCATGTAACTCAGCTTAAAACGTACTTGCAGACTTGAAAACCCTTGCCTATTGTACAGCGCGCCTGTACTTCCAGTGCTGAACGAAAACCAATGATTTTGGACCCTGTGTTCATGCGAAATGGCTAAAATAATTGTTTCACGTTTGTTACACTCAAACAGTGTCTCCTGTCATATGCTGAACTGGTCGCATTGTGGATTTGGCCTAAAATATGATTTTGGACAATGTTCATGGAACTCAGCTTAAAACGTACTTGCAGACTTGAAAACCCTTGCCTATTGTAGAGCGCGCCTGTCCTTCCAGTGCTGAACGAAAACCCATGATTTTGGACCCTGTTTTCATGCGAAATGGCTAAAAGAAATGTTTCACGTTTGTTACACTCAAACAGTGTCTCCTGTCATATGCTGAACTGGTCGCATTGTGGATTTGGCCTAAAACATGATTTTGGACAATGCTCATGTAACTCAGCTTAAAACGTACTTGCAGACTTGAAAACCCTTGCCTATTGTACAGCGCGCCTGTACTTCCAGTGCTGAACGAAAACCAATGATTTTGGACCCTGTGTTCATGCGAAATGGCTAAAATAATTGTTTCACGTTTGTTACACTCAAACAGTGTCTCCTGTCATATGCTGAACTGGTCGCATTGTGGATTTGGCCTAAAATATGATTTTGGACAATGTTCATGGAACTCAGCTTAAAACTTACTTGCAGACTTGAAAACCCTTGCCTATTGTAGAGGGCGCCTGTCCTTCCAGTGCTGAACGAAAACCCATGATTTTGGACCCTGTTTTCATGCGAAATGGCTAAAATAAATGTTTCACGTTTGTTACACTCAAACAGTGTCTCCTGTCATATGCTGAACTGGTCGCATTGTGGATTTGGCCTAAAATATGATTTTGGACAATGTTCATGGAACTCAGCTTAAAACGTACTTGCAGACTTGAAAACCCTTGCCTATTGTAGAGCGCGCCTGTCCTTCCAGTGCTGAACGAAAACCCATGATTTTGGACCCTGTTTTCATGCGAAATGGCTAAAAGAAATGTTTCACGTTTGTTACACTCAAACAGTGTCTCCTGTCATATGCTGAACTGGTCGCATTGTGGATTTGGCCTAAAATATGATTTTGGACAATGTTCATGGAACTCAGCTTAAAACGTACTTGCAGACTTGAAAACCTTTGCCTATTGTTGAGCGCACCTGTACTTCCAGTGCTGAACGAAAACCCATGATTTTGGACCCTGTTTTTATGCGAAATAGCTAAAAGAAATGTTTCACGTTTGTTACACTCAAACAGTGTCTCCTGTCATATGCTGAACTGGTCGCATTGTGGATTTGGCCTAAAACATGATTTTGGACAATGCTCATGGAACTCAGCTTAAAACGTACTTGCAGACTTGAAAACCCTTGCCTATTGTACAGCGCGCCTGTACTTCCAGTGCTGAACGAAAACCAATGATTTTGGACCCTGTGTTCATGCGAAATGGCTAAAATAATTGTTTCACGTTTGTTACACTCAAACAGTGTCTCCTGTCATATGCTGAACTGGTCGCATTGTGGATTTGGCCTAAAATATGATTTTGGACAATGTTCATGGAACTCAGCTTAAAACTTACTTGCAGACTTGAAAACCCTTGCCTATTGTAGAGGGCGCCTGTCCTTCCAGTGCTGAACGAAAACCCATGATTTTGGACACTGTTTTCATGCGAAATGGCTAAAAGAAATGTTTCACGTTTGTTACACTCAAACAGTGTCTCCTGTCATATGCTGAACTGGTCGCATTGTGGATTTGGGTTAAAACATGATTTTGGACAATGTTAATGGAACTCAGCTTAAAACGTACTTGCAGACTTGAAAACCTTTGCCTATTGTAGAGCGCACCTGTACTTCCAGTGCTGAACGAAAACCCATGATTTTGGACCCTGTTTTTATGCGAAATAGCTAAAAGAAATGTTTCACGTTTGTTACATTCAAACAGTGCCTCCTGTCATATGCTGAACTGGTCGCATTGTGGATTTGGCCTAAAACATGATTTCGGACAATGGTCATGTAACTCAGCTTAAAACGTACTTGCAGACTTGAAAACCCTTGCCTATTGTACAGCGCGCCTGTACTTCCAGTGCTGAACGAAAACCAATGATTTTGGACCCTGTGTTCATGCGAAATGGCTAAAATAATTGTTTCACGTTTGTTACACTCAAACAGTGTCTCCTGTCATATGCTGAACTGGTCGCATTGTGGATTTGGCCTAAAATATGATTTTGGACAATGTTCATGGAACTCAGCTTAAAACGTACTTGCAGACTTGAAAACCCTTGCCTATTGTAGAGCGCGCCTGTCCTTCCAGTGCTGAACGAAAACCCATGATTTTGGACCCTGTTTTCATGCGAAATGGCTAAAAGAAATGTTTCACGTTTGTTACACTCAAACAGTGTCTCCTGTCATATGCTGAACTGGTCGCATTGTGGATTTGGCCTAAAATATGATTTTGGACAATGTTCATGGAACTCAGCTTAAAACGTACTTGCAGACTTGAAAACCTTTGCCTATTGTAGAGTGCACCTGTACTTCCAGTGCTGAACGAAAACCCATGATTTTGGACCCTGTTTTTATGCGAAATAGCTAAAAGAAATGTTTCACGTTTGTTACACTCAAACAGTGTCTCCTGTCATATGCTGAACTGGTCGCATTGTGGATTTGGCCTAAAACATGATTTTGGACAATGCTCATGGAACTCAACTTAAAACGTACTTGCAGACTTGAAAACCCTTGCCTATTGTACAGCGCGCCTGTACTTCCAGTGCTGAACGAAAACCAATGATTTTGGACCCTGTGTTCATGCGAAATGGCTAAAATAATTGTTTCACGTTTGTTACACTCAAACAGTGTCTCCTGTCATATGCTGAACTGGTCGCATTGTGGATTTGGCCTAAAATATGATTTTGGACAATGTTCATGGAACTCAGCTTAAAACTTACTTGCAGACTTGAAAACCCTTGCCTATTGTAGAGGGCGCCTGTCCTTCCAGTGCTGAACGAAAACCCATGATTTTGGACCCTGTTTTCATGCGAAATGGCTAAAATAAATGTTTCACGTTTGTTACACTCAAACAGTGTCTCCTGTCATATGCTGAACTGGTCGCATTGTGGATTTGGCCTAAAATATGATTTTGGACAATTTTCATGGAACTCAACTTAAAACGTACTTGCAGACTTGAAAACCCTTGCCTATTGTAGAGCGCGCCTGTCCTTCCAGTGCTGAACGAAAACCCATGATTTTGGACCCTGTTTTCATGCGAAATGGCTAAAAGAAATGTTTCACGTTTGTTACACTCAAACAGTGTCTCCTGTCATATGCTGAACTGGTCGCATTGTGGATTTGGCCTAAAATATGATTTTGGACAATGTTCATGGAACTCAGCTTAAAACGTACTTGCAGACTTGAAAACCCTTGCCTATTGTAGATGGCGCCTGTCCTTCCAGTGCTGAACGAAAACCCATGATTTTGGACCCTGTTTTCATGCGAAATGGCTAAAAGAAATGTTTCACGTTTGTTACACTCAAACAGTGTCTCCTGTCATATGCTGAACTGGTCGCATTGTGGATTTGGCCTAAAATATGATTTTGGACAATGTTCATGGAACTCAGCTTAAAACGTACTTGCAGACTTGAAAACCCTTGCCTATTGTAGAGCGCGCCTGTCCTTCCAGTGCTGAACGAAAACCCATGATTTTGGACCCTGTTTTCATGCGAAATGGCTAAAAGAAATGTTTCACGTTTGTTACACTCAAACAGTGTCTCCTGTCATATGCTGAACTGGTCGCATTGTGGATTTGGCCTAAAATATGATTTTGGACAATGTTCATGGAACTCAGCTTAAAACGTACTTGCAGACTTGAAAACCCTTGCCTATTGTAGATGGCGCCTGTCCTTCCAGTGCTGAACGAAAACCCATGATTTTGGACCCTGTTTTCATGCGAAATGGCTAAAAGAAATGTTTCACGTTTGTTACACTCAAACAGTGTCTCCTGTCATATGCTGAACTGGTCGCATTGTGGATTTGGCCTAAAATATGATTTTGGACAATGTTCATGTAACTCAGCTTAAAACGTACTTGCAGACTTGAAAACCCTTGCCTATTGTAGAGCGCACCTGTACTTCCAGTGCTGAACGAAAACCCATGATTTTGGACCCTGTTTTTATGCGAAATAGCTAAAAGAAATGTTTCACGTTTGTTACACTCAAACAGTGTCTCCTGTCATATGCTGAACTGGTCGCATTGTGGATTTGGCCTAAAACATGATTTTGGACAATGCTCATGTAACTCAGCTTAAAACGTACTTGCAGACTTGAAAACCCTTGCCTATTGTACAGCGCGCCTGTACTTCCAGTGCTGAACGAAAACCAATGATTTTGGACCCTGTGTTCATGCGAAATGGCTAAAATAATTGTTTCACGTTTGTTACACTCAAACAGTGTCTCCTGTCATATGCTGAACTGGTCGCATTGTGGATTTGGCCTAAAATATGATTTTGGACAATGTTCATGGAACTCAGCTTAAAACGTACTTGCAGACTTGAAAACCTTTGCCTATTGTAGAGCGCGCCTGTCCTTCCAGTGCTGAACGAAAACCCATGATTTTGGACCCTGTTTTCATGCGAAATGGCTAAAAGAAATGTTTCACGTTTGTTACACTCAAACAGTGTCTCCTGTCATATGCTGAACTGGTCGCATTGTGGATTTGGCCTAAAACATGATTTTGGACAATGCTCATGGAACTCAGCTTAAAACGTACTTGCAGACTTGAAAACCCTTGCCTATTGTACAGCGCGCCTGTACTTCCAGTGCTGAACGAAAACCAATGATTTTGGACCCTGTGTTCATGCGAAATGGCTAAAATAATTGTTTCACGTTTGTTACACTCAAACAGTGTCTCCTGTCATATGCTGAACTGGTCGCATTGTGGATTTGGCCTAAAATATGATTTTGGACAATGTTCATGGAACTCAGCTTAAAACGTACTTGCAGACTTGAAAACCCTTGCCTATTGTAGAGCGCGCCTGTCCTTCCAGTGCTGAACGAAAACCCATGATTTTGGACCCTGTTTTCATGCGAAATGGCTAAAAGAAATGTTTCACGTTTGTTACACTCAAACAGTGTCTCCTGTCATATGCTGAACTGGTCGCATTGTGGATTTGGCCTAAAATATGATTTTGGACAATGTTCATGTAACTCAGCTTAAAACGTACTTGCAGACTTGAAAACCCTTGCCTATTGTAGAGCGCACCTGTACTTCCAGTGCTGAACGAAAACCCATGATTTTGGACCCTGTTTTCATGCGAAATAGCTAAAAGAAATGTTTCACGTTTGTTACACTCAAACAGTGTCTCCTGTCATATGCTGAACTGGTCGCATTGTGGATTTGGCCTAAAACATGATTTTGGACAATGCTCATGTAACTCAGCTTAAAACGTACTTGCAGACTTGAAAACCCTTGCCTATTGTACAGCGCGCCTGTACTTCCAGTGCTGAACGAAAACCAATGATTTTGGACCCTGTGTTCATGCGAAATGGCTAAAATAATTGTTTCACGTTTGTTACACTCAAACAGTGTCTCCTGTCATATGCTGAACTGGTCGCATTGTGGATTTGGCCTAAAATATGATTTTGGACAATGTTCATGGAACTCAGCTTAAAACGTACTTGCAGACTTGAAAACCCTTGCCTATTGTAGAGCGCGCCTGTCCTTCCAGTGCTGAACGAAAACCCATGATTTTGGACCCTGTTTTCATGCGAAATGGCTAAAAGAAATGTTTCACGTTTGTTACACTCAAACAGTGTCTCCTGTCATATGCTGAACTGGTCGCATTGTGGATTTGGCCTAAAACATGATTTTGGACAATGCTCATGGAACTCAGCTTAAAACGTACTTGCAGACTTGAAAACCCTTGCCTATTGTACAGCGCGCCTGTACTTCCAGTGCTGAACGAAAACCAATGAATTTGGACCCTGTGTTCATGCGAAATGGCTAAAATAATTGTTTCACGTTTGTTACACTCAAACAGTGTCTCCTGTCATATGCTGAACTGGTCGCATTGTGGATTTGGCCTAAAATATGATTTTGGACAATGTTCATGGAACTCAGCTTAAAACTTACTTGCAGACTTGAAAACCCTTGCCTATTGTAGAGGGCGCCTGTCCTCCCAGTGCTGAACGAAAACCCATGATTTTGGACCCTGTTTTCATGCGAAATGGCTAAAAGAAATGTTTCACGTTTGTTACACTCAAACAGTGTCTCCTGTCATATGCTGAACTGGTCGCATTGTGGATTTGGCCTAAAATATGATTTTGGACAATGTTCATGGAACTCAGCTTAAAACGTACTTGCAGACTTGAAAACCCTTGCCTATTGTAGAGCGCGCCTGTCCTTCCAGTGCTGAACGAAAACCCATGATTTTGGACCCTGTTTTCATGCGAAATGGCTAAAAGAAATGTTTCACGTTTGTTACACTCAAACAGTGTCTCCTGTCATATGCTGAACTGGTCGCATTGTGGATTTGGCCTAAAATATGATTTTGGACAATGTTCATGGAACTCAGCTTAAAACGTACTTGCAGACTTGAAAACCCTTGCCTATTGTAGATGGCTCCTGTCCTTCCAGTGCTGAACGAAAACCCATGATTTTGGACCCTGTTTTCATGCGAAATGGCTAAAAGAAATGTTTCACGTTTGTTACACTCAAACAGTGTCTCCTGTCATATGCTGAACTGGTCGCATTGTGGATTTGGCCTAAAATATGATTTTGGACAATGTTCATGTAACTCAGCTTAAAACGTACTTGCAGACTTGAAAACCCTTGCCTATTGTAGAGCGCACCTGTACTTCCAGTGCTGAACGAAAACCCATGATTTTGGACCCTGTTTTCATGCGAAATGGCTAAAAGAAATGTTTCACGTTTGTTACACTCAAACAGTGTCTCCTGTCATATGCTGAACTGGTCGCATTGTGGATTTGGCCTAAAATATGATTTTGGACAATGTTCATGTAACTCAGCTTAAAACGTACTTGCAGACTTGAAAACCCTTGCCTATTGTAGAGCGCACCTGTACTTCCAGTGCTGAACGAAAACCCATGATTTTGGACCCTGTTTTTATGCGAAATAGCTAAAAGAAATGTTTCACGTTTGTTACACTCAAACAGTGTCTCCTGTCATATGCTGAACTGGTCGCATTGTGGATTTGGCCTAAAACATGATTTTGGACAATGCTCATGTAACTCAGCTTAAAACGTACTTGCAGACTTGAAAACCCTTGCCTATTGTACAGCGCGCCTGTCCTTCCAGTGCTGAACGAAAACCCATGATTTTGGACCCTGTTTTCATGCGAAATGGCTAAAAGAAATGTTTCACGTTTGTTACACTCAAACAGTGTCTCCTGTCATATGCTGAACTGGTCGCATTGTGGATTTGGCCTAAAACATGATTTTGGACAATGCTCATGGAACTCAGCTTAAAACGTACTTGCAGACTTGAAAACCCTTGCCTATTGTACAGCGCGCCTGTACTTCCAGTGCTGAACGAAAACCAATGATTTTGGACCCTGTGTTCATGCGAAATGGCTAAAATAATTGTTTCACGTTTGTTACACTCAAACAGTGTCTCCTGTCATATGCTGAACTGGTCGCATTGTGGATTTGGCCTAAAATATGATTTTGGACAATGTTCATGGAACTCAGCTTAAAACGTACTTGCAGACTTGAAAACCCTTGCCTATTGTAGAGCGCGCCTGTCCTTCCAGTGCTGAACGAAAACCCATGATTTTGGACCCTGTTTTCATGCGAAATGGCTAAAAGAAATGTTTCACGTTTGTTACACTCAAACAGTGTCTCCTGTCATATGCTGAACTGGTCGCATTGTGGATTTGGCCTAAAATATGATTTTGGACAATGTTCATGTAACTCAGCTTAAAACGTACTTGCAGACTTGAAAACCCTTGCCTATTGTAGAGCGCACCTGTACTTCCAGTGCTGAACGAAAACCCATGATTTTGGACCCTGTTTTCATGCGAAATAGCTAAAAGAAATGTTTCACGTTTGTTACACTCAAACAGTGTCTCCTGTCATATGCTGAACTGGTCGCATTGTGGATTTGGCCTAAAACATGATTTTGGACAATGCTCATGTAACTCAGCTTAAAACGTACTTGCAGACTTGAAAACCCTTGCCTATTGTACAGCGCGCCTGTACTTCCAGTGCTGAACGAAAACCAATGATTTTGGACCCTGTGTTCATGCGAAATGGCTAAAATAATTGTTTCACGTTTGTTACACTCAAACAGTGTCTCCTGTCATATGCTGAACTGGTCGCATTGTGGATTTGGCCTAAAATATGATTTTGGACAATGTTCATGGAACTCAGCTTAAAACGTACTTGCAGACTTGAAAACCCTTGCCTATTGTAGAGCGCGCCTGTCCTTCCAGTGCTGAACGAAAACCCATGATTTTGGACCCTGTTTTCATGCGAAATGGCTAAAAGAAATGTTTCACGTTTGTTACACTCAAACAGTGTCTCCTGTCATATGCTGAACTGGTCGCATTGTGGATTTGGCCTAAAACATGATTTTGGACAATGCTCATGGAACTCAGCTTAAAACGTACTTGCAGACTTGAAAACCCTTGCCTATTGTACAGCGCGCCTGTACTTCCAGTGCTGAACGAAAACCAATGAATTTGGACCCTGTGTTCATGCGAAATGGCTAAAATAATTGTTTCACGTTTGTTACACTCAAACAGTGTCTCCTGTCATATGCTGAACTGGTCGCATTGTGGATTTGGCCTAAAATATGATTTTGGACAATGTTCATGGAACTCAGCTTAAAACTTACTTGCAGACTTGAAAACCCTTGCCTATTGTAGAGGGCGCCTGTCCTCCCAGTGCTGAACGAAAACCCATGATTTTGGACCCTGTTTTCATGCGAAATGGCTAAAAGAAATGTTTCACGTTTGTTACACTCAAACAGTGTCTCCTGTCATATGCTGAACTGGTCGCATTGTGGATTTGGCCTAAAATATGATTTTGGACAATGTTCATGGAACTCAGCTTAAAACGTACTTGCAGACTTGAAAACCCTTGCCTATTGTAGAGCGCGCCTGTCCTTCCAGTGCTGAACGAAAACCCATGATTTTGGACCCTGTTTTCATGCGAAATGGCTAAAAGAAATGTTTCACGTTTGTTACACTCAAACAGTGTCTCCTGTCATATGCTGAACTGGTCGCATTGTGGATTTGGCCTAAAATATGATTTTGGACAATGTTCATGGAACTCAGCTTAAAACGTACTTGCAGACTTGAAAACCCTTGCCTATTGTAGATGGCTCCTGTCCTTCCAGTGCTGAACGAAAACCCATGATTTTGGACCCTGTTTTCATGCGAAATGGCTAAAAGAAATGTTTCACGTTTGTTACACTCAAACAGTGTCTCCTGTCATATGCTGAACTGGTCGCATTGTGGATTTGGCCTAAAATATGATTTTGGACAATGTTCATGTAACTCAGCTTAAAACGTACTTGCAGACTTGAAAACCCTTGCCTATTGTAGAGCGCACCTGTACTTCCAGTGCTGAACGAAAACCCATGATTTTGGACCCTGTTTTCATGCGAAATGGCTAAAAGAAATGTTTCACGTTTGTTACACTCAAACAGTGTCTCCTGTCATATGCTGAACTGGTCGCATTGTGGATTTGGCCTAAAACATGATTTTGGACAATGCTCATGGAACTCAGCTTAAAACGTACTTGCAGACTTGAAAACCCTTGCCTATTGTACAGCGCGCCTGTACTTCCAGTGCTGAACGAAAACCAATGAATTTGGACCCTGTGTTCATGCGAAATGGCTAAAATAATTGTTTCACGTTTGTTACACTCAAACAGTGTCTCCTGTCATATGCTGAACTGGTCGCATTGTGGATTTGGCCTAAAACATGATTTTGGACAATGCTCATGGAACTCAGCTTAAAACGTACTTGCAGACTTGAAAACCCTTGCCTATTGTACAGCGCGCCTGTACTTCCAGTGCTGAACGAAAACCAATGATTTTGGACCCTGTGTTCATGCGAAATGGCTAAAATAATTGTTTCACGTTTGTTACACTCAAACAGTGTCTCCTGTCATATGCTGAACTGGTCGCATTGTGGATTTGGCCTAAAATATGATTTTGGACAATGTTCATGGAACTCAGCTTAAAACGTACTTGCAGACTTGAAAACCCTTGCCTATTGTAGAGCGCGCCTGTCCTTCCAGTGCTGAACGAAAACCCATGATTTTGGACCCTGTTTTCATGCGAAATGGCTAAAAGAAATGTTTCACGTTTGTTACACTCAAACAGTGTCTCCTGTCATATGCTGAACTGGTCGCATTGTGGATTTGGCCTAAAATATGATTTTGGACAATGTTCATGTAACTCAGCTTAAAACGTACTTGCAGACTTGAAAACCCTTGCCTATTGTAGAGCGCACCTGTACTTCCAGTGCTGAACGAAAACCCATGATTTTGGACCCTGTTTTCATGCGAAATAGCTAAAAGAAATGTTTCACGTTTGTTACACTCAAACAGTGTCTCCTGTCATATGCTGAACTGGTCGCATTGTGGATTTGGCCTAAAACATGATTTTGGACAATGCTCATGTAACTCAGCTTAAAACGTACTTGCAGACTTGAAAACCCTTGCCTATTGTACAGCGCGCCTGTACTTCCAGTGCTGAACGAAAACCAATGATTTTGGACCCTGTGTTCATGCGAAATGGCTAAAATAATTGTTTCACGTTTGTTACACTCAAACAGTGTCTCCTGTCATATGCTGAACTGGTCGCATTGTGGATTTGGCCTAAAATATGATTTTGGACAATGTTCATGGAACTCAGCTTAAAACGTACTTGCAGACTTGAAAACCCTTGCCTATTGTAGAGCGCGCCTGTCCTTCCAGTGCTGAACGAAAACCCATGATTTTGGACCCTGTTTTCATGCGAAATGGCTAAAAGAAATGTTTCACGTTTGTTACACTCAAACAGTGTCTCCTGTCATATGCTGAACTGGTCGCATTGTGGATTTGGCCTAAAACATGATTTTGGACAATGCTCATGGAACTCAGCTTAAAACGTACTTGCAGACTTGAAAACCCTTGCCTATTGTACAGCGCGCCTGTACTTCCAGTGCTGAACGAAAACCAATGAATTTGGACCCTGTGTTCATGCGAAATGGCTAAAATAATTGTTTCACGTTTGTTACACTCAAACAGTGTCTCCTGTCATATGCTGAACTGGTCGCATTGTGGATTTGGCCTAAAATATGATTTTGGACAATGTTCATGGAACTCAGCTTAAAACTTACTTGCAGACTTGAAAACCCTTGCCTATTGTAGAGGGCGCCTGTCCTCCCAGTGCTGAACGAAAACCCATGATTTTGGACCCTGTTTTCATGCGAAATGGCTAAAAGAAATGTTTCACGTTTGTTACACTCAAACAGTGTCTCCTGTCATATGCTGAACTGGTCGCATTGTGGATTTGGCCTAAAATATGATTTTGGACAATGTTCATGGAACTCAGCTTAAAACGTACTTGCAGACTTGAAAACCCTTGCCTATTGTAGAGCGCGCCTGTCCTTCCAGTGCTGAACGAAAACCCATGATTTTGGACCCTGTTTTCATGCGAAATGGCTAAAAGAAATGTTTCACGTTTGTTACACTCAAACAGTGTCTCCTGTCATATGCTGAACTGGTCGCATTGTGGATTTGGCCTAAAATATGATTTTGGACAATGTTCATGGAACTCAGCTTAAAACGTACTTGCAGACTTGAAAACCCTTGCCTATTGTAGATGGCTCCTGTCCTTCCAGTGCTGAACGAAAACCCATGATTTTGGACCCTGTTTTCATGCGAAATGGCTAAAAGAAATGTTTCACGTTTGTTACACTCAAACAGTGTCTCCTGTCATATGCTGAACTGGTCGCATTGTGGATTTGGCCTAAAATATGATTTTGGACAATGTTCATGTAACTCAGCTTAAAACGTACTTGCAGACTTGAAAACCCTTGCCTATTGTAGAGCGCACCTGTACTTCCAGTGCTGAACGAAAACCCATGATTTTGGACCCTGTTTTCATGCGAAATGGCTAAAAGAAATGTTTCACGTTTGTTACACTCAAACAGTGTCTCCTGTCATATGCTGAACTGGTCGCATTGTGGATTTGGCCTAAAACATGATTTTGGACAATGCTCATGGAACTCAGCTTAAAACGTACTTGCAGACTTGAAAACCCTTGCCTATTGTACAGCGCGCCTGTACTTCCAGTGCTGAACGAAAACCAATGAATTTGGACCCTGTGTTCATGCGAAATGGCTAAAATAATTGTTTCACGTTTGTTACACTCAAACAGTGTCTCCTGTCATATGCTGAACTGGTCGCATTGTGGATTTGGCCTAAAATATGATTTTGGACAATGTTCATGGAACTCAGCTTAAAACTTACTTGCAGACTTGAAAACCCTTGCCTATTGTAGAGGGCGCCTGTCCTCCCAGTGCTGAACGAAAACCCATGATTTTGGACCCTGTTTTCATGCGAAATGGCTAAAAGAAATGTTTCACGTTTGTTACACTCAAACAGTGTCTCCTGTCATATGCTGAACTGGTCGCATTGTGGATTTGGCCTAAAATATGATTTTGGACAATGTTCATGGAACTCAGCTTAAAACGTACTTGCAGACTTGAAAACCCTTGCCTATTGTAGAGCGCGCCTGTCCTTCCAGTGCTGAACGAAAACCCATGATTTTGGACCCTGTTTTCATGCGAAATGGCTAAAAGAAATGTTTCATGTTTGTTACACTCAAACAGTGTCTCCTGTCATATGCTGAACTGGTCGCATTGTGGATTTGGCCTAAAATATGATTTTGGACAATGTTCATGGAACTCAGCTTAAAACGTACTTGCAGACTTGAAAACCCTTGCCTATTGTAGATGGCGCCTGTCCTTCCAGTGCTGAACGAAAACCCATGATTTTGGACCCTGTTTTCATGCGAAATGGCTAAAAGAAATGTTTCACGTTTGTTACACTCAAACAGTGTCTCCTGTCATATGCTGAACTGGTCGCATTGTGGATTTGGCCTAAAATATGATTTTGGACAATGTTCATGTAACTCAGCTTAAAACGTACTTGCAGACTTGAAAACCCTTGCCTATTGTAGAGCGCACCTGTACTTCCAGTGCTGAACGAAAACCCATGATTTTGGACCCTGTTTTCATGCGAAATGGCTAAAAGAAATGTTTCACGTTTGTTACACTCAAACAGTGTCTCCTGTCATATGCTGAACTGGTCGCATTGTGGATTTGGCCTAAAACATGATTTTGGAAAATGCTCATGGAACTCAGCTTAAAACGTACTTGCAGACTTGAAAACCCTTGCCTATTGTACAGCGCGCCTGTACTTCCAGTGCTGAACGAAAACCAATGATTTTGGACCCTGTGTTCATGCGAAATGGCTAAAATAATTGTTTCACGTTTGTTACACTCAAACAGTGTCTCCTGTCATATGCTGAACTGGTCGCATTGTGGATTTGGCCTAAAATATGATTTTGGACAATGTTCATGGAACTCAGCTTAAAACTTACTTGCAGACTTGAAAACCCTTGCCTATTGTAGAGCGCGCCTGTCCTTCCAGTGCTGAACGAAAACCCATGATTTTGGACCCTGTTTTCATGCGAAATGGCTAAAAGAAATGTTTCACGTTTGTTACACTCAAACAGTGTCTCCTGTCATATGCTGAACTGGTCGCATTGTGGATTTGGCCTAAAATATGATTTTGGACAATGTTCATGGAACTCAGCTTAAAACGTACTTGCAGACTTGAAAACCCTTGCCTATTGTAGATGGCGCCTGTCCTTCCAGTGCTGAACGAAAACCCATGATTTTGGACCCTGTTTTCATGCGAAATGGCTAAAAGAAATGTTTCACGTTTGTTACACTCAAACAGTGTCTCCTGTCATATGCTGAACTGGTCGCATTGTGGATTTGGCCTAAAATATGATTTTGGACAATGTTCATGTAACTCAGCTTAAAACGTACTTGCAGACTTGAAAACCCTTGCCTATTGTAGAGCGCACCTGTACTTCCAGTGCTGAACGAAAACCCATGATTTTGGACCCTGTTTTTATGCGAAATAGCTAAAAGAAATGTTTCACGTTTGTTACACTCAAACAGTGTCTCCTGTCATATGCTGAACTGGTCGCATTGTGGATTTGGCCTAAAACATGATTTTGGACAATGCTCATGTAACTCAGCTTAAAACGTACTTGCAGACTTGAAAACCCTTGCCTATTGTACAGCGCGCCTGTACTTCCAGTGCTGAACGAAAACCCATGATTTTGGACCCTGTTTTCATGCGAAATGGCTAAAAGAAATGTTTCACGTTTGTTACACTCAAACAGTGTCTCCTGTCATATGCTGAACTGGTCGCATTGTGGATTTGGCCTAAAATATGATTTTGGACAATGTTCATGGAACTCAGCTTAAAACGTACTTGCAGACTTGAAAACCCTTGCCTATTGTAGAGGGCGCCTGTCCTTCCAGTGCTGAACGAAAACCCATGATTTTGGACCCTGTTTTTATGCGAAATAGCTAAAAGAAATGTTTCACGTTTGTTACACTCAAACAGTGTCTCCTGTCAAATGCTGAACTGGTCGCATTGTGGATTTGGCCTAAAACATGATTTTGGACAATGCTCATGGAACTCAGCTTAAAACGTACTTGCAGACTTGAAAACCCTTGCCTATTGTACAGCGCGCCTGTACTTCCAGTGCTGAACGAAAACCAATGATTTTGGACCCTGTGTTCATGCGAAATGGCTAAAATAATTGTTTCACGTTTGTTACACTCAAACAGTGTCTCCTGTCATATGCTGAACTGGTCGCATTGTGGATTTGGCCTAAAATATGATTTTGGACAATGTTCATGGAACTCAGCTTAAAACTTACTTGCAGACTTGAAAACCCTTGCCTATTGTAGAGGGCGCCTGTCCTTCCAGTGCTGAACGAAAACCCATGATTTTGGACCCTGTTTTCATGCGAAATGGCTAAAAGAAATGTTTCACGTTTGTTACACTCAAACAGTGTCTCCTGTCATATGCTGAACTGGTCGCATTGTGGATTTGGGTTAAAACATGATTTTGGACAATGTTAATGGAACTCAGCTTAAAACGTACTTGCAGACTTGAAAACCTTTGCCTATTGTAGAGCGCACCTGTACTTCCAGTGCTGAACGAAAACCCATGATTTTGGACCCTGTTTTTATGCGAAATAGCTAAAAGAAATGTTTCACGTTTGTTACACTCAAACAGTGTCTCCTGTCATATGCTGAACTGGTCGCATTGTGGATTTGGCCTAAAACATGATTTTGGACAATGCTCATGTAACTCAGCTTAAAACGTACTTGCAGACTTGAAAACCCTTGCCTATTGTACAGCGCGCCTGTACTTCCAGTGCTGAACGAAAACCAATGATTTTGGACCCTGTGTTCATGCGAAATGGCTAAAATAATTGTTTCACGTTTGTTACACTCAAACAGTGTCTCCTGTCATATGCTGAACTGGTCGCATTGTGGATTTGGCCTAAAATATGATTTTGGACAATGTTCATGGAACTCAGCTTAAAACTTACTTGCAGACTTGAAAACCCTTGCCTATTGTAGAGGGCGCCTGTCCTTCCAGTGCTGAACGAAAACCCATGATTTTGGACCCTGTTTTCATGCGAAATGGCTAAAAGAAATGTTTCACGTTTGTTACACTCAAACAGTGTCTCCTGTCATATGCTGAAGTGGTCGCATTGTGGATTTGGCCTAAAATATGATTTTGGACAATGTTCATGGAACTCAGCTTAAAACGTACTTGCAGACTTGAAAACCCTTGCCTATTGTAGAGCGCGCCTTTCCTTCCAGTGCTGAACGAAAACCCATGATTTTGGACCCTGTTTTCATGCGAAATGGCTAAAAGAAATGTTTCACGTTTGTTACACTCAAACAGTGTCTCCTGTCATATGCTGAACTGGTCGCATTGTGGATTTGGCCTAAAATATGATTTTGGACAATGTTCATGGAACTCAGCTTAAAACGTACTTGCAGACTTGAAAACCTTTGCCTATTGTAGAGCGCACCTGTACTTCCAGTGCTGAACGAAAACCCATGATTTTGGACCCTGTTTTTATGCGAAATAGCTAAAAGAAATGTTTCAAGTTTGTTACACTCAAACAGTGTCTCCTGTCATATGCTGAACTGGTCGCATTGTGGATTTGGCCTAAAACATGATTTTGGACAATGCTCATGGAACTCAGCTTAAAACGTACTTGCAGACTTGAAAACCCTTGCCTATTGTACAGCGCGCCTGTACTTCCAGTGCTGAACGAAAACCAATGATTTTGGACCCTGTGTTCATGCGAAATGGCTAAAATAATTGTTTCACGTTTGTTACACTCAAACAGTGTCTCCTGTCATATGCTGAACTGGTCGCATTGTGGATTTGGCCTAAAATATGATTTTGGACAATGTTCATGGAACTCAGCTTAAAACTTACTTGCAGACTTGAAAACCCTTGCCTATTGTAGAGGGCGCCTGTCCTTCCAGTGCTGAATGAAAACCCATGATTTTGGACCCTGTTTTCATGCGAAATGGCTAAAAGAAATGTTTCACGTTTGTTACACTCAAACAGTGTCTCCTGTCATATGCTGAACTGGTCGCATTGTGGATTTGGCCTAAAATATGATTTTGGACAATGTTCATGGAACTCAGCTTAAAACGTACTTGCAGACTTGAAAACCTTTGCCTATTGTAGAGCGCACCTGTACTTCCAGTGCTGAATGAAAACCCATGATTTTGGACCCTGTTTTTATGCGAAATAGCTAAAAGAAATGTTTCACGTTTGTTACACTCAAACAGTGTCTCCTGTCATATGCTGAACTGGTCGCATTGTGGATTTGGCCTAAAATATGATTTTGGACAATGTTCATGGAACTCAGCTTAAAACGTACTTGCAGACTTGAAAACCCTTGCCTATTGTACAGCGCGCCTGTCCTTCCAGTGCTGAACGAAAACCCATGATTTTGGACCCTGTTTTCATGCGAAATGGCTAAAAGAAATGTTTCACGTTTGTTACACTCAAACAGTGTCTCCTGTCATATGCTGAACTGGTCGCATTGTGGATTTGGCCTAAAATATGATTTTGGACAATGTTCATGGAACTCAGCTTAAAACGTACTTGCAGACTTGAAAACCTTTGCCTATTGTAGAGCGCACCTGTACTTCCAGTGCTGAACGAAAACCCATGATTTTGGACCCTGTTTTTATGCGAAATAGCTAAAAGAAATGTTTCACGTTTGTTACACTCAAACAGTGTCTCCTGTCATATGCTGAACTGGTCGCATTGTGGATTTGGCCTAAAATATGATTTTGGACAATGTTCATGGAACTCAGCTTAAAACGTACTTGCAGACTTGAAAACCCTTGCCTATTGTAGAGCGCGCCTGTCCTTCCAGTGCTGAACGAAAACCCATGATTTTGGACCCTGTTTTCATGCGAAATGGCTAAAAGAAATGTTTCAAGTTTGTTACACTCAAACAGTGTCTCCTGTCATATGCTGAACTGGTCGCATTGTGGATTTGGCCTAAAATATGATTTTGGACAATGTTCATGGAACTCAGCTTAAAACGTACTTGCAGACTTGAAAACCTTTGCCTATTGTAGAGCGCACCTGTACTTCCAGTGCTGAACGAAAACCCATGATTTTGGACCCTGTTTTTATGCGAAATAGCTAAAAGAAATGTTTCACGTTTGTTACACTCAAACAGTGTCTCCTGTCATATGCTGAACTGGTCGCATTGTGGATTTGGCCTAAAACATGATTTTGGACAATGCTCATGGAACTCAGCTTAAAACGTACTTGCAGACTTGAAAACCCTTGCCTATTGTACAGCGCGCCTGTACTTCCAGTGCTGAACGAAAACCAATGATTTTGGACCCTGTGTTCATGCGAAATGGCTAAAATAATTGTTTCACGTTTGTTACACTCAAACAGTGTCTCCTGTCATATGCTGAACTGGTCGCATTGTGGATTTGGCCTAAAATATGATTTTGGACAATGTTCATGGAACTCAGCTTAAAACTTACTTGCAGACTTGAAAACCCTTGCCTATTGTAGAGGGCGCCTGTCCTCCCAGTGCTGAACGAAAACCCATGATTTTGGACCCTGTTTTCATGCGAAATGGTTAAAAGAAATGTTTCACGTTTGTTACACTCAAACAGTGTCTCCTGTCATATGCTGAACTGGTCGCATTGTGGATTTGGCCTAAAATATGATTTTGGACAATGTTCATGGAACTCAGCTTAAAACGTACTTGCAGACTTGAAAACCCTTGCCTATTGTAGAGCGCGCCTGTCCTTCCAGTGCTGAACGAAAACCCATGATTTTGGACCCTGTTTTCATGCGAAATGGCTAAAAGAAATGTTTCACGTTTGTTACACTCAAACAGTGTCTCCTGTCATATGCTGAACTGGTCGCATTGTGGATTTGGCCTAAAATATGATTTTGGACAATGTTCATGGAACTCAGCTTAAAACGTACTTGCAGACTTGAAAACCCTTGCCTATTGTAGATGGCGCCTGTCCTTCCAGTGCTGAACGAAAACCCATGATTTTGGACCCTGTTTTCATGCGAAATGGCTAAAAGAAATGTTTCACGTTTGTTACACTCAAACAGTGTCTCCTGTCATATGCTGAACTGGTCGCATTGTGGATTTGGCCTAAAATATGATTTTGGACAATGTTCATGTAACTCAGCTTAAAACGTACTTGCAGACTTGAAAACCCTTGCCTATTGTAGAGCGCACCTGTACTTCCAGTGCTGAACGAAAACCCATGATTTTGGACCCTGTTTTTATGCGAAATAGCTAAAAGAAATGTTTCACGTTTGTTACACTCAAACAGTGTCTCCTGTCATATGCTGAACTGGTCGCATTGTGGATTTGGCCTAAAACATGATTTTGGACAATGCTCATGTAACTCAGCTTAAAACGTACTTGCAGACTTGAAAACCCTTGCCTATTGTACAGCGCGCCTGTACTTCCAGTGCTGAACGAAAACCAATGATTTTGGACCCTGTGTTCATGCGAAATGGCTAAAATAATTGTTTCACGTTTGTTACACTCAAACAGTGTCTCCTGTCATATGCTGAACTGGTCGCATTGTGGATTTGGCCTAAAATATGATTTTGGACAATGTTCATGGAACTCAGCTTAAAACGTACTTGCAGACTTGAAAACCCTTGCCTATTGTAAAGCGCGCCTGTCCTTCCAGTGCTGAACGAAAACCCATGATTTTGGACCCTGTTTTCATGCGAAATGGCTAAAAGAAATGTTTCACGTTTGTTACACTCAAACAGTGTCTCCTGTCATATGCTGAACTGGTCGCATTGTGGATTTGGCCTAAAACATGATTTTGGACAATGCTCATGGAACTCAGCTTAAAACGTACTTGCAGACTTGAAAACCCTTGCCTATTGTACAGCGCGCCTGTACTTCCAGTGCTGAACGAAAACCAATGATTTTGGACCCTGTGTTCATGCGAAATGGCTAAAATAATTGTTTCACGTTTGTTACACTCAAACAGTGTCTCCTGTCATATGCTGAACTGGTCGCATTGTGGATTTGGCCTAAAATATGATTTTGGACAATGTTCATGGAACTCAATTTAAAACGTACTTGCAGACTTGAAAACCCTTGCCTATTGTAGAGGGCGCCTGTCCTCCCAGTGCTGAACGAAAACCCATGATTTTGGACCCTGTTTTCATGCGAAATGGCTAAAAGAAATGTTTCACGTTTGTTACACTCAAACAGTGTCTCCTGTCATATGCTGAACTGGTCGCATTGTGGATTTGGCCTAAAATATGATTTTGGACAATGTTCATGGAACTCAGCTTAAAACGTACTTGCAGACTTGAAAACCCTTGCCTATTGTAGAGCGCGCCTGTCCTTCCAGTGCTGAACGAAAACCCATGATTTTGGACCCTGTGTTCATGCGAAATGGCTAAAATAATTGTTTCACGTTTGTTACACTCAAACAGTGTCTCCTGTCATATGCTGAACTGGTCGCATTGTGGATTTGGCCTAAAATATGATTTTGGACAATGTTCATGGAACTCAGCTTAAAACGTACTTGCAGACTTGAAAACCCTTGCCTATTGTAGATGGCGCCTGTCCTTCCAGTGCTGAACGAAAACCCATGATTTTGGACCCTGTTTTCATGCGAAATGGCTAAAAGAAATGTTTCACGTTTGTTACACTCAAACAGTGTCTCCTGTCATATGCTGAACTGGTCGCATTGTGGATTTGGCCTAAAATATGATTTTGGACAATGTTCATGTAACTCAGCTTAAAACGTACTTGCAGACTTGAAAACCCTTGCCTATTGTAGAGCGCACCTGTACTTCCAGTGCTGAACGAAAACCCATGATTTTGGACCCTGTTTTTATGCGAAATAGCTAAAAGAAATGTTTCACGTTTGTTACACTCAAACAGTGTCTCCTGTCATATGCTGAACTGGTCGCATTGTGGATTTGGCCTAAAACATGATTTTGGACAATGCTCATGTAACTCAGCTTAAAACGTACTTGCAGACTTGAAAACCCTTGCCTATTGTACAGCGCGCCTGTACTTCCAGTGCTGAACGAAAACCAATGATTTTGGACCCTGTGTTCATGCGAAATGGCTAAAATAATTGTTTCACGTTTGTTACACTCAAACAGTGTCTCCTGTCATATGCTGAACTGGTCGCATTGTGGATTTGGCCTAAAATATGATTTTGGACAATGTTCATGGAACTCAGCTTAAAACGTACTTGCAGACTTGAAAACCCTTGCCTATTGTAAAGCGCGCCTGTCCTTCCAGTGCTGAACGAAAACCCATGATTTTGGACCCTGTTTTCATGCGAAATGGCTAAAAGAAATGTTTCACGTTTGTTACACTCAAACAGTGTCTCCTGTCATATGCTGAACTGGTCGCATTGTGGATTTGGCCTAAAACATGATTTTGGACAATGCTCATGGAACTCAGCTTAAAACGTACTTGCAGACTTGAAAACCCTTGCCTATTGTACAGCGCGCCTGTACTTCCAGTGCTGAACGAAAACCAATGATTTTGGACCCTGTGTTCATGCGAAATGGCTAAAATAATTGTTTCACGTTTGTTACACTCAAACAGTGTCTCCTGTCATATGCTGAACTGGTCGCATTGTGGATTTGGCCTAAAATATGATTTTGGACAATGTTCATGGAACTCAGCTTAAAACGTACTTGCAGACTTGAAAACCCTTGCCTATTGTAGAGGGCGCCTGTCCTCCCAGTGCTGAACGAAAACCCATGATTTTGGACCCTGTTTTCATGCGAAATGGCTAAAAGAAATGTTTCACGTTTGTTACACTCAAACAGTGTCTCCTGTCATATGCTGAACTGGTCGCATTGTGGATTTGGCCTAAAATATGATTTTGGACAATGTTCATGGAACTCAGCTTAAAACGTACTTGCAGACTTGAAAACCCTTGCCTATTGTAGAGCGCGCCTGTCCTTCCAGTGCTGAACGAAAACCCATGATTTTGGACCCTGTGTTCATGCGAAATGGCTAAAATAATTGTTTCACGTTTGTTACACTCAAACAGTGTCTCCTGTCATATGCTGAACTGGTCGCATTGTGGATTTGGCCTAAAATATGATTTTGGACAATGTTCATGGAACTCAGCTTAAAACGTACTTGCAGACTTGAAAACCCTTGCCTATTGTAGATGGCGCCTGTCCTTCCAGTGCTGAACGAAAACCCATGATTTTGGACCCTGTTTTCATGCGAAATGGCTAAAAGAAATGTTTCACGTTTGTTACACTCAAACAGTGTCTCCTGTCATATGCTGAACTGGTCGCATTGTGGATTTGGCCTAAAATATGATTTTGGACAATGTTCATGGAACTCAGCTTAAAACGTACTTGCAGACTTGAAAACCCTTGCCTATTGTAGAGCGCACCTGTACTTCCAGTGCTGAACGAAAACCCATGATTTTGGACCCTGTTTTCATGCGAAATGGCTAAAAGAAATGTTTCACGTTTGTTACACTCAAACAGTGTCTCCTGTCATATGCTGAACTGGTCGCATTGTGGATTTGGCCTAAAACATGATTTTGGACAATGCTCATGGAACTCAGCTTAAAACGTACTTGCAGACTTGAAAACCCTTGCCTATTGTACAGCGCGCCTGTACTTCCAGTGCTGAACGAAAACCAATGATTTTGGACCCTGTGTTCATGCGAAATGGCTAAAATAATTGTTTCACGTTTGTTACACTCAAACAGTGTCTCCTGTCATATGCTGAACTGGTCGCATTGTGGATTTGGCCTAAAATATGATTTTGGACAATGTTCATGGAACTCAGCTTAAAACTTACTTGCAGACTTGAAAACCCTTGCCTATTGTAGAGCGCGCCTGTCCTTCCAGTGCTGAACGAAAACCCATGATTTTGGACCCTGTTTTCATGCGAAATGGCTAAAAGAAATGTTTCACGTTTGTTACACTCAAACAGTGTCTCCTGTCATATGCTGAACTGGTCGCATTGTGGATTTGGCCTAAAATATGATTTTGGACAATGTTCATGGAACTCAGCTTAAAACTTACTTGCAGACTTGAAAACCCTTGCCTATTGTAGAGGGCGCCTGTCCTTCCAGTGCTGAACGAAAACCCATGATTTTGGACCCTGTTTTCATGCGAAATGGCTAAAAGAAATGTTTCACATTTGTTACACTCAAACAGTGTCTCCTGTCATATGCTGAACTGGTCGCATTGTGGATTTGGCCTAAAACATGATTTTGGACAATGCTCATGGAACTCAGCTTAAAACGTACTTGCAGACTTGAAAACCCTTGCCTATTGTACAGCGCGCCTGTCCTTCCAGTGCTGAACGAAAACCCATGATTTTGGACCCTGTTTTCATGCGAAATGGCTAAAAGAAATGTTTCACATTTGTTACACTCAAACAGTGTCTCCTGTCATATGCTGAACTGGTCGCATTGTGGATTTGGCCTAAAACATGATTTTGGACAATGTTCATGGAACTCAGCTTAAAACGTACTTGCAGACTTGAAAACCCTTGCCTATTGTAGAGCGCGCCTGTCCTTCCAGTGCTGAACGAAAACCCATGATTTTGGACCCTGTTTTCATGCGAAATGGCTAAAAGAAATGTTTCACGTTTGTTACACTCAAACAGTGTCTCCTGTCATATGCTGAACTGGTCGCATTGTGGATTTGGCCTAAAATATGATTTTGGACAATGTTCATGGAACTCAGCTTAAAACTTACTTGCAGACTTGAAAACCCTTGCCTATTGTAGATGGCGCCTGTCCTTCCAGTGCTGAACGAAAACCCATGATTTTGGACCCTGTTTTCATGCGAAATGGCTAAAAGAAATGTTTCACGTTTGTTACACTCAAACAGTGTCTCCTGTCATATGCTGAACTGGTCGCATTGTGGATTTGGCCTAAAATATGATTTTGGACAATGTTCATGGAACTCAGCTTAAAACGTACTTGCAGACTTGAAAACCCTTGCCTATTGTAGAGCGCGCCTGTCCTTCCAGTGCTGAACGAAAACCCATGATTTTGGACCCTGTGTTCATGCGAAATGGCTAAAATAATTGTTTCACGTTTGTTACACTCAAACAGTGTCTCCTGTCATATGCTGAACTGGTCGCATTGTGGATTTGGCCTAAAATATGATTTTGGACAATGTTCATGGAACTCAGCTTAAAACGTACTTGCAGACTTGAAAACCCTTGCCTATTGTAGATGGCGCCTGTCCTTCCAGTGCTGAACGAAAACCCATGATTTTGGACCCTGTTTTCATGCGAAATGGCTAAAAGAAATGTTTCACGTTTGTTACACTCAAACAGTGTCTCCTGTCATATGCTGAACTGGTCGCATTGTGGATTTGGCCTAAAATATGATTTTGGACAATGTTCATGGAACTCAGCTTAAAACGTACTTGCAGACTTGAAAACCCTTGCCTATTGTAGAGCGCACCTGTACTTCCAGTGCTGAACGAAAACCCATGATTTTGGACCCTGTTTTCATGCGAAATGGCTAAAAGAAATGTTTCACGTTTGTTACACTCAAACAGTGTCTCCTGTCATATGCTGAACTGGTCGCATTGTGGATTTGGCCTAAAACATGATTTTGGACAATGCTCATGGAACTCAGCTTAAAACGTACTTGCAGACTTGAAAACCCTTGCCTATTGTACAGCGCGCCTGTACTTCCAGTGCTGAACGAAAACCAATGATTTTGGACCCTGTGTTCATGCGAAATGGCTAAAATAATTGTTTCACGTTTGTTACACTCAAACAGTGTCTCCTGTCATATGCTGAACTGGTCGCATTGTGGATTTGGCCTAAAATATGATTTTGGACAATGTTCATGGAACTCAGCTTAAAACTTACTTGCAGACTTGAAAACCCTTGCCTATTGTAGAGCGCGCCTGTCCTTCCAGTGCTGAACGAAAACCCATGATTTTGGACCCTGTTTTCATGCGAAATGGCTAAAAGAAATGTTTCACGTTTGTTACACTCAAACAGTGTCTCCTGTCATATGCTGAACTGGTCGCATTGTGGATTTGGCCTAAAATATGATTTTGGACAATGTTCATGGAACTCAGCTTAAAACGTACTTGCAGACTTGAAAACCCTTGCCTATTGTAGATGGCGCCTGTCCTTCCAGTGCTGAACGAAAACCCATGATTTTGGACCCTGTTTTCATGCGAAATGGCTAAAAGAAATGTTTCACGTTTGTTACACTCAAACAGTGTCTCCTGTCATATGCTGAACTGGTCGCATTGTGGATTTGGCCTAAAATATGATTTCGGACAATGTTCATGTAACTCAGCTTAAAACGTACTTGCAGACTTGAAAACCCTTGCCTATTGTAGAGCGCACCTGTACTTCCAGTGCTGAACGAAAACCCATGATTTTGGACCCTGTTTTTATGCGAAATAGCTAAAAGAAATGTTTCACGTTTGTTACACTCAAACAGTGTCTCCTGTCATATGCTGAACTGGTCGCATTGTGGATTTGGCCTAAAATATGATTTTGGACAATGCTCATGTAACTCAGCTTAAAACGTACTTGCAGACTTGAAAACCCTTGCCTATTGTACAGCGCGCCTGTACTTCCAGTGCTGAACGAAAACCAATGATTTTGGACCCTGTGTTCATGCGAAATGGCTAAAATAATTGTTTCACGTTTGTTACACTCAAACAGTGTCTCCTGTCATATGCTGAACTGGTCGCATTGTGGATTTGGCCTAAAATATGATTTTGGACAATGTTCATGGAACTCAGCTTAAAACTTACTTGCAGACTTGAAAACCCTTGCCTATTGTAGAGGGCGCCTGTCCTTCCAGTGCTGAACGAAAACCCATGATTTTGGACCCTGTTTTCATGCGAAATGGCTAAAAGAAATGTTTCACATTTGTTACACTCAAACAGTGTCTCCTGTCATATGCTGAACTGGTCGCATTGTGGATTTGGCCTAAAACATGATTTTGGACAATGCTCATGGAACTCAGCTTAAAACGTACTTGCAGACTTGAAAACCCTTGCCTATTGTACAGCGCGCCTGTCCTTCCAGTGCTGAACGAAAACCCATGATTTTGGACCCTGTTTTCATGCGAAATGGCTAAAAGAAATGTTTCACATTTGTTACACTCAAACAGTGTCTCCTGTCATATGCTGAACTGGTCGCATTGTGGATTTGGCCTAAAACATGATTTTGGACAATGTTCATGGAACTCAGCTTAAAACGTACTTGCAGACTTGAAAACCCTTGCCTATTGTAGAGCGCGCCTGTCCTTCCAGTGCTGAACGAAAACCCATGATTTTGGACCCTGTTTTCATGCGAAATGGCTAAAAGAAATGTTTCACGTTTGTTACACTCAAACAGTGTCTCCTGTCATATGCTGAACTGGTCGCATTGTGGATTTGGCCTAAAATATGATTTTGGACAATGTTCATGGAACTCAGCTTAAAACTTACTTGCAGACTTGAAAACCCTTGCCTATTGTAGATGGCGCCTGTCCTTCCAGTGCTGAACGAAAACCCATGATTTTGGACCCTGTTTTCATGCGAAATGGCTAAAAGAAATGTTTCACGTTTGTTACACTCAAACAGTGTCTCCTGTCATATGCTGAACTGGTCGCATTGTGGATTTGGCCTAAAATATGATTTTGGACAATGTTCATGGAACTCAGCTTAAAACTTACTTGCAGACTTGAAAACCCTTGCCTATTGTAGAGGGCGCCTGTCCTTCCAGTGCTGAACGAAAACCCATGATTTTGGACCCTGTTTTCATGCGAAATGGCTAAAAGAAATGTTTCACATTTGTTACACTCAAACAGTGTCTCCTGTCATATGCTGAACTGGTCGCATTGTGGATTTGGCCTAAAACATGATTTTGGACAATGCTCATGGAACTCAGCTTAAAACGTACTTGCAGACTTGAAAACCCTTGCCTATTGTACAGCGCGCCTGTCCTTCCAGTGCTGAACGAAAACCCATGATTTTGGACCCTGTTTTCATGCGAAATGGCTAAAAGAAATGTTTCACATTTGTTACACTCAAACAGTGTCTCCTGTCATATGCTGAACTGGTCGCATTGTGGATTTGGCCTAAAACATGATTTTGGACAATGTTCATGGAACTCAGCTTAAAACGTACTTGCAGACTTGAAAACCCTTGCCTATTGTAGAGCGCGCCTGTCCTTCCAGTGCTGAACGAAAACCCATGATTTTGGACCCTGTTTTCATGCGAAATGGCAAAAATAATTGTTTCACGTTTGTTACACTCAAACAGTGTCTCCTGTCATATGCTGAACTGGTCGCATTGTGGATTTGGGTTAAAACATGATTTTGGACAATGTTAATGGAACTCAGCTTAAAACGTACTTGCAGACTTGAAAACCTTTGCCTATTGTAGAGCGCACCTGTACTTCCAGTGCTGAACGAAAACCCATGATTTTGGACCCTGTTTTTATGCGAAATAGCTAAAAGAAATGTTTCACGTTTGTTACACTCAAACAGTGTCTCCTGTCATATGCTGAACTGGTCGCATTGTGGATTTGGCCTAAAACATGATTTTGGACAATGCTCATGGAACTCAGCTTAAAACGTACTTGCAGACTTGAAAACCCTTGCGTATTGTACAGCGCGCCTGTACTTCCAGTGCTGAACGAAAACCAATGATTTTGGACCCTGTGTTCATGCGAAATGGCTAAAATAATTGTTTCACGTTTGTTACACTCAAACAGTGTCTCCTGTCATATGCTGAACTGGTCGCATTGTGGATTTGGCCTAAAATATGATTTTGGACAATGTTCATGGAACTCAGCTTAAAACTTACTTGCAGACTTGAAAACCCTTGCCTATTGTAGAGGGCGCCTGTCCTTCCAGTGCTGAACGAAAACCCATGATTTTGGACCCTGTTTTCATGCGAAATGGCTAAAAGAAATGTTTCACGTTTGTTACACTCAAACAGTGTCTCCTGTCATATGCTGAACTGGTCGCATTGTGGATTTGGGTTAAAACATGATTTTGGACAATGTTAATGGAACTCAGCTTAAAACGTACTTGCAGACTTGAAAACCTTTGCCTATTGTAGAGCGCACCTGTACTTCCAGTGCTGAACGAAAACCCATGATTTTGGACCCTGTTTTTATGCGAAATAGCTAAAAGAAATGTTTCACGTTTGTTACACTCAAACAGTGTCTCCTGTCATATGCTGAACTGGTCGCATTGTGGATTTGGCCTAAAACATGATTTTGGACAATGCTCATGTAACTCAGCTTAAAACGTACTTGCAGACTTGAAAACCCTTGCCTATTGTACAGCGCGCCTGTACTTCCAGTGCTGAACGAAAACCAATGATTTTGGACCCTGTGTTCATGCGAAATGGCTAAAATAATTGTTTCACGTTTGTTACACTCAAACAGTGTCTCCTGTCATATGCTGAACTGGTCGCATTGTGGATTTGGCCTAAAATATGATTTTGGACAATGTTCATGGAACTCAGCTTAAAACTTACTTGCAGACTTGAAAACCCTTGCCTATTGTAGAGGGCGCCTGTCCTTCCAGTGCTGAACGAAAACCCATGATTTTGGACCCTGTTTTTATGCGAAATAGCTAAAAGAAATGTTTCACGTTTGTTACACTCAAACAGTGTCTCCTGTCATATGCTGAACTGGTCGCATTGTGGATTTGGCCTAAAATATGATTTTGGACAATGCTCATGTAACTCAGCTTAAAACGTACTTGCAGACTTGAAAACCCTTGCCTATTGTACAGCGCGCCTGTACTTCCAGTGCTGAACGAAAACCAATGATTTTGGACCCTGTGTTCATGCGAAATGGCTAAAATAATTGTTTCACGTTTGTTACACTCAAACAGTGTCTCCTGTCATATGCTGAACTGGTCGCATTGTGGATTTGGCCTAAAATATGATTTTGGACAATGTTCATGGAACTCAGCTTAAAACTTACTTGCAGACTTGAAAACCCTTGCCTATTGTAGAGGGCGCCTGTCCTTCCAGTGCTGAACGAAAACCCATGATTTTGGACCCTGTTTTCATGCGAAATGGCTAAAAGAAATGTTTCACATTTGTTACACTCAAACAGTGTCTCCTGTCATATGCTGAACTGGTCGCATTGTGGATTTGGCCTAAAACATGATTTTGGACAATGCTCATGGAACTCAGCTTAAAACGTACTTGCAGACTTGAAAACCCTTGCCTATTGTACAGCGCGCCTGTCCTTCCAGTGCTGAACGAAAACCCATGATTTTGGACCCTGTTTTCATGCGAAATGGCTAAAAGAAATGTTTCACATTTGTTACACTCAAACAGTGTCTCCTGTCATATGCTGAACTGGTCGCATTGTGGATTTGGCCTAAAACATGATTTTTGACAATGTTCATGGAACTCAGCTTAAAACGTACTTGCAGACTTGAAAACCCTTGCCTATTGTAGAGCGCGCCTGTCCTTCCAGTGCTGAACGAAAACCCATGATTTTGGACCCTGTTTTCATGCGAAATGGCTAAAAGAAATGTTTCACGTTTGTTACACTCAAACAGTGTCTCCTGTCATATGCTGAACTGGTCGCATTGTGGATTTGGCCTAAAATATGATTTTGGACAATGTTCATGGAACTCAGCTTAAAACTTACTTGCAGACTTGAAAACCCTTGCCTATTGTAGATGGCGCCTGTCCTTCCAGTGCTGAACGAAAACCCATGATTTTGGACCCTGTTTTCATGCGAAATGGCTAAAAGAAATGTTTCACATTTGTTACACTCAAACAGTGTCTCCTGTCATATGCTGAACTGGTCGCATTGTGGATTTGGCCTAAAACATGATTTTGGACAATGCTCATGGAACTCAGCTTAAAACGTACTTGCAGACTTGAAAACCCTTGCCTATTGTACAGCGCGCCTGTCCTTCCAGTGCTGAACGAAAACCCATGATTTTGGACCCTGTTTTCATGCGAAATGGCTAAAAGAAATGTTTCACATTTGTTACACTCAAACAGTGTCTCCTGTCATATGCTGAACTGGTCGCATTGTGGATTTGGCCTAAAACATGATTTTGGACAATGTTCATGGAACTCAGCTTAAAACGTACTTGCAGACTTGAAAACCCTTGCCTATTGTAGAGCGCGCCTGTCCTTCCAGTGCTGAACGAAAACCCATGATTTTGGACCCTGTTTTCATGCGAAATGGCAAAAATAATTGTTTCACGTTTGTTACACTCAAACAGTGTCTCCTGTCATATGCTGAACTGGTCGCATTGTGGATTTGGCCTAAAATATGATTTTGGACAATGTTCATGGAACTCAGCTTAAAACTTACTTGCAGACTTGAAAACCCTTGCCTATTGTAGAGGGCGCCTGTCCTTCCAGTGCTGAACGAAAACCCATGATTTTGGACCCTGTTTTCATGCGAAATGGCTAAAAGAAATGTTTCACGTTTGTTACACTCAAACAGTGTCTCCTGTCATATGCTGAACTGGTCGCATTGTGGATTTGGGTTAAAACATGATTTTGGACAATGTTAATGGAACTCAGCTTAAAACGTACTTGCAGACTTGAAAACCTTTGCCTATTGTAGAGCGCACCTGTACTTCCAGTGCTGAACGAAAACCCATGATTTTGGACCCTGTTTTTATGCGAAATAGCTAAAAGAAATGTTTCACGTTTGTTACACTCAAACAGTGTCTCCTGTCATATGCTGAACTGGTCGCATTGTGGATTTGGCCTAAAACATGATTTTGGACAATGCTCATGTAACTCAGCTTAAAACGTACTTGCAGACTTGAAAACCCTTGCCTATTGTACAGCGCGCCTGTACTTCCAGTGCTGAACGAAAACCAATGATTTTGGACCCTGTGTTCATGCGAAATGGCTAAAATAATTGTTTCACGTTTGTTACACTCAAACAGTGTCTCCTGTCATATGCTGAACTGGTCGCATTGTGGATTTGGCCTAAAATATGATTTTGGACAATGTTCATGGAACTCAGCTTAAAACTTACTTGCAGACTTGAAAACCCTTGCCTATTGTAGAGGGCGCCTGTCCTTCCAGTGCTGAACGAAAACCCATGATTTTGGACCCTGTTTTCATGCGAAATGGCTAAAAGAAATGTTTCACGTTTGTTACACTCAAACAGTGTCTCCTGTCATATGCTGAACTGGTCGCATTGTGGATTTGGCCTAAAATATGATTTTGGACAATGTTCATGGAACTCAGCTTAAAACGTACTTGCAGACTTGAAAACCCTTGCCTATTGTAGAGCGCGCCTGTCCTTCCAGTGCTGAACGAAAACCCATGATTTTGGACCCTGTTTTCATGCGAAATGGCTAAAAGAAATGTTTCACGTTTGTTACACTCAAACAGTGTCTCCTGTCATATGCTGAACTGGTCGCATTGTGGATTTGGCCTAAAATATGATTTTGGACAATGTTCATGGAACTCAGCTTAAAACGTACTTGCAGACTTGAAAACCTTTGCCTATTGTAGAGCGCACCTGTACTTCCAGTGCTGAACGAAAACCCATGATTTTGGACCCTGTTTTTATGCGAAATAGCTAAAATAAATGTTTCACGTTTGTTACACTCAAACAGTGTCTCCTGTCATATGCTGAACTGGTCGCATTGTGGATTTGGCCTAAAACATGATTTTGGACAATGCTCATGGAACTCAGCTTAAAACGTACTTGCAGACTTGAAAACCCTTGCCTATTGTACAGCGCGCCTGTACTTCCAGTGCTGAACGAAAACCAATGATTTTGGACCCTGTGTTCATGCGAAATGGCTAAAATAATTGTTTCACGTTTGTTACACTCAAACAGTGTCTCCTGTCATATGCTGAACTGGTCGCATTGTGGATTTGGCCTAAAATATGATTTTGGACAATGTTCATGGAACTCAGCTTAAAACTTACTTGCAGACTTGAAAACCCTTGCCTATTGTAGAGGGCGCCTGTCCTTCCAGTGCTGAACGAAAACCCATGATTTTGGACCCTGTTTTCATGCGAAATGGCTAAAATAAATGTTTCACGTTTGTTACACTCAAACAGTGTCTCCTGTCATATGCTGAACTGGTCGCATTGTGGATTTGGCCTAAAATATGATTTTGGACAATGTTCAAGGAACTCAGCTTAAAACGTACTTGCAGACTTGAAAACCTTTGCCTATTGTAGAGCGCACCTGTACTTCCAGTGCTGAACGAAAACCCATGATTTTGGACCCTGTTTTTATGCGAAATAGCTAAAAGAAATGTTTCACGTTTGTTACACTCAAACAGTGTCTCCTGTCATATGCTGAACTGGTCGCATTGTGGATTTGGCCTAAAACATGATTTTGGACAATGCTCATGGAACTCAGCTTAAAACGTACTTGCAGACTTGAAAACCCTTGCCTATTGTACAGTGCGCCTGTACTTCCAGTGCTGAACGAAAACCAATGATTTTGGACCCTGTGTTCATGCGAAATGGCTAAAATAATTGTTTCACGTTTGTTACACTCAAACAGTGTCTCCTGTCATATGCTGAACTGGTCGCATTGTGGATTTGGCCTAAAATATGATTTTGGACAATGTTCATGGAACTCAGCTTAAAACTTACTTGCAGACTTGAAAACCCTTGCCTATTGTAGAGGGCGCCTGTCCTTCCAGTGCTGAACGAAAACCCATGATTTTGGACCCTGTTTTCATGCGAAATGGCTAAAAGAAATGTTTCACGTTTGTTACACTCAAACAGTGTCTCCTGTCATATGCTGAACTGGTCGCATTGTGGATTTGGCCTAAAATATGATTTTGGACAATGTTCATGGAACTCAGCTTAAAACGTACTTGCAGACTTGAAAACCTTTGCCTATTGTAGAGCGCACCTGTACTTCCAGTGCTGAACGAAAACCCATGATTTTGGACCCTGTTTTTATGCGAAATAGCTAAAAGAAATGTTTCACGTTTGTTACACTCAAACAGTGTCTCCTGTCATATGCTGAACTGGTCGCATTGTGGATTTGGCCTAAAACATGATTTTGGACAATGCTCATGGAACTCAGCTTAAAACGTACTTGCAGACTTGAAAACCCTTGCCTATTGTACAGCGCGCCTGTACTTCCAGTGCTGAACGAAAACCAATGATTTTGGACCCTGTGTTCATGCGAAATGGCTAAAATAATTGTTTCACGTTTGTTACACTCAAACAGTGTCTCCTGTCATATGCTGAACTGGTCGCATTGTGGATTTGGCCTAAAATATGATTTTGGACAATGTTCATGGAACTCAGCTTAAAACTTACTTGCAGACTTGAAAACCCTTGCCTATTGTAGAGGGCGCCTGTCCTTCCAGTGCTGAACGAAAACCCATGATTTTGGACCCTGTTTTCATGCGAAATGGCTAAAAGAAATGTTTCACGTTTGTTACACTCAAACAGTGTCTCCTGTCATATGCTGAACTGGTCGCATTGTGGATTTGGCCTAAAATATGATTTTGGACAATGTTCATGGAACTCAGCTTAAAACTTACTTGCAGACTTGAAAACCCTTGCCTATTGTAGAGGGCGCCTGTCCTTCCAGTGCTGAACGAAAACCCATGATTTTGGACCCTGTTTTCATGCGAAATGGCTAAAAGAAATGTTTCACGTTTGTTACACTCAAACAGTGTCTCCTGTCATATGCTGAACTGGTCGCATTGTGGATTTGGCCTAAAATATGATTTTGGACAATGTTCATGGAACTCAGCTTAAAACGTACTTGCAGACTTGAAAACCTTTGCCTATTGTAGAGCGCACCTGTACTTCCAGTGCTGAACGAAAACCCATGATTTTGGACCCTGTTTTTATGCGAAATAGCTAAAAGAAATGTTTCACGTTTGTTACACTCAAACAGTGTCTCCTGTCATATGCTGAACTGGTCGCATTGTGGATTTGGCCTAAAACATGATTTTGGACAATGCTCATGGAACTCAGCTTAAAACGTACTTGCAGACTTGAAAACCCTTGCCTATTGTACAGCGCGCCTGTACTTCCAGTGCTGAACGAAAACCAATGATTTTGGACCCTGTGTTCATGCGAAATGGCTAAAATAATTGTTTCACGTTTGTTACACTCAAACAGTGTCTCCTGTCATATGCTGAACTGGTCGCATTGTGGATTTGGCCTAAAATATGATTTTGGACAATGTTCATGGAACTCAGCTTAAAACTTACTTGCAGACTTGAAAACCCTTGCCTATTGTAGAGGGCGCCTGTCCTTCCAGTGCTGAACGAAAACCCATGATTTTGGACCCTGTTTTCATGCGAAATGGCTAAAAGAAATGTTTCACGTTTGTTACACTCAAACAGTGTCTCCTGTCATATGCTGAACTGGTCGCATTGTGGATTTGGCCTAAAATATGATTTTGGACAATGTTCATGGAACTCAGCTTAAAACGTACTTGCAGACTTGAAAACCCTTGCCTATTGTAGAGCGCGCCTGTCCTTCCAGTGCTGAACGAAAACCCATGATTTTGGACCCTGTTTTCATGCGAAATGGCTAAAAGAAATGTTTCACGTTTGTTACACTCAAACAGTGTCTCCTGTCATATGCTGAACTGGTCGCATTGTGGATTTGGCCTAAAATATGATTTTGGACAATGTTCATGGAACTCAGCTTAAAACGTACTTGCAGACTTGAAAACCCTTGCCTATTGTAGAGCGCGCCTGTCCTTCCAGTGCTGAACGAAAACCCATGATTTTGGACCCTGTTTTCATGCGAAATGGCTAAAAGAAATGTTTCACGTTTGTTACACTCAAACAGTGTCTCCTGTCATATGCTGAACTGGTCGCATTGTGGATTTGGCCTAAAATATGATTTTGGACAATGTTCATGGAACTCAGCTTAAAACGTACTTGCAGACTTGAAAACCTTTGCCTATTGTAGAGCGCACCTGTACTTCCAGTGCTGAACGAAAACCCATGATTTTGGACCCTGTTTTTATGCGAAATAGCTAAAAGAAATGTTTCACGTTTGTTACACTCAAACAGTGTCTCCTGTCATATGCTGAACTGGTCGCATTGTGGATTTGGCCTAAAACATGATTTTGGACAATGCTCATGGAACTCAGCTTAAAACGTACTTGCAGACTTGAAAACCCTTGCCTATTGTACAGCGCGCCTGTACTTCCAGTGCTGAACGAAAACCAATGATTTTGGACCCTGTGTTCATGCGAAATGGCTAAAATAATTATTTCACGTTTGTTACACTCAAACAGTGTCTCCTGTCATATGCTGAACTGGTCGCATTGTGGATTTGGCCTAAAATATGATTTTGGACAATGTTCATGGAACTCAGCTTAAAACTTACTTGCAGACTTGAAAACCCTTGCCTATTGTAGAGGGCGCCTGTCCTTCCAGTGCTGAACGAAAACCCATGATTTTGGACCCTGTTTTCATGCGAAATGGCTAAAATAAATGTTTCACGTTTGTTACACTCAAACAGTGTCTCCTGTCATATGCTGAACTGGTCGCATTGTGGATTTGGCCTAAAATATGATTTTGGACAATGTTCAAGGAACTCAGCTTAAAACGTACTTGCAGACTTGAAAACCTTTGCCTATTGTAGAGCGCACCTGTACTTCCAGTGCTGAACGAAAACCCATGATTTTGGACCCTGTTTTTATGCGAAATAGCTAAAAGAAATGTTTCACGTTTGTTACACTCAAACAGTGTCTCCTGTCATATGCTGAACTGGTCGCATTGTGGATTTGGCCTAAAACATGATTTTGGACAATGCTCATGGAACTCAGCTTAAAACGTACTTGCAGACTTGAAAACCCTTGCCTATTGTACAGCGCGCCTGTACTTCCAGTGCTGAACGAAAACCAATGATTTTGGACCCTGTGTTCATGCGAAATGGCTAAAATAATTGTTTCACGTTTGTTACACTCAAACAGTGTCTCCTGTCATATGCTGAACTGGTCGCATTGTGGATTTGGCCTAAAATATGATTTTGGACAATGTTCATGGAACTCAGCTTAAAACTTACTTGCAGACTTGAAAACCCTTGCCTATTGTAGAGGGCGCCTGTCCTTCCAGTGCTGAACGAAAACCCATGATTTTGGACCCTGTTTTCATGCGAAATGGCTAAAAGAAATGTTTCACGTTTGTTACACTCAAACAGTGTCTCCTGTCATATGCTGAACTGGTCGCATTGTGGATTTGGCCTAAAATATGATTTTGGACAATGTTCATGGAACTCAGCTTAAAACGTACTTGCAGACTTGAAAACCTTTGCCTATTGTAGAGCGCACCTGTACTTCCAGTGCTGAACGAAAACCCATGATTTTGGACCCTGTTTTCATGCGAAATGGCTAAAAGAAATGTTTCACGTTTGTTACACTCAAACAGTGTCTCCTGTCATATGCTGAACTGGTCGCATTGTGGATTTGGCCTAAAATATGATTTTGGACAATGTTCATGGAACTCAGCTTAAAACGTACTTGCAGACTTGAAAACCCTTGCCTATTGTAGAGCGCGCCTGTCCTTCCAGTGCTGAACGAAAACCCATGATTTTGGACCCTGTTTTTATGCGAAATAGCTAAAAGAAATGTTTCACGTTTGTTACACTCAAACAGTGTCTCCTGTCATATGCTGAACTGGTCGCATTGTGGATTTGGCCTAAAACATGATTTTGGACAATGCTCATGGAACTCAGCTTAAAACGTACTTGCAGACTTGAAAACCCTTGCCTATTGTACAGCGCGCCTGTACTTCCAGTGCTGAACGAAAACCAATGATTTTGGACCCTGTGTTCATGCGAAATGGCTAAAATAATTGTTTCACGTTTGTTACACTCAAACAGTGTCTCCTGTCATATGCTGAACTGGTCGCATTGTGGATTTGGCCTAAAATATGATTTTGGACAATGTTCATGGAACTCAGCTTAAAACTTACTTGCAGACTTGAAAACCCTTGCCTATTGTAGAGGGCGCCTGTCCTTCCAGTGCTGAACGAAAACCCATGATTTTGGACCCTGTTTTCATGCGAAATGGCTAAAAGAAATGTTTCACGTTTGTTACACTCAAACAGTGTCTCCTGTCATATGCTGAACTGGTCGCATTGTGGATTTGGGTTAAAACATGATTTTGGACAATGTTAATGGAACTCAGCTTAAAACGTACTTGCAGACTTGAAAACCTTTGCCTATTGTAGAGCGCACCTGTACTTCCAGTGCTGAACGAAAACCCATGATTTTGGACCCTGTTTTTATGCGAAATAGCTAAAAGAAATGTTTCACGTTTGTTACACTCAAACAGTGTCTCCTGTCATATGCTGAACTGGTCGCATTGTGGATTTGGCCTAAAACATGATTTTGGACAATGCTCATGTAACTCAGCTTAAAACGTACTTGCAGACTTGAAAACCCTTGCCTATTGTACAGCGCGCCTGTACTTCCAGTGCTGAACGAAAACCAATGATTTTGGACCCTGTGTTCATGCGAAATGGCTAAAATAATTGTTTCACGTTTGTTACACTCAAACAGTGTCTCCTGTCATATGCTGAACTGGTCGCATTGTGGATTTGGCCTAAAATATGATTTTGGACAATGTTCATGGAACTCAGCTTAAAACGTACTTGCAGACTTGAAAACCCTTGCCTATTGTACAGCGCGCCTGTACTTCCAGTGCTGAACGAAAACCCATGATTTTGGACCCTGTTTTCATGCGAAATGGCTAAAAGAAATGTTTCACGTTTGTTACACTCAAACAGTGTCTCCTGTCATATGCTGAACTGGTCGCATTGTGGATTTGGCCTAAAATATGATTTTGGACAATGTTCACGGAACTCAGTTTAAAACGTACTTGCAGACTTGAAAACCCTTGCCTATTGTACAGCGCGCCTGTACTTCCAGTGCTGAACGAAAACCAATGATTTTGGACCCTGTGTTCATGCGAAATGGCTAAAATAATTGTTTCAAGTTTGTTACACTCAAACAGTGTCTCCTGTCATATGCTGAACTGGTCGCATTGTGGATTTGGCCTAAAATATGATTTTGGACAATGTTCATGGAACTCAGCTTAAAACTTACTTGCAGACTTGAAAACCCTTGCCTATTGTAGAGGGCGCCTGTCCTTCCAGTGCTGAACGAAAACCCATGATTTTGGACCCTGTTTTCATGCGAAATGGCTAAAATAAATGTTTCACGTTTGTTACACTCAAACAGTGTCTCCTGTCATATGCTGAACTGGTCGCATTGTGGATTTGGCCTAAAATATGATTTTGGACAATGTTCATGGAACTCAGCTTAAAACGTACTTGCAGACTTGAAAACCTTTGCCTATTGTAGAGCGCACCTGTACTTCCAGTGCTGAACGAAAACCCATGATTTTGGACCCTGTTTTTATGCGAAATAGCTAAAAGAAATGTTTCACGTTTGTTACACTCAAACAGTGTCTCCTGTCATATGCTGAACTGGTCGCATTGTGGATTTGGCCTAAAACATGATTTTGGACAATGCTCATGGAACTCAGCTTAAAACGTACTTGCAGACTTGAAAACCCTTGCCTATTGTACAGCGCGCCTGTACTTCCAGTGCTGAACGAAAACCAATGATTTTGGACCCTGTGTTCATGCGAAATGGCTAAAATAATTGTTTCACGTTTGTTACACTCAAACAGTGTCTCCTGTCATATGCTGAACTGGTCGCATTGTGGATTTGGCCTAAAATATGATTTTGGACAATGTTCATGGAACTCAGCTTAAAACTTACTTGCAGACTTGAAAACCCTTGCCTATTGTAGAGGGCGCCTGTCCTTCCAGTGCTGAACGAAAACCCATGATTTTGGACCCTGTTTTCATGCGAAATGGCTAAAATAAATGTTTCACGTTTGTTACACTCAAACAGTGTCTCCTGTCATATGCTGAACTGGTCGCATTGTGGCTTTGGCCTAAAATATGATTTTGGACAATGTTCATGGAACTCAGCTTAAAACGTACTTGCAGACTTGAAAACCTTTGCCTATTGTAGAGCGCACCTGTACTTCCAGTGCTGAACGAAAACCCATGATTTTGGACCCTGTTTTTATGCGAAATAGCTAAAAGAAATGTTTCACGTTTGTTACACTCAAACAGTGTCTCCTGTCATATGCTGAACTGGTCGCATTGTGGATTTGGCCTAAAACATGATTTTGGACAATGCTCATGGAACTCAGCTTAAAACGTACTTGCAGACTTGAAAACCCTTGCCTATTGTACAGCGCGCCTGTACTTCCAGTGCTGAACGAAAACCAATGATTTTGGACCCTGTGTTCATGCGAAATGGCTAAAATAATTGTTTCACGTTTGTTACACTCAAACAGTGTCTCCTGTCATATGCTGAACTGGTCGCATTGTGGATTTGGCCTAAAATATGATTTTGGACAATGTTCATGGAACTCAGCTTAAAACTTACTTGCAGACTTGAAAACCCTTGCCTATTGTAGAGGGCGCCTGTCCTTCCAGTGCTGAACGAAAACCCATGATTTTGGACCCTGTTTTCATGCGAAAAGCTAAAAGAAATGTTTCACGTTTGTTACACTCAAACAGTGTCTCCTGTCATATGCTGAACTGGTCGCATTGTGGATTTGGGTTAAAACATGATTTTGGACAATGTTAATGGAACTCAGCTTAAAACGTACTTGCAGACTTGAAAACCTTTGCCTATTGTAGAGCGCACCTGTACTTCCAATGCTGAACGAAAACCAATGATTTTGGACCCTGTGTTCATGCGAAATGGCTAAAATAATTGTTTCACGTTTGTTACACTCAAACAGTGTCTCCTGTCATATGCTGAACTGGTCGCATTGTGGATTTGGCCTAAAACATGATTTTGGACAATGCTCATGTAACTCAGCTTAAAACGTACTTGCAGACTTGAAAACCCTTGCCTATTGTACAGCGCGCCTGTACTTCCAGTGCTGAACGAAAACCAATGATTTTGGACCCTGTGTTCATGCGAAATGGCTAAAATAATTGTTTCACGTTTGTTACACTCAAACAGTGTCTCCTGTCATATGCTGAACTGGTCGCATTGTGGATTTGGCCTAAAATATGATTTTGGACAATGTTCATGGAACTCAGCTTAAAACTTACTTGCAGACTTGAAAACCCTTGCCTATTGTAGAGGGCGCCTGTCCTTCCAGTGCTGAACGAAAACCAATGATTTTGGACCCTGTGTTCATGCGAAATGGCTAAAAGAAATGTTTCACGTTTGTTACACTCAAACAGTGTCTCCTGTCATATGCTGAACTGGTCGCATTGTGGATTTGGGTTAAAACATGATTTTGGACAATGTTAATGGAACTCAGCTTAAAACGTACTTGCAGACTTGAAAACCTTTGCCTATTGTAGAGCGCACCTGTACTTCCAGTGCTGAACGAAAACCCATGATTTTGGACCCTGTTTTTATGCGAAATAGCTAAAAGAAATGTTTCACGTTTGTTACACTCAAACAGTGTCTCCTGTCATATGCTGAACTGGTCGCATTGTGGATTTGGCCTAAAACATGATTTTGGACAATGCTCATGTAACTCAGCTTAAAACGTACTTGCAGACTTGAAAACCCTTGCCTATTGTACAGCGCGCCTGTACTTCCAGTGCTGAACGAAAACCAATGATTTTGGACCCTGTGTTCATGCGAAATGGCTAAAATAATTGTTTCACGTTTGTTACACTCAAACAGTGTCTCCTGTCATATGCTGAACTGGTCGCATTGTGGATTTGGCCTAAAATATGATTTTGGACAATGTTCATGGAACTCAGCTTAAAACGTACTTGCAGACTTGAAAACCCTTGCCTATTGTACAGCGCGCCTGTACTTCCAGTGCTGAACGAAAACCCATGATTTTGGACCCTGTTTTCATGCGAAATGGCTAAAAGAAATGTTTCACGTTTGTTACACTCAAACAGTGTCTCCTGTCATATGCTGAACTGGTCGCATTGTGGATTTGGCCTAAAATATGATTTTGGACAATGTTCATGGAACTCAGCTTAAAACGTACTTGCAGACTTGAAAACCCTTGCCTATTGTACAGCGCGCCTGTACTTCCAGTGCTGAACGAAAACCAATGATTCTGGACCCTGTGTTCATGCGAAATGGCTAAAATAATTGTTTCACGTTTGTTACACTCAAACAGTGTCTCCTGTCATATGCTGAACTGGTCGCATTGTGGATTTGGCCTAAAATATGATTTTGGACAATGTTCATGGAACTCAGCTTAAAACGTACTTGCAGACTTGAAAACCTTTGCCTATTGTAGAGCGCACCTGTACTTCCAGTGCTGAACGAAAACCCATGATTTTGGACCCTGTTTTTATGCGAAATAGCTAAAAGAAATGTTTCACGTTTGTTACACTCAAACAGTGTCTCCTGTCATATGCTGAACTGGTCGCATTGTGGATTTGGCCTAAAACATGATTTTGGACAATGCTCATGTAACTCAGCTTAAAACGTACTTGCAGACTTGAAAACCCTTGCCTATTGTACAGCGCGCCTGTACTTCCAGTGCTGAACGAAAACCAATGATTTTGGACCCTGTGTTCATGCGAAATGGCTAAAATAATTGTTTCACGTTTGTTACACTCAAACAGTGTCTCCTGTCATATGCTGAACTGGTCGCATTGTGGATTTGGCCTAAAATATGATTTTGGACAATGTTCATGGAACTCAGCTTAAAACTTACTTGCAGACTTGAAAACCCTTGCCTATTGTAGAGGGCGCCTGTCCTTCCAGTGCTGAACGAAAACCCATGATTTTGGACCCTGTTTTCATGCGAAATGGCTAAAAGAAATGTTTCACGTTTGTTACACTCAAACAGTGTCTCCTGTCATATGCTGAACTGGTCGCATTGTGGATTTGGCCTAAAATATGATTTTGGACAATGTTCATGGAACTCAGCTTAAAACGTACTTGCAGACTTGAAAACCCTTGCCTATTGTAGAGCGCGCCTGTCCTTCCAGTGCTGAACGAAAACCCATGATTTTGGACCCTGTTTTCATGCGAAATGGCTAAAAGAAATGTTTCACGTTTGTTACACTCAAACAGTGTCTCCTGTCATATGCTGAACTGGTCGCATTGTGGATTTGGCCTAAAATATGATTTTGGACAATGTTCATGGAACTCAGCTTAAAACGTACTTGCAGACTTGAAAACCTTTGCCTATTGTAGAGCGCACCTGTACTTCCAGTGCTGAACGAAAACCCATGATTTTGGACCCTGTTTTTATGCGAAATAGCTAAAAGAAATGTTTCACGTTTGTTACACTCAAACAGTGTCTCCTGTCATATGCTGAACTGGTCGCATTGTGGATTTGGCCTAAAACATGATTTTGGACAATGCTCATGGAACTCAGCTTAAAACGTACTTGCAGACTTGAAAACCCTTGCCTATTGTACAGCGCGCCTGTACTTCCAGTGCTGAACGAAAACCAATGATTTTGGACCCTGTGTTCATGCGAAATGGCTAAAATAATTGTTTCACGTTTGTTACACTCAAACAGTGTCTCCTGTCATATGCTGAACTGGTCGCATTGTGGATTTGGCCTAAAATATGATTTTGGACAATGTTCATGGAACTCAGCTTAAAACGTACTTGCAGACTTGAAAACCCTTGCCTATTGTAGAGCGCGCCTGTCCTTCCAGTGCTGAACGAAAACCCATGATTTTGGACCCTGTTTTCATGCGAAATGGCTAAAAGAAATGTTTCACGTTTGTTACACTCAAACAGTGTCTCCTGTCATATGCTGAACTGGTCGCATTGTGGATTTGGCCTAAAATATGATTTTGGACAATGTTCATGGAACTCAGCTTAAAACGTACTTGCAGACTTGAAAACCCTTGCCTATTGTAGATGGCGCCTGTCCTTCCAGTGCTGAACGAAAACCCATGATTTTGCACCCTGTTTTCATGCGAAATGGCTAAAAGAAATGTTTCACGTTTGTTACACTCAAACAGTGTCTCCTGTCATATGCTGAACTGGTCGCATTGTGGATTTGGCCTAAAACATGATTTTTGACAATGCTCATGTAACTCAGCTTAAAACGTACTTGCAGACTTGAAAACCCTTGCCTATTGTACAGCGCGCCTGTACTTCCAGTGCTGAACGAAAACCAATGATTTTGGACCCTGTGTTCATGCGAAATGGCTAAAATAATTGTTTCACGTTTGTTACACTCAAACAGTGTCTCCTGTCATATGCTGAACTGGTCGCATTGTGGATTTGGCCTAAAATATGATTTTGGACAATGGTCATGGAACTCAGCTTAAAACGTACTTGCAGACTTGAAAACCCTTGCCTATTGTAGAGCGCGCCTGTCCTTCCAGTGCTGAACGAAAACCCATGATTTTGGACCCTGTTTTCATGCGAAATGGCTAAAAGAAATGTTTCACGTTTGTTACACTCAAACAGTGTCTCCTGTCATATGCTGAACTGGTCGCATTGTGGATTTGGCCTAAAACATGATTTTGGACAATGCTCATGGAACTCAGCTTAAAACGTACTTGCAGACTTGAAAACCCTTGCCTATTGTACAGCGCGCTTGTACTTCCAGTGCTGAACGAAAACCAATGATTTTGGACCCTGTGTTCATGCGAAATGGCTAAAATAATTGTTTCACGTTTGTTACACTCAAACAGTGTCTCCTGTCATATGCTGAACTGGTCGCATTGTGGATTTGGCCTAAAATATGATTTTGGACAATGTTCATGGAACTCAGCTTAAAACTTACTTGCAGACTTGAAAACCCTTGCCTATTGTAGAGGGCGCCTGTCCTTCCAGTGCTGAACGAAAACCCATGATTTTGGACCCTGTTTTCATGCGAAATGGCTAAAAGAAATGTTTCACGTTTGTTACACTCAAACAGGGTCTCCTGTCATATGCTGAACTGGTCGCATTGTGGATTTGGCCTAAAATATGATTTTGGACAATGTTCATGGAACTCAGCTTAAAACGTACTTGCAGACTTGAAAACCCTTGCCTATTGTAGAGCGCGCCTGTCCTTCCAGTGCTGAACGAAAACCCATGATTTTGGACCCTGTTTTCATGCGAAATGGCTAAAAGAAATGTTTCACGTTTGTTACACTCAAACAGTGTCTCCTGTCATATGCTGAACTGGTCGCATTGTGGATTTGGCCTAAAATATGATTTTGGACAATGTTCATGGAACTCAGCTTAAAACTTACTTGCAGACTTGAAAACCCTTGCCTATTGTAGAGGGCGCCTGTCCTTCCAGTGCTGAACGAAAACCCATGATTTTGGACCCTGTTTTCATGCGAAATGGCTAAAAGAAATGTTTCACGTTTGTTACACTCAAACAGTGTCTCCTGTCATATGCTGAACTGGTCGCATTGTGGATTTGGCCTAAAATATGATTTTGGACAATGTTCATGGAACTCAGCTTAAAACGTACTTGCAGACTTGAAAACCCTTGCCTATTGTAGATGGCGCCTGTCCTTCCAGTGCTGAACGAAAACCCATGATTTTGCACCCTGTTTTCATGCGAAATGGCTAAAATAAATGTTTCACGTTTGTTACACTCAAACAGTGTCTCCTGTCATATGCTGAACTGGTCGCATTGTGGATTTGGCCTAAAATATGATTTTGGACAATGTTCATGTAACTCAGCTTAAAACGTACTTGCAGACTTGAAAACCCTTGCCTATTGTAGAGCGCACCTGTACTTCCAGTGCTGAACGAAAACCCATGATTTTGGACCCTGTTTTTATGCGAAATAGCTAAAAGAAATGTTTCACGTTTGTTACACTCAAACAGTGTCTCCTGTCATATGCTGAACTGGTCGCATTGTGGATTTGGCCTAAAACATGATTTTTGACAATGCTCATGTAACTCAGCTTAAAACGTACTTGCAGACTTGAAAACCCTTGCCTATTGTACAGCGCGCCTGTACTTCCAGTGCTGAACGAAAACCAATGATTTTGGACCCTGTGTTCATGCGAAATGGCTAAAATAATTGTTTCACGTTTGTTACACTCAAACAGTGTCTCCTGTCATATGCTGAACTGGTCGCATTGTGGATTTGGCCTAAAATATGATTTTGGACAATGGTCATGGAACTCAGCTTAAAACGTACTTGCAGACTTGAAAACCCTTGCCTATTGTAGAGCGCGCCTGTCCTTCCAGTGCTGAACGAAAACCCATGATTTTGGACCCTGTTTTCATGCGAAATGGCTAAAAGAAATGTTTCACGTTTGTTACACTCAAACAGTGTCTCCTGTCATATGCTGAACTGGTCGCATTGTGGATTTGGCCTAAAACATGATTTTGGACAATGCTCATGGAACTCAGCTTAAAACGTACTTGCAGACTTGAAAACCCTTGCCTATTGTACAGCGCGCCTGTACTTCCAGTGCTGAACGAAAACCAATGATTTTGGACCCTGTGTTCATGCGAAATGGCTAAAATAATTGTTTCACGTTTGTTACACTCAAACAGTGTCTCCTGTCATATGCTGAACTGGTCGCATTGTGGATTTGGCCTAAAATATGATTTTGGACAATGTTCATGGAACTCAGCTTAAAACTTACTTGCAGACTTGAAAACCCTTGCCTATTGTAGAGGGCGCCTGTCCTTCCAGTGCTGAACGAAAACCCATGATTTTGGACCCTGTTTTCATGCGAAATGGCTAAAAGAAATGTTTCACGTTTGTTACACTCAAACAGTGTCTCCTGTCATATGCTGAACTGGTCGCATTGTGGATTTGGCCTAAAATATGATTTTGGACAATGTTCATGGAACTCAGCTTAAAACGTACTTGCAGACTTGAAAACCCTTGCCTATTGTAGAGCGCGCCTGTCCTTCCAGTGCTGAACGAAAACCCATGATTTTGGACCCTGTTTTCATGCGAAATGGCTAAAAGAAATGTTTCACGTTTGTTACACTCAAACAGTGTCTCCTGTCATATGCTGAACTGGTCGCATTGTGGATTTGGCCTAAAATATGATTTTGGACAATGTTCATGGAACTCAGCTTAAAACGTACTTGCAGACTTGAAAACCCTTGCCTATTGTAGAGCGCGCCTGTCCTTCCAGTGCTGAACGAAAACCCATGATTTTGGACCCTGTTTTCATGCGAAATGGCTAAAAGAAATGTTTCACGTTTGTTACACTCAAACAGTGTCTCCTGTCATATGCTGAACTGGTCGCATTGTGGATTTGGCCTAAAATATGATTTTGGACAATGTTCATGGAACTCAGCTTAAAACGTACTTGCAGACTTGAAAACCCTTGCCTATTGTAGATGGCGCCTGTCCTTCCAGTGCTGAACGAAAACCCATGATTTTGCACCCTGTTTTCATGCGAAATGGCTAAAAGAAATGTTTCACGTTTGTTACACTCAAACAGTGTCTCCTGTCATATGCTGAACTGGTCGCATTGTGGATTTGGCCTAAAACATGATTTTTGACAATGCTCATGTAACTCAGCTTAAAACGTACTTGCAGACTTGAAAACCCTTGCCTATTGTACAGCGCGCCTGTACTTCCAGTGCTGAACGAAAACCAATGATTTTGGACCCTGTGTTCATGCGAAATGGCTAAAATAATTGTTTCACGTTTGTTACACTCAAACAGTGTCTCCTGTCATATGCTGAACTGGTCGCATTGTGGATTTGGCCTAAAATATGATTTTGGACAATGGTCATGGAACTCAGCTTAAAACGTACTTGCAGACTTGAAAACCCTTGCCTATTGTAGAGCGCGCCTGTCCTTCCAGTGCTGAACGAAAACCCATGATTTTGGACCCTGTTTTCATGCGAAATGGCTAAAAGAAATGTTTCACGTTTGTTACACTCAAACAGTGTCTCCTGTCATATGCTGAACTGGTCGCATTGTGGATTTGGCCTAAAACATGATTTTGGACAATGCTCATGGAACTCAGCTTAAAACGTACTTGCAGACTTGAAAACCCTTGCCTATTGTACAGCGCGCCTGTACTTCCAGTGCTGAACGAAAACCAATGATTTTGGACCCTGTGTTCATGCGAAATGGCTAAAATAATTGTTTCACGTTTGTTACACTCAAACAGTGTCTCCTGTCATATGCTGAACTGGTCGCATTGTGGATTTGGCCTAAAATATGATTTTGGACAATGTTCATGGAACTCAGCTTAAAACGTACTTGCAGACTTGAAAACCCTTGCCTATTGTAGATGGCGCCTGTCCTTCCAGTGCTGAACGAAAACCCATGATTTTGCACCCTGTTTTCATGCGAAATGGCTAAAAGAAATGTTTCACGTTTGTTACACTCAAACAGTGTCTCCTGTCATATGCTGAACTGGTCGCATTGTGGATTTGGCCTAAAACATGATTTTTGACAATGCTCATGTAACTCAGCTTAAAACGTACTTGCAGACTTGAAAACCCTTGCCTATTGTACAGCGCGCCTGTACTTCCAGTGCTGAACGAAAACCAATGATTTTGGACCCTGTGTTCATGCGAAATGGCTAAAATAATTGTTTCACGTTTGTTACACTCAAACAGTGTCTCCTGTCATATGCTGAACTGGTCGCATTGTGGATTTGGCCTAAAATATGATTTTGGACAATGGTCATGGAACTCAGCTTAAAACGTACTTGCAGACTTGAAAACCCTTGCCTATTGTAGAGCGCGCCTGTCCTTCCAGTGCTGAACGAAAACCCATGATTTTGGACCCTGTTTTCATGCGAAATGGCTAAAAGAAATGTTTCACGTTTGTTACACTCAAACAGTGTCTCCTGTCATATGCTGAACTGGTCGCATTGTGGATTTGGCCTAAAACATGATTTTGGACAATGCTCATGGAACTCAGCTTAAAACGTACTTGCAGACTTGAAAACCCTTGCCTATTGTACAGCGCGCCTGTACTTCCAGTGCTGAACGAAAACCAATGATTTTGGACCCTGTGTTCATGCGAAATGGCTAAAATAATTGTTTCACGTTTGTTACACTCAAACAGTGTCTCCTGTCATATGCTGAACTGGTCGCATTGTGGATTTGGCCTAAAATATGATTTTGGACAATGTTCATGGAACTCAGCTTAAAACTTACTTGCAGACTTGAAAACCCTTGCCTATTGTAGAGGGCGCCTGTCCTTCCAGTGCTGAACGAAAACCCATGATTTTGGACCCTGTTTTCATGCGAAATGGCTAAAAGAAATGTTTCACGTTTGTTACACTCAAACAGTGTCTCCTGTCATATGCTGAACTGGTCGCATTGTGGATTTGGCCTAAAATATGATTTTGGACAATGTTCATGGAACTCAGCTTAAAACGTACTTGCAGACTTGAAAACCCTTGCCTATTGTAGAGCGCGCCTGTCCTTCCAGTGCTGAACGAAAACCCATGATTTTGGACCCTGTTTTCATGCGAAATGGCTAAAAGAAATGTTTCACGTTTGTTACACTCAAACAGTGTCTCCTGTCATATGCTGAACTGGTCGCATTGTGGATTTGGCCTAAAATATGATTTTGGACAATGTTCATGGAACTCAGCTTAAAACGTACTTGCAGACTTGAAAACCCTTGCCTATTGTAGAGCGCGCCTGTCCTTCCAGTGCTGAACGAAAACCCATGATTTTGGACCCTGTTTTCATGCGAAATGGCTAAAAGAAATGTTTCACGTTTGTTACACTCAAACAGTGTCTCCTGTCATATGCTGAACTGGTCGCATTGTGGATTTGGCCTAAAATATGATTTTGGACAATGTTCATGGAACTCAGCTTAAAACGTACTTGCAGACTTGAAAACCCTTGCCTATTGTAGATGGCGCCTGTCCTTCCAGTGCTGAACGAAAACCCATGATTTTGCACCCTGTTTTCATGCGAAATGGCTAAAAGAAATGTTTCACGTTTGTTACACTCAAACAGTGTCTCCTGTCATATGCTGAACTGGTCGCATTGTGGATTTGGCCTAAAACATGATTTTTGACAATGCTCATGTAACTCAGCTTAAAACGTACTTGCAGACTTGAAAACCCTTGCCTATTGTACAGCGCGCCTGTACTTCCAGTGCTGAACGAAAACCAATGATTTTGGACCCTGTGTTCATGCGAAATGGCTAAAATAATTGTTTCACGTTTGTTACACTCAAACAGTGTCTCCTGTCATATGCTGAACTGGTCGCATTGTGGATTTGGCCTAAAATATGATTTTGGACAATGGTCATGGAACTCAGCTTAAAACGTACTTGCAGACTTGAAAACCCTTGCCTATTGTAGAGCGCGCCTGTCCTTCCAGTGCTGAACGAAAACCCATGATTTTGGACCCTGTTTTCATGCGAAATGGCTAAAAGAAATGTTTCACGTTTGTTACACTCAAACAGTGTCTCCTGTCATATGCTGAACTGGTCGCATTGTGGATTTGGCCTAAAACATGATTTTGGACAATGCTCATGGAACTCAGCTTAAAACGTACTTGCAGACTTGAAAACCCTTGCCTATTGTACAGCGCGCCTGTACTTCCAGTGCTGAACGAAAACCAATGATTTTGGACCCTGTGTTCATGCGAAATGGCTAAAATAATTGTTTCACGTTTGTTACACTCAAACAGTGTCTCCTGTCATATGCTGAACTGGTCGCATTGTGGATTTGGCCTAAAATATGATTTTGGACAATGTTCATGGAACTCAGCTTAAAACTTACTTGCAGACTTGAAAACCCTTGCCTATTGTAGAGGGCGCCTGTCCTTCCAGTGCTGAACGAAAACCCATGATTTTGGACCCTGTTTTCATGCGAAATGGCTAAAAGAAATGTTTCACGTTTGTTACACTCAAACAGGGTCTCCTGTCATATGCTGAACTGGTCGCATTGTGGATTTGGCCTAAAATATGATTTTGGACAATGTTCATGGAACTCAGCTTAAAACGTACTTGCAGACTTGAAAACCCTTGCCTATTGTAGAGCGCGCCTGTCCTTCCAGTGCTGAACGAAAACCCATGATTTTGGACCCTGTTTTCATGCGAAATGGCTAAAAGAAATGTTTCACGTTTGTTACACTCAAACAGTGTCTCCTGTCATATGCTGAACTGGTCACATTGTGGATTTGGCCTAAAATATGATTTTGGACAATGTTCATGGAACTCAGCTTAAAACTTACTTGCAGACTTGAAAACCCTTGCCTATTGTAGAGGGCGCCTGTCCTTCCAGTGCTGAACGAAAACCCATGATTTTGGACCCTGTTTTCATGCGAAATGGCTAAAAGAAATGTTTCACGTTTGTTACACTCAAACAGTGTCTCCTGTCATATGCTGAACTGGTCGCATTGTGGATTTGGCCTAAAATATGATTTTGGACAATGTTCATGGAACTCAGCTTAAAACGTACTTGCAGACTTGAAAACCCTTGCCTATTGTAGATGGCGCCTGTCCTTCCAGTGCTGAACGAAAACCCATGATTTTGCACCCTGTTTTCATGCGAAATGGCTAAAAGAAATGTTTCACGTTTGTTACACTCAAACAGTGTCTCCTGTCATATGCTGAACTGGTCGCATTGTGGATTTGGCCTAAAATATGATTTTGGACAATGTTCATGTAACTCAGCTTAAAACGTACTTGCAGACTTGAAAACCCTTGCCTATTGTAGAGCGCACCTGTACTTCCAGTGCTGAACGAAAACCCATGATTTTGGACCCTGTTTTTATGCGAAATAGCTAAAAGAAATGTTTCACGTTTGTTACACTCAAACAGTGTCTCCTGTCATATGCTGAACTGGTCGCATTGTGGATTTGGCCTAAAACATGATTTTTGACAATGCTCATGTAACTCAGCTTAAAACGTACTTGCAGACTTGAAAACCCTTGCCTATTGTACAGCGCGCCTGTACTTCCAGTGCTGAACGAAAACCAATGATTTTGGACCCTGTGTTCATGCGAAATGGCTAAAATAATTGTTTCACGTTTGTTACACTCAAACAGTGTCTCCTGTCATATGCTGAACTGGTCGCATTGTGGATTTGGCCTAAAATATGATTTTGGACAATGGTCATGGAACTCAGCTTAAAACGTACTTGCAGACTTGAAAACCCTTGCCTATTGTAGAGCGCGCCTGTCCTTCCAGTGCTGAACGAAAACCCATGATTTTGGACCCTGTTTTCATGCGAAATGGCTAAAAGAAATGTTTCACGTTTGTTACACTCAAACAGTGTCTCCTGTCATATGCTGAACTGGTCGCATTGTGGATTTGGCCTAAAACATGATTTTGGACAATGCTCATGGAACTCAGCTTAAAACGTACTTGCAGACTTGAAAACCCTTGCCTATTGTACAGCGCGCCTGTACTTCCAGTGCTGAACGAAAACCAATGATTTTGGACCCTGTGTTCATGCGAAATGGCTAAAATAATTGTTTCACGTTTGTTACACTCAAACAGTGTCTCCTGTCATATGCTGAACTGGTCGCATTGTGGATTTGGCCTAAAATATGATTTTGGACAATGTTCATGGAACTCAGCTTAAAACTTACTTGCAGACTTGAAAACCCTTGCCTATTGTAGAGGGCGCCTGTCCTTCCAGTGCTGAACGAAAACCCATGATTTTGGACCCTGTTTTCATGCGAAATGGCTAAAAGAAATGTTTCACGTTTGTTACACTCAAACAGTGTCTCCTGTCATATGCTGAACTGGTCGCATTGTGGATTTGGCCTAAAATATGATTTTGGACAATGTTCATGGAACTCAGCTTAAAACGTACTTGCAGACTTGAAAACCCTTGCCTATTGTAGAGCGCGCCTGTCCTTCCAGTGCTGAACGAAAACCCATGATTTTGGACCCTGTTTTCATGCGAAATGGCTAAAAGAAATGTTTCACGTTTGTTACACTCAAACAGTGTCTCCTGTCATATGCTGAACTGGTCGCATTGTGGATTTGGCCTAAAATATGATTTTGGACAATGTTCATGGAACTCAGCTTAAAACGTACTTGCAGACTTGAAAACCCTTGCCTATTGTAGATGGCGCCTGTCCTTCCAGTGCTGAACGAAAACCCATGATTTTGGACCCTGTTTTCATGCGAAATGGCTAAAAGAAATGTTTCACGTTTGTTACACTCAAACAGTGTCTCCTGTCATATGCTGAACTGGTCGCATTGTGGATTTGGCCTAAAATATGATTTTGGACAATGGTCATGGAACTCAGCTTAAAACGTACTTGCAGACTTGAAAACCCTTGCCTATTGTAGAGCGCGCCTGTCCTTCCAGTGCTGAACGAAAACCCATGATTTTGGACCCTGTTTTCATGTGAAATGGCTAAAAGAAATGTTTCACGTTTGTTACACTCAAACAGTGTCTCCTGTCATATGCTGAACTGGTCGCATTGTGGATTTGGCCTAAAACATGATTTTGGACAATGCTCATGTAACTCAGCTTAAAACGTACTTGCAGACTTGAAAACCCTTGCCTATTGTACAGCGCGCCTGTACTTCCAGTGCTGAACGAAAACCAATGATTTTGGACCCTGTGTTCATGCGAAATGGCTAAAATAATTGTTTCACGTTTGTTACACTCAAACAGTGTCTCCTGTCATATGCTGAACTGGTCGCATTGTGGATTTGGCCTAAAATATGATTTTGGACAATGTTCATGGAACTCAGCTTAAAACTTACTTGCAGACTTGAAAACCCTTGCCTATTGTAGAGGGCGCCTGTCCTTCCAGTGCTGAACGAAAACCCATGATTTTGGACCCTGTTTTCATGCGAAATGGCTAAAAGAAATGTTTCACGTTTGTTACACTCAAACAGTGTCTCCTGTCATATGCTGAACTGGTCGCATTGTGGATTTGGCCTAAAATAGGATTTTGGACAATGTTCATGGAACTCAGCTTAAAACGTACTTGCAGACTTGAAAACCCTTGCCTATTGTAGAGCGCGCCTGTCCTTCCAGTGCTGAACGAAAACCCATGATTTTGGACCCTGTTTTCATGCGAAATGGCTAAAAGAAATGTTTCACGTTTGTTACACTCAAACAGTGTCTCCTGTCATATGCTGAACTGGTCGCATTGTGGATTTGGCCTAAAATATGATTTTGGACAATGTTCATGGAACTCAGCTTAAAACGTACTTGCAGACTTGAAAACCTTTGCCTATTGTAGAGCGCACCTGTACTTCCAGTGCTGAACGAAAACCCATGATTTTGGACCCTGTTTTTATGCGAAATAGCTAAAAGAAATGTTTCACGTTTGTTACACTCAAACAGTGTCTCCTGTCATATGCTGAACTGGTCGCATTGTGGATTTGGCCTAAAACATGATTTTGGACAATGCTCATGGAACTCAGCTTAAAACGTACTTGCAGACTTGAAAACCCTTGCCTATTGTACAGCGCGCCTGTCCTTCCAGTGCTGAACGAAAACCCATGATTTTGGACCCTGTTTTCATGCGAAATGGCTAAAAGAAATGTTTCACGTTTGTTACACTCAAACAGTGTCTCCTGTCATATGCTGAACTGGTCGCATTGTGGATTTGGCCTAAAATATGATTTTGGACAATGTTCATGGAACTCAGCTTAAAACGTACTTGCAGACTTGAAAACCCTTGCCTATTGTACAGCGCGCCTGTACTTCCAGTGCTGAACGAAAACCCATGATTTTGGACCCTGTTTTCATGCGAAATGGCTAAAAGAAATGTTTCACGTTTGTTACACTCAAACAGTGTCTCCTGTCATATGCTGAACTGGTCGCATTGTGGATTTGGCCTAAAATATGATTTTGGACAATGTTCATGGAACTCAGCTTAAAACGTACTTGCAGACTTGAAAACCTTTGCCTATTGTAGAGCGCGCCTGTACTTCCAGTGCTGAATGAAAACCCATGATTTTGGACCCTGTTTTTATGCGAAATAGCTAAAAGAAATGTTTCACGTTTGTTACACTCAAACAGTGTCTCCTGTCATATGCTGAACTGGTCGCATTGTGGATTTGGCCTAAAACATGATTTTGGACAATGCTCATGGAACTCAGCTTAAAACGTACTTGCAGACTTGAAAACCCTTGCCTATTGTACAGCGCGCCTGTACTTCCAGTGCTGAACGAAAACCAATGATTTTGGACCCTGTGTTCATGCGAAATGGCTAAAATAATTGTTTCACGTTTGTTACACTCAAACAGTGTCTCCTGTCATATGCTGAACTGGTCGCATTGTGGATTTGGCCTAAAATATGATTTTGGACAATGTTCATGGAACTCAGCTTAAAACGTACTTGCAGACTTGAAAACCCTTGCCTATTGTAGATGGCGCCTGTCCTTCCAGTGCTGAACGAAAACCCATGATTTTGGACCCTGTTTTCATGCGAAATGGCTAAAAGAAATGTTTCACGTTTGTTACACTCAAACAGTGTCTCCTGTCATATGCTGAACTGGTCGCATTGTGGATTTGGCCTAAAATATGATTTTGGACAATGTTCATGGAACTCAGCTTAAAACGTACTTGCAGACTTGAAAACCCTTGCCTATTGTAGAGCGCGCCTGTCCTTCCAGTGCTGAACGAAAACCCATGATTTTGGACCCTGTTTTCATGCGAAATGGCTAAAAGAAATGTTTCACGTTTGTTACACTCAAACAGTGTCTCCTGTCATATGCTGAACTGGTCGCATTGTGGATTTGGCCTAAAATATGATTTTGGACAATGTTCATGGAACTCAGCTTAAAACGTACTTGCAGACTTGAAAACCCTTGCCTATTGTAGATGGCGCCTGTCCTTCCAGTGCTGAACGAAAACCCATGATTTTGGACCCTGTTTTCATGCGAAATGGCTAAAAGAAATGTTTCACGTTTGTTACACTCAAACAGTGTCTCCTGTCATATGCTGAACTGGTCGCATTGTGGATTTGGCCTAAAATATGATTTTGGACAATGCTCATGGAACTCAGCTTAAAACGTACTTGCAGACTTGAAAACCCTTGCCTATTGTACAGCGCGCCTGTACTTCCAGTGCTGAACGAAAACCAATGATTTTGGACCCTGTGTTCATGCGAAATGGCTAAAATAATTGTTTCACGTTTGTTACACTCAAACAGTGTCTCCTGTCATATGCTGAACTGGTCGCATTGTGGATTTGGCCTAAAATATGATTTTGGACAATGTTCATGGAACTCAGCTTAAAACGTACTTGCAGACTTGAAAACCCTTGCCTATTGTAGATGGCGCCTGTCCTTCCAGTGCTGAACGAAAACCCATGATTTTGGACCCTGTTTTCATGCGAAATGGCTAAAAGAAATGTTTCACGTTTGTTACACTCAAACAGTGTCTCCTGTCATATGCTGAACTGGTCGCATTGTGGATTTGGCCTAAAATATGATTTTGGACAATGTTCATGGAACTCAGCTTAAAACGTACTTGCAGACTTGAAAACCCTTGCCTATTGTAGAGCGCGCCTGTCCTTCCAGTGCTGAACGAAAACCCATGATTTTGGACCCTGTTTTCATGCGAAATGGCTAAAAGAAATGTTTCACGTTTGTTACACTCAAACAGTGTCTCCTGTCATATGCTGAACTGGTCGCATTGTGGATTTGGCCTAAAATATGATTTTGGACAATGTTCATGGAACTCAGCTTAAAACGTACTTGCAGACTTGAAAACCCTTGCCTATTGTAGATGGCGCCTGTCCTTCCAGTGCTGAACGAAAACCCATGATTTTGGACCCTGTTTTCATGCGAAATGGCTAAAAGAAATGTTTCACGTTTGTTACACTCAAACAGTGTCTCCTGTCATATGCTGAACTGGTCGCATTGTGGATTTGGCCTAAAATATGATTTTGGACAATGGTCATGGAACTCAGCTTAAAACGTACTTGCAGACTTGAAAACCCTTGCCTATTGTAGAGCGCGCCTGTCCTTCCAGTGCTGAACGAAAACCCATGATTTTGGACCCTGTTTTCATGCGAAATGGCTAAAATAAATGTTTCACGTTTGTTACACTCAAACAGTGTCTCCTGTCATATGCTGAACTGGTCGCATTGTGGATTTGGCCTAAAACATGATTTTGGACAATGCTCATGTAACTCAGCTTAAAACGTACTTGCAGACTTGAAAACCCTTGCCTATTGTACAGCGCGCCTGTACTTCCAGTGCTGAACGAAAACCAATGATTTTGGACCCTGTGTTCATGCGAAATGGCTAAAATAATTGTTTCACGTTTGTTACACTCAAACAGTGTCTCCTGTCATATGCTGAACTGGTCGCATTGTGGATTTGGCCTAAAATATGATTTTGGACAATGTTCATGGAACTCAGCTTAAAACTTACTTGCAGACTTGAAAACCCTTGCCTATTGTAGAGGGCGCCTGTCCTTCCAGTGCTGAACGAAAACCCATGATTTTGGACCCTGTTTTCATGCGAAATGGCTAAAAGAAATGTTTCACGTTTGTTACACTCAAACAGTGTCTCCTGTCATATGCTGAACTGGTCGCATTGTGGATTTGGCCTAAAATATGATTTTGGACAATGTTCATGGAACTCAGCTTAAAACGTACTTGCAGACTTGAAAACCCTTGCCTATTGTAGAGCGCGCCTGTCCTTCCAGTGCTGAACGAAAACCCATGATTTTGGACCCTGTTTTCATGCGAAATGGCTAAAAGAAATGTTTCACGTTTGTTACACTCAAACAGTGTCTCCTGTCATATGCTGAACTGGTCGCATTGTGGATTTGGCCTAAAATATGATTTTGGACAATGTTCATGGAACTCAGCTTAAAACGTACTTGCAGACTTGAAAACCTTTGCCTATTGTAGAGCGCACCTGTACTTCCAGTGCTGAACGAAAACCCATGATTTTGGACCCTGTTTTTATGCGAAATAGCTAAAAGAAATGTTTCACGTTTGTTACACTCAAACAGTGTCTCCTGTCATATGCTGAACTGGTCGCATTGTGGATTTGGCCTAAAACATGATTTTGGACAATGCTCATGGAACTCAGCTTAAAACGTACTTGCAGACTTGAAAACCCTTGCCTATTGTACAGCGCGCCTGTACTTCCAGTGCTGAACGAAAACCAATGATTTTGGACCCTGTGTTCATGCGAAATGGCTAAAATAATTGTTTCACGTTTGTTACACTCAAACAGTGTCTCCTGTCATATGCTGAACTGGTCGCATTGTGGATTTGGCCTAAAATATGATTTTGGACAATGTTCATGGAACTCAGCTTAAAACGTACTTGCAGACTTGAAAACCCTTGCCTATTGTAGATGGCGCCTGTCCTTCCAGTGCTGAACGAAAACCCATGATTTTGGACCCTGTTTTCATGCGAAATGGCTAAAAGAAATGTTTCACGTTTGTTACACTCAAACAGTGTCTCCTGTCATATGCTGAACTGGTCGCATTGTGGATTTGGCCTAAAATATGATTTTGGACAATGTTCATGGAACTCAGCTTAAAACGTACTTGCAGACTTGAAAACCCTTGCCTATTGTAGAGCGCGCCTGTCCTTCCAGTGCTGAACGAAAACCCATGATTTTGGACCCTGTTTTCATGCGAAATGGCTAAAAGAAATGTTTCACGTTTGTTACACTCAAACAGTGTCTCCTGTCATATGCTGAACTGGTCGCATTGTGGATTTGGCCTAAAATATGATTTTGGACAATGTTCATGGAACTCAGCTTAAAACGTACTTGCAGACTTGAAAACCCTTGCCTATTGTAGATGGCGCCTGTCCTTCCAGTGCTGAACGAAAACCCATGATTTTGGACCCTGTTTTCATGCGAAATGGCTAAAAGAAATGTTTCACGTTTGTTACACTCAAACAGTGTCTCCTGTCATATGCTGAACTGGTCGCATTGTGGATTTGGCCTAAAATATGATTTTGGACAATGCTCATGGAACTCAGCTTAAAACGTACTTGCAGACTTGAAAACCCTTGCCTATTGTACAGCGCGCCTGTACTTCCAGTGCTGAACGAAAACCAATGATTTTGGACCCTGTGTTCATGCGAAATGGCTAAAATAATTGTTTCACGTTTGTTACACTCAAACAGTGTCTCCTGTCATATGCTGAACTGGTCGCATTGTGGATTTGGCCTAAAATATGATTTTGGACAATGTTCATGGAACTCAGCTTAAAACGTACTTGCAGACTTGAAAACCCTTGCCTATTGTAGATGGCGCCTGTCCTTCCAGTGCTGAACGAAAACCCATGATTTTGGACCCTGTTTTCATGCGAAATGGCTAAAAGAAATGTTTCACGTTTGTTACACTCAAACAGTGTCTCCTGTCATATGCTGAACTGGTCGCATTGTGGATTTGGCCTAAAATATGATTTTGGACAATGTTCATGGAACTCAGCTTAAAACGTACTTGCAGACTTGAAAACCCTTGCCTATTGTAGATGGCGCCTGTCCTTCCAGTGCTGAACGAAAACCCATGATTTTGGACCCTGTTTTCATGCGAAATGGCTAAAAGAAATGTTTCACGTTTGTTACACTCAAACAGTGTCTCCTGTCATATGCTGAACTGGTCGCATTGTGGATTTGGCCTAAAACATGATTTTGGACAATGCTCATGTAACTCAGCTTAAAACGTACTTGCAGACTTGAAAACCCTTGCCTATTGTACAGCGCGCCTGAACTTCCAGTGCTGAACGAAAACCAATGATTTTGGACCCTGTGTTCATGCGAAATGGCTAAAATAATTGTTTCACGTTTGTTACACTCAAACAGTGTCTCCTGTCATATGCTGAACTGGTCGCATTGTGGATTTGGCCTAAAATATGATTTTGGACAATGTTCATGGAACTCAGCTTAAAACTTACTTGCAGACTTGAAAACCCTTGCCTATTGTAGAGGGCGCCTGTCCTTCCAGTGCTGAACGAAAACCCATGATTTTGGACCCTGTTTTCATGCGAAATGGCTAAAAGAAATGTTTCACGTTTGTTACACTCAAACAGTGTCTCCTGTCATATGCTGAACTGGTCGCATTGTGGATTTGGCCTAAAATATGATTTTGGACAATGTTCATGGAACTCAGCTTAAAACGTACTTGCAGACTTGAAAACCCTTGCCTATTGTAGAGCGCGCCTGTCCTTCCAGTGCTGAACGAAAACCCATGATTTTGGACCCTGTTTTCATGCGAAATGGCTAAAAGAAATGTTTCACGTTTGTTACACTCAAACAGTGTCTCCTGTCATATGCTGAACTGGTCGCATTGTGGATTTGGCCTAAAATATGATTTTGGACAATGTTCATGGAACTCAGCTTAAAACGTACTTGCAGACTTGAAAACCTTTGCCTATTGTAGAGCGCACCTGTACTTCCAGTGCTGAACGAAAACCCATGATTTTGGACCCTGTTTTTATGCGAAATAGCTAAAAGAAATGTTTCACGTTTGTTACACTCAAACAGTGTCTCCTGTCATATGCTGAACTGGTCGCATTGTGGATTTGGCCTAAAACATGATTTTGGACAATGCTCATGGAACTCAGCTTAAAACGTACTTGCAGACTTGAAAACCCTTGCCTATTGTACAGCGCGCCTGTACTTCCAGTGCTGAACGAAAACCAATGATTTTGGACCCTGTGTTCATGCGAAATGGCTAAAATAATTGTTTCACGTTTGTTACACTCAAACAGTGTCTCCTGTCATATGCTGAACTGGTCGCATTGTGGATTTGGCCTAAAATATGATTTTGGACAATGTTCATGGAACTCAGCTTAAAACGTACTTGCAGACTTGAAAACCCTTGCCTATTGTAGATGGCGCCTGTCCTTCCAGTGCTGAACGAAAACCCATGATTTTGGACCCTGTTTTCATGCGAAATGGCTAAAAGAAATGTTTCACGTTTGTTACACTCAAACAGTGTCTCCTGTCATATGCTGAACTGGTCGCATTGTGGATTTGGCCTAAAATATGATTTTGGACAATGTTCATGGAACTCAGCTTAAAACGTACTTGCAGACTTGAAAACCCTTGCCTATTGTAGAGCGCGCCTGTCCTTCCAGTGCTGAACGAAAACCCATGATTTTGGACCCTGTTTTCATGCGAAATGGCTAAAAGAAATGTTTCACGTTTGTTACACTCAAACAGTGTCTCCTGTCATATGCTGAACTGGTCGCATTGTGGATTTGGCCTAAAATATGATTTTGGACAATGTTCATGGAACTCAGCTTAAAACGTACTTGCAGACTTGAAAACCCTTGCCTATTGTAGATGGCGCCTGTCCTTCCAGTGCTGAACGAAAACCCATGATTTTGCACCCTGTTTTCATGCGAAATGGCTAAAAGAAATGTTTCACGTTTGTTACACTCAAACAGTGTCTCCTGTCATATGCTGAACTGGTCGCATTGTGGATTTGGCCTAAAATATGATTTTGGACAATGTTCATGTAACTCAGCTTAAAACGTACTTGCAGACTTGAAAACCCTTGCCTATTGTAGAGCGCACCTGTACTTCCAGTGCTGAACGAAAACCCATGATTTTGGACCCTGTTTTTATGCGAAATAGCTAAAAGAAATGTTTCACGTTTGTTACACTCAAACAGTGTCTCCTGTCATATGCTGAACTGGTCGCATTGTGGATTTGGCCTAAAACATGATTTTTGACAATGCTCATGTAACTCAGCTTAAAACGTACTTGCAGACTTGAAAACCCTTGCCTATTGTACAGCGCGCCTGTACTTCCAGTGCTGAACGAAAACCAATGATTTTGGACCCTGTGTTCATGCGAAATGGCTAAAATAATTGTTTCACGTTTGTTACACTCAAACAGTGTCTCCTGTCATATGCTGAACTGGTCGCATTGTGGATTTGGCCTAAAATATGATTTTGGACAATGGTCATGGAACTCAGCTTAAAACGTACTTGCAGACTTGAAAACCCTTGCCTATTGTAGAGCGCGCCTGTCCTTCCAGTGCTGAACGAAAACCCATGATTTTGGACCCTGTTTTCATGCGAAATGGCTAAAAGAAATGTTTCACGTTTGTTACACTCAAACAGTGTCTCCTGTCATATGCTGAACTGGTCGCATTGTGGATTTGGCCTAAAACATGATTTTGGACAATGCTCATGGAACTCAGCTTAAAACGTACTTGCAGACTTGAAAACCCTTGCCTATTGTACAGCGCGCCTGTACTTCCAGTGCTGAACGAAAACCAATGATTTTGGACCCTGTGTTCATGCGAAATGGCTAAAATAATTGTTTCACGTTTGTTACACTCAAACAGTGTCTCCTGTCATATGCTGAACTGGTCGCATTGTGGATTTGGCCTAAAATATGATTTTGGACAATGTTCATGGAACTCAGCTTAAAACTTACTTGCAGACTTGAAAACCCTTGCCTATTGTAGAGGGCGCCTGTCCTTCCAGTGCTGAACGAAAACCCATGATTTTGGACCCTGTTTTCATGCGAAATGGCTAAAAGAAATGTTTCACGTTTGTTACACTCAAACAGTGTCTCCTGTCATATGCTGAACTGGTCGCATTGTGGATTTGGCCTAAAATATGATTTTGGACAATGTTCATGGAACTCAGCTTAAAACGTACTTGCAGACTTGAAAACCCTTGCCTATTGTAGAGCGCGCCTGTCCTTCCAGTGCTGAACGAAAACCCATGATTTTGGACCCTGTTTTCATGCGAAATGGCTAAAAGAAATGTTTCACGTTTGTTACACTCAAACAGTGTCTCCTGTCATATGCTGAACTGGTCGCATTGTGGATTTGGCCTAAAATATGATTTTGGACAATGTTCATGGAACTCAGCTTAAAACTTACTTGCAGACTTGAAAACCCTTGCCTATTGTAGAGGGCGCCTGTCCTTCTAGTGCTGAACGAAAACCCATGATTTTGGACCCTGTTTTCATGCGAAATGGCTAAAAGAAATGTTTCACGTTTGTTACACTCAAACAGTGTCTCCTGTCATATGCTGAACTGGTCGCATTGTGGATTTGGCCTAAAATATGATTTTGGACAATGTTCATGGAACTCAGCTTAAAACGTACTTGCAGACTTGAAAACCCTTGCCTATTGTAGATGGCGCCTGTCCTTCCAGTGCTGAATGAAAACCCATGATTTTGCACCCTGTTTTCATGCGAAATGGCTAAAAGAAATGTTTCACGTTTGTTACACTCAAACAGTGTCTCCTGTCATATGCTGAACTGGTCGCATTGTGGATTTGGCCTAAAATATGATTTTGGACAATGTTCATGTAACTCAGCTTAAAACGTACTTGCAGACTTGAAAACCCTTGCCTATTGTAGAGCGCACCTGTACTTCCAGTGCTGAACGAAAACCCATGATTTTGGACCCTGTTTTTATGCGAAATAGCTAAAAGAAATGTTTCACGTTTGTTACACTCAAACAGTGTCTCCTGTCATATGCTGAACTGGTCGCATTGTGGATTTGGCCTAAAACATGATTTTTGACAATGCTCATGTAACTCAGCTTAAAACGTACTTGCAGACTTGAAAACCCTTGCCTATTGTACAGCGCGCCTGTACTTCCAGTGCTGAACGAAAACCAATGATTTTGGACCCTGTGTTCATGCGAAATGGCTAAAATAATTGTTTCACGTTTGTTACACTCAAACAGTGTCTCCTGTCATATGCTGAACTGGTCGCATTGTGGATTTGGCCTAAAATATGATTTTGGACAATGGTCATGGAACTCAGCTTAAAACGTACTTGCAGACTTGAAAACCCTTGCCTATTGTAGAGCGCGCCTGTACTTCCAGTGCTGAACGAAAACCCATGATTTTGGACCCTGTTTTCATGCGAAATGGCTAAAAGAAATGTTTCACGTTTGTTACACTCAAACAGTGTCTCCTGTCATATGCTGAACTGGTCGCATTGTGGATTTGGCCTAAAACATGATTTTGGACAATGCTCATGGAACTCAGCTTAAAACGTACTTGCAGACTTGAAAACCCTTGCCTATTGTACAGCGCGCCTGTACTTCCAGTGCTGAACGAAAACCAATGATTTTGGACCCTGTGTTCATGCGAAATGGCTAAAATAATTGTTTCACGTTTGTTACACTCAAACAGTGTCTCCTGTCATATGCTGAACTGGTCGCATTGTGGATTTGGCCTAAAATATGATTTTGGACAATGTTCATGGAACTCAGCTTAAAACTTACTTGCAGACTTGAAAACCCTTGCCTATTGTAGAGGGCGCCTGTCCTTCCAGTGCTGAACGAAAACCCATGATTTTGGACCCTGTTTTCATGCGAAATGGCTAAAAGAAATGTTTCACGTTTGTTACACTCAAACAGTGTCTCCTGTCATATGCTGAACTGGTCGCATTGTGGATTTGGCCTAAAATATGATTTTGGACAATGTTCATGGAACTCAGCTTAAAACGTACTTGCAGACTTGAAAACCCTTGCCTATTGTAGAGCGCGCCTGTCCTTCCAGTGCTGAACGAAAACCTATGATTTTGGACCCTGTTTTCATGCGAAATGGCTAAAAGAAATGTTTCACGTTTGTTACACTCAAACAGTGTCTCCTGTCATATGCTGAACTGGTCGCATTGTGGATTTGGCCTAAAATATGATTTTGGACAATGTTCATGGAACTCAGCTTAAAACGTACTTGCAGACTTGAAAACCCTTGCCTATTGTAGATGGCGCCTGTCCTTCCAGTGCTGAACGAAAACCCATGATTTTGGACCCTGTTTTCATGCGAAATGGCTAAAAGAAATGTTTCACGTTTGTTACACTCAAACAGTGTCTCCTGTCATATGCTGAACTGGTCGCATTGTGGATTTGGCCTAAAATATGATTTTGGACAATGGTCATGGAACTCAGCTTAAAACGTACTTGCAGACTTGAAAACCCTTGCCTATTGTAGAGCGCGCCTGTCCTTCCAGTGCTGAACGAAAACCCATGATTTTGGACCCTGTTTTCATGCGAAATGGCTAAAAGAAATGTTTCACGTTTGTTACACTCAAACAGTGTCTCCTGTCATATGCTGAACTGGTCGCATTGTGGATTTGGCCTAAAACATGATTTTGGACAATGCTCATGGAACTCAGCTTAAAACGTACTTGCAGACTTGAAAACCCTTGCCTATTGTACAGCGCGCCTGTACTTCCAGTGCTGAAAGAAAACCAATGATTTTGGACCCTGTGTTCATGCGAAATGGCTAAAATAATTGTTTCACGTTTGTTACACTCAAACAGTGTCTCCTGTCATATGCTGAACTGGTCGCATTGTGGATTTGGCCTAAAATATGATTTTGGACAATGTTCATGGAACTCAGCTTAAAACGTACTTGCAGACTTGAAAACCCTTGCCTATTGTAGAGCGCGCCTGTCCTTCCAGTGCTGAACGAAAACCCATGATTTTGGACCCTGTTTTCATGCGAAATGGCTAAAAGAAATGTTTCACGTTTGTTACACTCAAACAGTGTCTCCTGTCATATGCTGAACTGGTCGCATTGTGGATTTGGCCTAAAATATGATTTTGGACAATGTTCATGGAACTCAGCTTAAAACGTACTTGCAGACTTGAAAACCCTTGCCTATTGTAGATGGCGCCTGTCCTTCCAGTGCTGAACGAAAACCCATGATTTTGGACCCTGTTTTCATGCGAAATGGCTAAAAGAAATGTTTCACGTTTGTTACACTCAAACAGTGTCTCCTGTCATATGCTGAACTGGTCGCATTGTGGATTTGGCCTAAAATATGATTTTGGACAATGGTCATGGAACTCAGCTTAAAACGTACTTGCAGACTTGAAAACCCTTGCCTATTGTAGAGCGCGCCTGTCCTTCCAGTGCTGAACGAAAACCCATGATTTTGGACCCTGTTTTCATGCGAAATGGCTAAAAGAAATGTTTCACGTTTGTTACACTCAAACAGTGTCTCCTGTCATATGCTGAACTGGTCGCATTGTGGATTTGGCCTAAAACATGATTTTGGACAATGCTCATGGAACTCAGCTTAAAACGTACTTGCAGACTTGAAAACCCTTGCCTATTGTACAGCGCGCCTGTACTTCCAGTGCTGAAAGAAAACCAATGATTTTGGACCCTGTGTTCATGCGAAATGGCTAAAATAATTGTTTCACGTTTGTTACACTCAAACAGTGTCTCCTGTCATATGCTGAACTGGTCGCATTGTGGATTTGGCCTAAAATATGATTTTGGACAATGTTCATGGAACTCAGCTTAAAACTTACTTGCAGACTTGAAAACCCTTGCCTATTGTAGAGGGCGCCTGTCCTTCCAGTGCTGAACGAAAACCCATGATTTTGGACCCTGTTTTCATGCGAAATGGCTAAAAGAAATGTTTCACGTTTGTTACACTCAAACAGTGTCTCCTGTCATATGCTGAACTGGTCGCATTGTGGATTTGGCCTAAAATATGATTTTGGACAATGTTCATGGAACTCAGCTTAAAACGTACTTGCAGACTTGAAAACCCTTGCCTATTGTAGAGCGCGCCTGTCCTTCCAGTGCTGAACGAAAACCCATGATTTTGGACCCTGTTTTCATGCGAAATGGCTAAAAGAAATGTTTCACGTTTGTTACACTCAAACAGTGTCTCCTGTCATATGCTGAACTGGTCGCATTGTGGATTTGGCCTAAAATATGATTTTGGACAATGTTCATGGAACTCAGCTTAAAACGTACTTGCAGACTTGAAAACCCTTTCCTATTGTAGATGGCGCCTGTCCTTCCAGTGCTGAACGAAAACCCATGATTTTGGACCCTGTTTTCATGCGAAATGGCTAAAAGAAATGTTTCACGTTTGTTACACTCAAACAGTGTCTCCTGTCATATGCTGAACTGGTCGCATTGTGGATTTGGCCTAAAATATGATTTTGGACAATGTTCATGTAACTCAGCTTAAAACGTACTTGCAGACTTGAAAACCTTTGCCTATTGTAGAGTGCACCTGTACTTCCATTGCTGAACGAAAACCCATGATTTTGGACCCTGTTTTTATGCGAAATAGCTAAAAGAAATGTTTCACGTTTGTTACACTCAAACAGTGTCTCCTGTCATATGCTGAACTGGTCGCATTGTGGATTTGGCCTAAAACATGATTTTGGACAATGCTCATGTAACTCAGCTTAAAACGTACTTGCAGACTTGAAAACCCTTGCCTATTGTACAGCGCGCCTGTACTTCCAGTGCTGAACGAAAACCAATGATTTTGGACCCTGTGTTCATGCGAAATGGCTAAAATAATTGTTTCACGTTTGTTACACTCAAACAGTGTCTCCTGTCATATGCTGAACTGGTCGCATTGTGGATTTGGCCTAAAATATGATTTTGGACAATGTTCATGGAACTCAGCTTAAAACTTACTTGCAGACTTGAAAACCCTTGCCTATTGTAGAGGGCGCCTGTCCTTCCAGTGCTGAACGAAAACCCATGATTTTGGACCCTGTTTTCATGCGAAATGGCTAAAATAAATGTTTCACGTTTGTTACACTCAAACAGTGTCTCCTGTCATATGCTGAACTGGTCGCATTGTGGATTTGGCCTAAAATATGATTTTGGACAATGTTCATGGAACTCAGCTTAAAACGTACTTGCAGACTTGAAAACCTTTGCCTATTGTAGAGCGCACCTGTACTTCCAGTGCTGAACGAAAACCCATGATTTTGGACCCTGTTTTTATGCGAAATAGCTAAAAGAAATGTTTCACGTTTGTTACACTCAAACAGTGTCTCCTGTCATATGCTGAACTGGTCGCATTGTGGATTTGGCCTAAAACATGATTTTGGACAATGCTCATGGAACTCAGCTTAAAACGTACTTGCAGACTTGAAAACCCTTGCCTATTGTACAGCGCGCCTGTACTTCCAGTGCTGAACGAAAACCAATGATTTTGGACCCTGTGTTCATGCGAAATGGCTAAAATAATTGTTTCACGTTTGTTACACTCAAACAGTGTCTCCTGTCATATGCTGAACTGGTCGCATTGTGGATTTGGCCTAAAATATGATTTTGGACAATGTTCATGGAACTCAGCTTAAAACTTACTTGCAGACTTGAAAACCCTTGCCTATTGTAGAGGGCGCCTGTCCTTCCAGTGCTGAACGAAAACCCATGATTTTGGACCCTGTTTTCATGCGAAATGGCTAAAAGAAATGTTTCACGTTTGTTACACTCAAACAGTGTCTCCTGTCATATGCTGAACTGGTCGCATTGTGGATTTGGGTTAAAACATGATTTTGGACAATGTTAATGGAACTCAGCTTAAAACGTACTTGCAGACTTGAAAACCTTTGCCTATTGTAGAGCGCACCTGTACTTCCAGTGCTGAACGAAAACCAATGATTTTGGACCCTGTGTTCATGCGAAATGGCTAAAATAATTGTTTCACGTTTGTTACACTCAAACAGTGTCTCCTGTCATATGCTGAACTGGTCGCATTGTGGATTTGGCCTAAAATATGATTTTGGACAATGTTCATGGAACTCAGCTTAAAACTTACTTGCAGACTTGAAAACCCTTGCCTATTGTAGAGGGCGCCTGTCCTTCCAATGCTGAACGAAAACCCATGATTTTGGACCCTGTTTTCATGCGAAATGGCTAAAAGAAATGTTTCACATTTGTTACACTCAAACAGTGTCTCCTGTCATATGCTGAACTGGTCGCATTGTGGATTTGGCCTAAAACATGATTTTGGACAATGCTCATGGAACTCAGCTTAAAACGTACTTGCAGACTTGAAAACCCTTGCCTATTGTACAGCGCGCCTGTCCTTCCAGTGCTGAACGAAAACCCATGATTTTGGACCCTGTTTTCATGCGAAATGGCTAAAAGAAATGTTTCACATTTGTTACACTCAAACAGTGTCTCCTGTCATATGCTGAACTGGTCGCATTGTGGATTTGGCCTAAAACATGATTTTGGACAATGTTCATGGAACTCAGCTTAAAACGTACTTGCAGACTTGAAAACCCTTGCCTATTGTACAGCGCGCCTGTCCTTCCAGTGCTGAACGAAAACCCATGATTTTGGACCCTGTTTTCATGCGAAATGGCTAAAAGAAATGTTTCACATTTGTTACACTCAAACAGTGTCTCCTGTCATATGCTGAACTGGTCGCATTGTGGATTTGGCCTAAAACATGATTTTGGACAATGCTCATGGAACTCAGCTTAAAACGTACTTGCAGACTTGAAAACCCTTGCCTATTGTACAGCGCGCCTGTCCTTCCAGTGCTGAACGAAAACCCATGATTTTGGACCCTGTTTTCATGCGAAATGGCTAAAAGAAATGTTTCACATTTGTTACACTCAAACAGTGTCTCCTGTCATATGCTGAACTGGTCGCATTGTGGATTTGGCCTAAAACATGATTTTGGACAATGTTCATGGAACTCAGCTTAAAACGTACTTGCAGACTTGAAAACCCTTGCCTATTGTACAGCGCGCCTGTCCTTCCAGTGCTGAACGAAAACCCATGATTTTGGACCCTGTTTTCATGCGAAATGGCTAAAAGAAATGTTTCACATTTGTTACACTCAAACAGTGTCTCCTGTCATATGCTGAACTGGTCGCATTGTGGATTTGGCCTAAAATATGATTTTGGACAATGTTCATGGAACTCAGCTTAAAACGTACTTGCAGACTTGAAAACCCTTGCCTATTGTAGAGCGCGCCTGTCCTTCCAGTGCTGAACGAAAACCCATGATTTTGGACCCTGTTTTTATTCGAAATAGCTAAAAGAAATGTTTCACGTTTGTTACACTCAAACAGTGTCTCCTGTCATATGCTGAACTGGTCGCATTGTGGATTTGGCCTAAAACATGATTTTGGACAATGCTCATGGAACTCAGCTTAAAACGTACTTGCAGACTTGAAAACCCTTGCCTATTGTACAGCGCGCCTGTACTTCCAGTGCTGAACGAAAACCAATGATTTTGGACCCTGTTTTCATGCGAAATGGCTAAAAGAAATGTTTCACATTTGTTACACTCAAACAGTGTCTCCTGTCATATGCTGAACTGGTCGCATTGTGGATTTGGCCTAAAACATGATTTTGGACAATGTTCATGGAACTCAGCTTAAAACGTACTTGCAGACTTGAAAACCCTTGCCTATTGTACAGCGCGCCTGTCCTTCCAGTGCTGAACGAAAACCCATGATTTTGGACCCTGTTTTCATGCGAAATGGCTAAAAGAAATGTTTCACATTTGTTACACTCAAACAGTGTCTCCTGTCATATGCTGAACTGGTCGCATTGTGGATTTGGCCTAAAACATGATTTTGGACAATGCTCATGGAACTCAGCTTAAAACGTACTTGCAGACTTGAAAACCCTTGCCTATTGTACAGCGCGCCTGTCCTTCCAGTGCTGAACGAAAACCCATGATTTTGGACCCTGTTTTCATGCGAAATGGCTAAAAGAAATGTTTCACATTTGTTACACTCAAACAGTGTCTCCTGTCATATGCTGAACTGGTCGCATTGTGGATTTGGCCTAAAACATGATTTTGGACAATGTTCATGGAACTCAGCTTAAAACGTACTTGCAGACTTGAAAACCCTTGCCTATTGTACAGCGCGCCTGTCCTTCCAGTGCTGAACGAAAACCCATGATTTTGGACCCTGTTTTCATGCGAAATGGCTAAAAGAAATGTTTCACATTTGTTACACTCAAACAGTGTCTCCTGTCATATGCTGAACTGGTCGCATTGTGGATTTGGCCTAAAATATGATTTTGGACAATGTTCATGGAACTCAGCTTAAAACGTACTTGCAGACTTGAAAACCCTTGCCTATTGTAGAGCGCGCCTGTCCTTCCAGTGCTGAACGAAAACCCATGATTTTGGACCCTGTTTTTATTCGAAATAGCTAAAAGAAATGTTTCACGTTTGTTACACTCAAACAGTGTCTCCTGTCATATGCTGAACTGGTCGCATTGTGGATTTGGCCTAAAACATGATTTTGGACAATGCTCATGGAACTCAGCTTAAAACGTACTTGCAGACTTGAAAACCCTTGCCTATTGTACAGCGCGCCTGTACTTCCAGTGCTGAACGAAAACCAATGATTTTGGACCCTGTGTTCATGCGAAATGGCTAAAATAATTGTTTCACGTTTGTTACACTCAAACAGTGTCTCCTGTCATATGCTGAACTGGTCGCATTGTGGATTTGGCCTAAAATATGATTTTGGACAATGTTCATGGAACTCAGCTTAAAACTTACTTGCAGACTTGAAAACCCTTGCCTATTGTAGAGGGCGCCTGTCCTTCCAGTGCTGAACGAAAACCCATGATTTTGGACCCTGTTTTCATGCGAAATGGCTAAAAGAAATGTTTCACGTTTGTTACACTCAAACAGTGTCTCCTGTCATATGCTGAACTGGTCGCATTGTGGATTTGGGTTAAAACATGATTTTGGACAATGTTAATGGAACTCAGCTTAAAACGTACTTGCAGACTTGAAAACCTTTGCCTATTGTAGAGCGCACCTGTACTTCCAGTGCCGAACGAAAACCCATGATTTTGGACCCTGTTTTTATGCGAAATAGCTAAAAGAAATGTTTCACGTTTGTTACACTCAAACAGTGTCTCCTGTCATATGCTGAACTGGTCGCATTGTGGATTTGGCCTAAAACATGATTTTGGACAATGCTCATGTAACTCAGCTTAAAACGTACTTGCAGACTTGAAAACCCTTGCCTATTGTACAGCGCGCCTGTACTTCCAGTGCTGAACGAAAACCAATGATTTTGGACCCTGTGTTCATGCGAAATGGCTAAAATAATTGTTTCACGTTTGTTACACTCAAACAGTGTCTCCTGTCATATGCTGAACTGGTCGCATTGTGGATTTGGCCTAAAATATGATTTTGGACAATGTTCATGGAACTCAGCTTAAAACTTACTTGCAGACTTGAAAACCCTTGCCTATTGTAGAGGGCGCCTGTCCTTCCAGTGCTGAACGAAAACCCATGATTTTGGACCCTGTTTTCATGCGAAATGGCTAAAAGAAATGTTTCACGTTTGTTACACTCAAACAGTGTCTCCTGTCATATGCTGAACTGGTCGCATTGTGGATTTGGCCTAAAATATGATTTTGGACAATGTTCATGGAACTCAGCTTAAAACGTACTTGCAGACTTGAAAACCCTTGCCTATTGTAGAGCGCGCCTGTCCTTCCAGTGCTGAACGAAAACCCATGATTTTGGACCCTGTTTTCATGCGAAATGGCTAAAAGAAATGTTTCACGTTTGTTACACTCAAACAGTGTCTCCTGTCATATGCTGAACTGGTCGCATTGTGGATTTGGCCTAAAATATGATTTTGGACAATGTTCATGGAACTCAGCTTAAAACGTACTTGCAGACTTGAAAACCCTTGCCTATTGTAGAGCGCGCCTGTCCTTCCAGTGCTGAACGAAAACCCATGATTTTGGACCCTGTTTTCATGCGAAATGGCTAAAAGAAATGTTTCACGTTTGTTACACTCAAACAGTGTCTCCTGTCATATGCTGAACTGGTCGCATTGTGGATTTGGCCTAAAATATGATTTTGGACAATGTTCATGGAACTCAGCTTAAAACGTACTTGCAGACTTGAAAACCCTTGCCTATTGTAGATGGCGCCTGTCCTTCCAGTGCTGAACGAAAACCCATGATTTTGGACCCTGTTTTCATGCGAAATGGCTAAAAGAAATGTTTCACGTTTGTTACACTCAAACAGTGTCTCCTGTCATATGCTGAACTGGTCGCATTGTGGATTTGGCCTAAAATATGATTTTGGACAATGTTCATGTAACTCAGCTTAAAACGTACTTGCAGACTTGAAAACCCTTGCCTATTGTAGAGCGCACCTGTACTTCCAGTGCTGAACGAAAACCCATGATTTTGGACCCTGTTTTTATGCGAAATAGCTAAAAGAAATGTTTCACGTTTGTTACACTCAAACAGTGTCTCCTGTCATATGCTGAACTGGTCGCATTGTGGATTTGGCCTAAAACATGATTTTGGACAATGCTCATGTAACTCAGCTTAAAACGTACTTGCAGACTTGAAAACCCTTGCCTATTGTACAGCGCGCCTGTACTTCCAGTGCTGAACGAAAACCAATGATTTTGGACCCTGTGTTCATGCGAAATGGCTAAAATAATTGTTTCACGTTTGTTACACTCAAACAGTGTCTCCTGTCATATGCTGAACTGGTCGCATTGTGGATTTGGCCTAAAATATGATTTTGGACAATGTTCATGGAACTCAGCTTAAAACTTACTTGCAGACTTGAAAACCCTTGCCTATTGTAGAGGGCGCCTGTCCTTCCAGTGCTGAACGAAAACCCATGATTTTGGACCCTGTTTTCATGCGAAATGGCTAAAATAAATGTTTCACGTTTGTTACACTCAAACAGTGTCTCCTGTCATATGCTGAACTGGTCGCATTGTGGATTTGGCCTAAAATATGATTTTGGACAATGTTCATGGAACTCAGCTTAAAACGTACTTGCAGACTTGAAAACCTTTGCCTATTGTAGAGCGCACCTGTACTTCCAGTGCTGAACGAAAACCCATGATTTTGGACCCTGTTTTTATGCGAAATAGCTAAAAGAAATGTTTCACGTTTGTTACACTCAAACAGTGTCTCCTGTCATATGCTGAACTGGTCGCATTGTGGATTTGGCCTAAAACATGATTTTGGACAATGCTCATGTAACTCAGCTTAAAACGTACTTGCAGACTTGAAAACCCTTGCCTATTGTACAGCGCGCCTGTACTTCCAGTGCTGAACGAAAACCAATGATTTTGGACCCTGTGTTCATGCGAAATGGCTAAAATAATTGTTTCACGTTTGTTACACTCAAACAGTGTCTCCTGTCATATGCTGAACTGGTCGCATTGTGGATTTGGCCTAAAATATGATTTTGGACAATGTTCATGGAACTCAGCTTAAAACGTACTTGCAGACTTGAAAACCCTTGCCTATTGTAGAGCGCGCCTGTCCTTCCAGTGCTGAACGAAAACCCATGATTTTGGACCCTGTTTTCATGCGAAATGGCTAAAAGAAATGTTTCACGTTTGTTACACTCAAACAGTGTCTCCTGTCATATGCTGAACTGGTCGCATTGTGGATTTGGCCTAAAATATGATTTTGGACAATGTTCATGGAACTCAGCTTAAAACGTACTTGCAGACTTGAAAACCCTTGCCTATTGTAGATGGCGCCTGTCCTTCCAGTGCTGAACGAAAACCCATGATTTTGGACCCTGTTTTCATGCGAAATGGCTAAAAGAAATGTTTCACGTTTGTTACACTCAAACAGTGTCTCCTGTCATATGCTGAACTGGTCGCATTGTGGATTTGGCCTAAAATATGATTTTGGACAATGTTCATGTAACTCAGCTTAAAACGTACTTGCAGACTTGAAAACCCTTGCCTATTGTAGAGCGCACCTGTACTTCCAGTGCTGAACGAAAACCCATGATTTTGGACCCTGTTTTTATGCGAAATAGCTAAAAGAAATGTTTCACGTTTGTTACACTCAAACAGTGTCTCCTGTCATATGCTGAACTGGTCGCATTGTGGATTTGGCCTAAAACATGATTTTGGACAATGCTCATGTAACTCAGCTTAAAACGTACTTGCAGACTTGAAAACCCTTGCCTATTGTACAGCGCGCCTGTACTTCCAGTGCTGAACGAAAACCAATGATTTTGGACCCTGTGTTCATGCGAAATGGCTAAAATAATTGTTTCACGTTTGTTACACTCAAACAGTGTCTCCTGTCATATGCTGAACTGGTCGCATTGTGGATTTGGCCTAAAATATGATTTTGGACAATGTTCATGGAACTCAGCTTAAAACTTACTTGCAGACTTGAAAACCCTTGCCTATTGTAGAGGGCGCCTGTCCTTCCAGTGCTGAACGAAAACCCATGATTTTGGACCCTGTTTTCATGCGAAATGGCTAAAATAAATGTTTCACGTTTGTTACACTCAAACAGTGTCTCCTGTCATATGCTGAACTGGTCGCATTGTGGATTTGGCCTAAAATATGATTTTGGACAATGTTCATGGAACTCAGCTTAAAACGTACTTGCAGACTTGAAAACCCTTGCCTATTGTAGAGCGCGCCTGTCCTTCCAGTGCTGAACGAAAACCCATGATTTTGGACCCTGTTTTCATGCGAAATGGCTAAAAGAAATGTTTCACGTTTGTTACACTCAAACAGTGTCTCCTGTCATATGCTGAACTGGTCGCATTGTGGATTTGGCCTAAAATATGATTTTGGACAATGTTCATGGAACTCAGCTTAAAACGTACTTGCAGACTTGAAAACCCTTGCCTATTGTAGAGCGCGCCTGTCCTTCCAGTGCTGAACGAAAACCCATGATTTTGGACCCTGTTTTCATGCGAAATGGCTAAAAGAAATGTTTCACGTTTGTTACACTCAAACAGTGTCTCCTGTCATATGCTGAACTGGTCGCATTGTGGATTTGGCCTAAAATATGATTTTGGACAATGTTCATGGAACTCAGCTTAAAACGTACTTGCAGACTTGAAAACCCTTGCCTATTGTAGATGGCGCCTGTCCTTCCAGTGCTGAACGAAAACCCATGATTTTGGACCCTGTTTTCATGCGAAATGGCTAAAAGAAATGTTTCACGTTTGTTACACTCAAACAGTGTCTCCTGTCATATGCTGAACTGGTCGCATTGTGGATTTGGCCTAAAATATGATTTTGGACAATGTTCATGTAACTCAGCTTAAAACGTACTTGCAGACTTGAAAACCCTTGCCTATTGTAGAGCGCACCTGTACTTCCAGTGCTGAACGAAAACCCATGATTTTGGACCCTGTTTTTATGCGAAATAGCTAAAAGAAATGTTTCACGTTTGTTACACTCAAACAGTGTCTCCTGTCATATGCTGAACTGGTCGCATTGTGGATTTGGCCTAAAACATGATTTTGGACAATGCTCATGTAACTCAGCTTAAAACGTACTTGCAGACTTGAAAACCCTTGCCTATTGTACAGCGCGCCTGTACTTCCAGTGCTGAACGAAAACCAATGATTTTGGACCCTGTGTTCATGCGAAATGGCTAAAATAATTGTTTCACGTTTGTTACACTCAAACAGTGTCTCCTGTCATATGCTGAACTGGTCGCATTGTGGATTTGGCCTAAAATATGATTTTGGACAATGTTCATGGAACTCAGCTTAAAACTTACTTGCAGACTTGAAAACCCTTGCCTATTGTAGAGGGCGCCTGTCCTTCCAGTGCTGAACGAAAACCCATGATTTTGGACCCTGTTTTCATGCGAAATGGCTAAAATAAATGTTTCACGTTTGTTACACTCAAACAGTGTCTCCTGTCATATGCTGAACTGGTCGCATTGTGGATTTGGCCTAAAATATGATTTTGGACAATGTTCATGGAACTCAGCTTAAAACGTACTTGCAGACTTGAAAACCTTTGCCTATTGTAGAGCGCACCTGTACTTCCAGTGCTGAACGAAAACCCATGATTTTGGACCCTGTTTTTATGCGAAATAGCTAAAAGAAATGTTTCACGTTTGTTACACTCAAACAGTGTCTCCTGTCATATGCTGAACTGGTCGCATTGTGGATTTGGCCTAAAACATGATTTTGGACAATGCTCATGGAACTCAGCTTAAAACGTACTTGCAGACTTGAAAACCCTTGCCTATTGTACAGCGCGCCTGTACTTCCAGTGCTGAACGAAAACCAATGATTTTGGACCCTGTGTTCATGCGAAATGGCTAAAATAATTGTTTCACGTTTGTTACACTCAAACAGTGTCTCCTGTCATATGCTGAACTGGTCGCATTGTGGATTTGGCCTAAAATATGATTTTGGACAATGTTCATGGAACTCAGCTTAAAACTTACTTGCAGACTTGAAAACCCTTGCCTATTGTAGAGGGCGCCTGTCCTTCCAGTGCTGAACGAAAACCCATGATTTTGGACCCTGTTTTCATGCGAAATGGCTAAAAGAAATGTTTCACGTTTGTTACACTCAAACAGTGTCTCCTGTCATATGCTGAACTGGTCGCATTGTGGATTTGGGTTAAAACATGATTTTGGACAATGTTAATGGAACTCAGCTTAAAACGTACTTGCAGACTTGAAAACCTTTGCCTATTGTAGAGCGCACCTGTACTTCCAGTGCTGAACGAAAACCAATGATTTTGGACCCTGTGTTCATGCGAAATGGCTAAAATAATTGTTTCACGTTTGTTACACTCAAACAGTGTCTCCTGTCATATGCTGAACTGGTCGCATTGTGGATTTGGCCTAAAATATGATTTTGGACAATGTTCATGGAACTCAGCTTAAAACTTACTTGCAGACTTGAAAACCCTTGCCTATTGTAGAGGGCGCCTGTCCTTCCAATGCTGAACGAAAACCCATGATTTTGGACCCTGTTTTCATGCGAAATGGCTAAAAGAAATGTTTCACATTTGTTACACTCAAACAGTGTCTCCTGTCATATGCTGAACTGGTCGCATTGTGGATTTGGCCTAAAACATGATTTTGGACAATGCTCATGGAACTCAGCTTAAAACGTACTTGCAGACTTGAAAACCCTTGCCTATTGTACAGCGCGCCTGTCCTTCCAGTGCTGAACGAAAACCCATGATTTTGGACCCTGTTTTCATGCGAAATGGCTAAAAGAAATGTTTCACATTTGTTACACTCAAACAGTGTCTCCTGTCATATGCTGAACTGGTCGCATTGTGGATTTGGCCTAAAACATGATTTTGGACAATGTTCATGGAACTCAGCTTAAAACGTACTTGCAGACTTGAAAACCCTTGCCTATTGTACAGCGCGCCTGTCCTTCCAGTGCTGAACGAAAACCCATGATTTTGGACCCTGTTTTCATGCGAAATGGCTAAAAGAAATGTTTCACATTTGTTACACTCAAACAGTGTCTCCTGTCATATGCTGAACTGGTCGCATTGTGGATTTGGCCTAAAACATGATTTTGGACAATGCTCATGGAACTCAGCTTAAAACGTACTTGCAGACTTGAAAACCCTTGCCTATTGTACAGCGCGCCTGTCCTTCCAGTGCTGAACGAAAACCCATGATTTTGGACCCTGTTTTCATGCGAAATGGCTAAAAGAAATGTTTCACATTTGTTACACTCAAACAGTGTCTCCTGTCATATGCTGAACTGGTCGCATTGTGGATTTGGCCTAAAACATGATTTTGGACAATGTTCATGGAACTCAGCTTAAAACGTACTTGCAGACTTGAAAACCCTTGCCTATTGTACAGCGCGCCTGTCCTTCCAGTGCTGAACGAAAACCCATGATTTTGGACCCTGTTTTCATGCGAAATGGCTAAAAGAAATGTTTCACATTTGTTACACTCAAACAGTGTCTCCTGTCATATGCTGAACTGGTCGCATTGTGGATTTGGCCTAAAATATGATTTTGGACAATGTTCATGGAACTCAGCTTAAAACGTACTTGCAGACTTGAAAACCCTTGCCTATTGTAGAGCGCGCCTGTCCTTCCAGTGCTGAACGAAAACCCATGATTTTGGACCCTGTTTTTATTCGAAATAGCTAAAAGAAATGTTTCACGTTTGTTACACTCAAACAGTGTCTCCTGTCATATGCTGAACTGGTCGCATTGTGGATTTGGCCTAAAACATGATTTTGGACAATGCTCATGGAACTCAGCTTAAAACGTACTTGCAGACTTGAAAACCCTTGCCTATTGTACAGCGCGCCTGTACTTCCAGTGCTGAACGAAAACCAATGATTTTGGACCCTGTGTTCATGCGAAATGGCTAAAATAATTGTTTCACGTTTGTTACACTCAAACAGTGTCTCCTGTCATATGCTGAACTGGTCGCATTGTGGATTTGGCCTAAAATATGATTTTGGACAATGTTCATGGAACTCAGCTTAAAACTTACTTGCAGACTTGAAAACCCTTGCCTATTGTAGAGGGCGCCTGTCCTTCCAGTGCTGAACGAAAACCCATGATTTTGGACCCTGTTTTCATGCGAAATGGCTAAAAGAAATGTTTCACGTTTGTTACACTCAAACAGTGTCTCCTGTCATATGCTGAACTGGTCGCATTGTGGATTTGGGTTAAAACATGATTTTGGACAATGTTAATGGAACTCAGCTTAAAACGTACTTGCAGACTTGAAAACCTTTGCCTATTGTAGAGCGCACCTGTACTTCCAGTGCCGAACGAAAACCCATGATTTTGGACCCTGTTTTTATGCGAAATATCTAAAAGAAATGTTTCACGTTTGTTACACTCAAACAGTGTCTCCTGTCATATGCTGAACTGGTCGCATTGTGGATTTGGCCTAAAACATGATTTTGGACAATGCTCATGTAACTCAGCTTAAAACGTACTTGCAGACTTGAAAACCCTTGCCTATTGTACAGCGCGCCTGTACTTCCAGTGCTGAACGAAAACCAATGATTTTGGACCCTGTGTTCATGCGAAATGGCTAAAATAATTGTTTCACGTTTGTTACACTCAAACAGTGTCTCCTGTCATATGCTGAACTGGTCGCATTGTGGATTTGGCCTAAAATATGATTTTGGACAATGTTCATGGAACTCAGCTTAAAACTTACTTGCAGACTTGAAAACCCTTGCCTATTGTAGAGGGCGCCTGTCCTTCCAGTGCTGAACGAAAACCCATGATTTTGGACCCTGTTTTCATGCGAAATGGCTAAAAGAAATGTTTCACGTTTGTTACACTCAAACAGTGTCTCCTGTCATATGCTGAACTGGTCGCATTGTGGATTTGGCCTAAAATATGATTTTGGACAATGTTCATGGAACTCAGCTTAAAACGTACTTGCAGACTTGAAAACCCTTGCCTATTGTAGAGCGCGCCTGTCCTTCCAGTGCTGAACGAAAACCCATGATTTTGGACCCTGTTTTCATGCGAAATGGCTAAAAGAAATGTTTCACGTTTGTTACACTCAAACAGTGTCTCCTGTCATATGCTGAACTGGTCGCATTGTGGATTTGGCCTAAAATATGATTTTGGACAATGTTCATGGAACTCAGCTTAAAACGTACTTGCAGACTTGAAAACCCTTGCCTATTGTAGAGCGCGCCTGTCCTTCCAGTGCTGAACGAAAACCCATGATTTTGGACCCTGTTTTCATGCGAAATGGCTAAAAGAAATGTTTCACGTTTGTTACACTCAAACAGTGTCTCCTGTCATATGCTGAACTGGTCGCATTGTGGATTTGGCCTAAAATATGATTTTGGACAATGTTCATGGAACTCAGCTTAAAACGTACTTGCAGACTTGAAAACCCTTGCCTATTGTAGAGCGCACCTGTACTTCCAGTGCTGAACGAAAACCCATGATTTTGGACCCTGTTTTTATGCGAAATAGCTAAAAGAAATGTTTCACGTTTGTTACACTCAAACAGTGTCTCCTGTCATATGCTGAACTGGTCGCATTGTGGATTTGGCCTAAAACATGATTTTGGACAATGCTCATGTAACTCAGCTTAAAACGTACTTGCAGACTTGAAAACCCTTGCCTATTGTACAGCGCGCCTGTACTTCCAGTGCTGAACGAAAACCAATGATTTTGGACCCTGTGTTCATGCGAAATGGCTAAAATAATTGTTTCACGTTTGTTACACTCAAACAGTGTCTCCTGTCATATGCTGAACTGGTCGCATTGTGGATTTGGCCTAAAATATGATTTTGGACAATGTTCATGGAACTCAGCTTAAAACTTACTTGCAGACTTGAAAACCCTTGCCTATTGTAGAGGGCGCCTGTCCTTCCAGTGCTGAACGAAAACCCATGATTTTGGACCCTGTTTTCATGCGAAATGGCTAAAATAAATGTTTCACGTTTGTTACACTCAAACAGTGTCTCCTGTCATATGCTGAACTGGTCGCATTGTGGATTTGGCCTAAAATATGATTTTGGACAATGTTCATGGAACTCAGCTTAAAACGTACTTGCAGACTTGAAAACCTTTGCCTATTGTAGAGCGCACCTGTACTTCCAGTGCTGAACGAAAACCCATGATTTTGGACCCTGTTTTTATGCGAAATAGCTAAAAGAAATGTTTCACGTTTGTTACACTCAAACAGTGTCTCCTGTCATATGCTGAACTGGTCGCATTGTGGATTTGGCCTAAAACATGATTTTGGACAATGCTCATGTAACTCAGCTTAAAACGTACTTGCAGACTTGAAAACCCTTGCCTATTGTACAGCGCGCCTGTACTTCCAGTGCTGAACGAAAACCAATGATTTTGGACCCTGTGTTCATGCGAAATGGCTAAAATAATTGTTTCACGTTTGTTACACTCAAACAGTGTCTCCTGTCATATGCTGAACTGGTCGCATTGTGGATTTGGCCTAAAATATGATTTTGGACAATGTTCATGGAACTCAGCTTAAAACTTACTTGCAGACTTGAAAACCCTTGCCTATTGTAGAGGGCGCCTGTCCTTCCAGTGCTGAACGAAAACCCATGATTTTGGACCCTGTTTTCATGCGAAATGGCTAAAATAAATGTTTCACGTTTGTTACACTCAAACAGTGTCTCCTGTCATATGCTGAACTGGTCGCATTGTGGATTTGGCCTAAAATATGATTTTGGACAATGTTCATGGAACTCAGCTTAAAACGTACTTGCAGACTTGAAAACCTTTGCCTATTGTAGAGCGCACCTGTACTTCCAGTGCTGAACGAAAACCCATGATTTTGGACCCTGTTTTTATGCGAAATAGCTAAAAGAAATGTTTCACGTTTGTTACACTCAAACAGTGTCTCCTGTCATATGCTGAACTGGTCGCATTGTGGATTTGGCCTAAAACATGATTTTGGACAATGCTCATGGAACTCAGCTTAAAACGTACTTGCAGACTTGAAAACCCTTGCCTATTGTACAGCGCGCCTGTACTTCCAGTGCTGAACGAAAACCAATGATTTTGGACCCTGTGTTCATGCGAAATGGCTAAAATAATTGTTTCACGTTTGTTACACTCAAACAGTGTCTCCTGTCATATGCTGAACTGGTCGCATTGTGGATTTGGCCTAAAATATGATTTTGGACAATGTTCATGGAACTCAGCTTAAAACTTACTTGCAGACTTGAAAACCCTTGCCTATTGTAGAGGGCGCCTGTCCTTCCAGTGCTGAACGAAAACCCATGATTTTGGACCCTGTTTTCATGCGAAATGGCTAAAAGAAATGTTTCACGTTTGTTACACTCAAACAGTGTCTCCTGTCATATGCTGAACTGGTCGCATTGTGGATTTGGGTTAAAACATGATTTTGGACAATGTTAATGGAACTCAGCTTAAAACGTACTTGCAGACTTGAAAACCTTTGCCTATTGTAGAGCGCACCTGTACTTCCAGTGCTGAACGAAAACCAATGATTTTGGACCCTGTGTTCATGCGAAATGGCTAAAATAATTGTTTCACGTTTGTTACACTCAAACAGTGTCTCCTGTCATATGCTGAACTGGTCGCATTGTGGATTTGGCCTAAAATATGATTTTGGACAATGTTCATGGAACTCAGCTTAAAACTTACTTGCAGACTTGAAAACCCTTGCCTATTGTAGAGGGCGCCTGTCCTTCCAATGCTGAACGAAAACCCATGATTTTGGACCCTGTTTTCATGCGAAATGGCTAAAAGAAATGTTTCACATTTGTTACACTCAAACAGTGTCTCCTGTCATATGCTGAACTGGTCGCATTGTGGATTTGGCCTAAAACATGATTTTGGACAATGCTCATGGAACTCAGCTTAAAACGTACTTGCAGACTTGAAAACCCTTGCCTATTGTACAGCGCGCCTGTCCTTCCAGTGCTGAACGAAAACCCATGATTTTGGACCCTGTTTTCATGCGAAATGGCTAAAAGAAATGTTTCACATTTGTTACACTCAAACAGTGTCTCCTGTCATATGCTGAACTGGTCGCATTGTGGATTTGGCCTAAAACATGATTTTGGACAATGTTCATGGAACTCAGCTTAAAACGTACTTGCAGACTTGAAAACCCTTGCCTATTGTACAGCGCGCCTGTCCTTCCAGTGCTGAACGAAAACCCATGATTTTGGACCCTGTTTTCATGCGAAATGGCTAAAAGAAATGTTTCACATTTGTTACACTCAAACAGTGTCTCCTGTCATATGCTGAACTGGTCGCATTGTGGATTTGGCCTAAAACATGATTTTGGACAATGCTCATGGAACTCAGCTTAAAACGTACTTGCAGACTTGAAAACCCTTGCCTATTGTACAGCGCGCCTGTCCTTCCAGTGCTGAACGAAAACCCATGATTTTGGACCCTGTTTTTAAGCGAAATAGCTAAAAGAAATGTTTCACGTTTGTTACACTCAAACAGTGTCTCCTGTCATATGCTGAACTGGTCGCATTGTGGATTTGGGTTAAAACATGATTTTGGACAATGTTAATGGAACTCAGCTTAAAACGTACTTGCAGACTTGAAAACCTTTGCCTATTGTAGAGCGCACCTGTACTTCCAGTGCTGAACGAAAACCCATGATTTTGGACCCTGTTTTCATGCGAAATGGCTAAAAGAAATGTTTCACGTTTGTTACACTCAAACAGTGTCTCCTGTCATATGCTGAACTGGTCGCATTGTGGATTTGGGTTAAAACATGATTTTGGACAATGTTAATGGAACTCAGCTTAAAACGTACTTGCAGACTTGAAAACCTTTGCCTATTGTAGAGCGCACCTGTACTTCCAGTGCTGAACGAAAACCCATGATTTTGGACCCTGTTTTCATGCGAAATGGCTAAAAGAAATGTTTCACGTTTGTTACACTCAAACAGTGTCTCCTGTCATATGCTGAACTGGTCGCATTGTGGATTTGGCCTAAAATATGATTTTGGACAATGTTCATGGAACTCAGCTTAAAACGTACTTGCAGACTTGAAAACCCTTGCCTATTGTAGAGCGCGCCTGTCTGAACGAAAACCCATGATTTTGGACCCTGTTTTCATGCGAAATGGCTAAAATAAATGTTTCACGTTTGTTACACTCAAACAGTGTCTCCTGTCATATGCTGAACTGGTCGCATTGTGGATTTGGCCTAAAATATGATTTTGGACAATGTTCATGGAACTCAGCTTAAAACTTACTTGCAGACTTGAAAACCCTTGCCTATTGTAGAGGGCGCCTGTCCTTCCAGTGCTGAACGAAAACCCATGATTTTGGACCCTGTTTTCATGCGAAATGGCTAAAATAAATGTTTCACGTTTGTTACACTCAAACAGTGTCTCCTGTCATATGCTGAACTGGTCGCATTGTGGATTTGGCCTAAAATATGATTTTGGACAATGTTCATGGAACTCAGCTTAAAACGTACTTGCAGACTTGAAAACCCTTGCCTATTGTAGAGCGCGCCTGTCCTTCCAGTGCTGAACGAAAACCCATGATTTTGGACCCTGTTTTCATGCGAAATGGCTAAAAGAAATGTTTCACGTTTGTTACACTCAAACAGTGTCTCCTGTCATATGCTGAACTGGTCGCATTGTGGATTTGGCCTAAAATATGATTTTGGACAATGTTCATGGAACTCAGCTTAAAACGTACTTGCAGACTTGAAAACCCTTGCCTATTGTAGAGCGCACCTGTACTTCCAGTGCTGAACGAAAACCCATGATTTTGGACCCTGTTTTTATGCGAAATAGCTAAAAGAAATGTTTCACGTTTGTTACACTCAAACAGTGTCTCCTGTCATATGCTGAACTGGTCGCATTGTGGATTTGGCCTAAAACATGATTTTGGACAATGCTCATGTAACTCAGCTTAAAACGTACTTGCAGACTTGAAAACCCTTGCCTATTGTACAGCGCGCCTGTACTTCCAGTGCTGAACGAAAACCAATGATTTTGGACCCTGTGTTCATGCGAAATGGCTAAAATAATTGTTTCACGTTTGTTACACTCAAACAGTGTCTCCTGTCATATGCTGAACTGGTCGCATTGTGGATTTGGCCTAAAATATGATTTTGGACAATGTTCATGGAACTCAGCTTAAAACGTACTTGCAGACTTGAAAACCCTTGCCTATTGTAGAGCGCGCCTGTCCTTCCAGTGCTGAACGAAAACCCATGATTTTGGACCCTGTTTTCATGCGAAATGGCTAAAAGAAATGTTTCACGTTTGTTACACTCAAACAGTGTCTCCTGTCATATGCTGAACTGGTCGCATTGTGGATTTTGCCTAAAACATGATTTTGGACAATGCTCATGGAACTCAGCTTAAAACGTACTTGCAGACTTGAAAACCCTTGCCTATTGTACAGCGCGCCTGTACTTCCAGTGCTGAACGAAAACCAATGATTTTGGACCCTGTGTTCATGCGAAATGGCTAAAATAATTGTTTCACGTTTGTTACACTCAAACAGTGTCTCCTGTCATATGCTGAACTGGTCGCATTGTGGATTTGGCCTAAAATATGATTTTGGACAATGTTCATGGAACTCAGCTTAAAACTTACTTGCAGACTTGAAAACCCTTGCCTATTGTAGAGGGCGCCTGTCCTTCCAGTGCTGAACGAAAACCCATGATTTTGGACCCTGTTTTCATGCGAAATGGCTAAAAGAAATGTTTCACGTTTGTTACACTCAAACAGTGTCTCCTGTCATATGCTGAACTGGTCGCATTGTGGATTTGGCCTAAAATATGATTTTGGACAATGTTCATGGAACTCAGCTTAAAACGTACTTGCAGACTTGAAAACCCTTGCCTATTGTAGAGCGCGCCTGTCCTTCCAGTGCTGAACGAAAACCCATGATTTTGGACCCTGTTTTCATGCGAAATGGCTAAAAGAAATGTTTCACGTTTGTTACACTCAAACAGTGTCTCCTGTCATATGCTGAACTGGTCGCATTGTGGATTTGGCCTAAAATATGATTTTGGACAATGTTCATGTAACTCAGCTTAAAACGTACTTGCAGACTTGAAAACCCTTGCCTATTGTAGAGCGCACCTGTACTTCCAGTGCTGAACGAAAACCCATGATTTTGGACCCTGTTTTTATGCGAAATAGCTAAAAGAAATGTTTCACGTTTGTTACACTCAAACAGTGTCTCCTGTCATATGCTGAACTGGTCGCATTGTGGATTTGGCCTAAAACATGATTTTGGACAATGCTCATGTAACTCAGCTTAAAACGTACTTGCAGACTTGAAAACCCTTGCCTATTGTACAGCGCGCCTGTACTTCCAGTGCTGAACGAAAACCAATGATTTTGGACCCTGTGTTCATGCGAAATGGCTAAAATAATTGTTTCACGTTTGTTACACTCAAACAGTGTCTCCTGTCATATGCTGAACTGGTCGCATTGTGGATTTGGCCTAAAATATGATTTTGGACAATGTTCATGGAACTCAGCTTAAAACTTACTTGCAGACTTGAAAACCCTTGCCTATTGTAGAGGGCGCCTGTCCTTCCAGTGCTGAACGAAAACCCATGATTTTGGACCCTGTTTTCATGCGAAATGGCTAAAAGAAATGTTTCACGTTTGTTACACTCAAACAGTGTCTCCTGTCATATGCTGAACTGGTCGCATTGTGGATTTGGCCTAAAATATGATTTTGGACAATGTTCATGGAACTCAGCTTAAAACGTACTTGCAGACTTGAAAACCCTTGCCTATTGTAGAGCGCGCCTGTCCTTCCAGTGCTGAACGAAAACCCATGATTTTGGACCCTGTTTTCATGCGAAATGGCTAAAAGAAATGTTTCACGTTTGTTACACTCAAACAGTGTCTCCTGTCATATGCTGAACTGGTCGCATTGTGGATTTGGCCTAAAATATGATTTTGGACAATGTTCATGGAACTCAGCTTAAAACGTACTTGCAGACTTGAAAACCCTTGCCTATTGTAGAGCGCGCCTGTCCTTCCAGTGCTGAACGAAAACCCATGATTTTGGACCCTGTTTTCATGCGAAATGGCTAAAAGAAATGTTTCACGTTTGTTACACTCAAACAGTGTCTCCTGTCATATGCTGAACTGGTCGCATTGTGGATTTGGCCTAAAATATGATTTTGGACAATGTTCATGGAACTCAGCTTAAAACGTACTTGCAGACTTGAAAACCCTTGCCTATTGTAGATGGCGCCTGTCCTTCCAGTGCTGAACGAAAACCCATGATTTTGGACCCTGTTTTCATGCGAAATGGCTAAAAGAAATGTTTCACGTTTGTTACACTCAAACAGTGTCTCCTGTCATATGCTGAACTGGTCGCATTGTGGATTTGGCCTAAAATATGATTTTGGACAATGTTCATGGAACTCAGCTTAAAACGTACTTGCAGACTTGAAAACCTTTGCCTATTGTAGAGCGCACCTGTACTTCCAGTGCTGAACGAAAACCCATGATTTTGGACCCTGTTTTTATGCGAAATAGCTAAAAGAAATGTTTCACGTTTGTTACACTCAAACAGTGTCTCCTGTCATATGCTGAACTGGTCGCATTGTGGATTTGGGTTAAAACATGATTTTGGACAATGTTAATGGAACTCAGCTTAAAACGTACTTGCAGACTTGAAAACCTTTGCCTATTGTAGAGCGCACCTGTACTTCCAGTGCTGAACGAAAACCCATGATTTTGGACCCTGTTTTCATGCGAAATGGCTAAAAGAAATGTTTCACGTTTGTTACACTCAAACAGTGTCTCCTGTCATATGCTGAACTGGTCGCATTGTGGATTTGGGTTAAAACATGATTTTGGACAATGTTAATGGAACTCAGCTTAAAACGTACTTGCAGACTTGAAAACCTTTGCCTATTGTAGAGCGCACCTGTACTTCCAGTGCTGAACGAAAACCCATGATTTTGGACCCTGTTTTCATGCGAAATGGCTAAAAGAAATGTTTCACGTTTGTTACACTCAAACAGTGTCTCCTGTCATATGCTGAACTGGTCGCATTGTGGATTTGGCCTAAAATATGATTTTGGACAATGTTCATGGAACTCAGCTTAAAACGTACTTGCAGACTTGAAAACCCTTGCCTATTGTAGAGCGCGCCTGTCTGAACGAAAACCCATGATTTTGGACCCTGTTTTCATGCGAAATGGCTAAAATAAATGTTTCACGTTTGTTACACTCAAACAGTGTCTCCTGTCATATGCTGAACTGGTCGCATTGTGGATTTGGCCTAAAATATGATTTTGGACAATGTTCATGGAACTCAGCTTAAAACGTACTTGCAGACTTGAAAACCTTTGCCTATTGTAGAGCGCACCTGTACTTCCAGTGCTGAACGAAAACCCATGATTTTGGACCCTGTTTTTATGCGAAATAGCTAAAAGAAATGTTTCACGTTTGTTACACTCAAACAGTGTCTCCTGTCATATGCTGAACTGGTCGCATTGTAGATTTGGCCTAAAATATGATTTTGGACAATGTTCATGGAACTCAGCTTAAAACTTACTTGCAGACTTGAAAACCCTTGCCTATTGTAGAGGGCGCCTGTCCTTCCAGTGCTGAACGAAAACCCATGATTTTGGACCCTGTTTTCATGCGAAATGGCTAAAATAAATGTTTCACGTTTGTTACACTCAAACAGTGTCTCCTGTCATATGCTGAACTGGTCGCATTGTGGATTTGGCCTAAAATATGATTTTGGACAATGTTCATGGAACTCAGCTTAAAACGTACTTGCAGACTTGAAAACCCTTGCCTATTGTAGAGCGCGCCTGTCCTTCCAGTGCTGAACGAAAACCCATGATTTTGGACCCTGTTTTCATGCGAAATGGCTAAAAGAAATGTTTCACGTTTGTTACACTCAAACAGTGTCTCCTGTCATATGCTGAACTGGTCGCATTGTGGATTTGGGTTAAAACATGATTTTGGACAATGTTAATGGAACTCAGCTTAAAACGTACTTGCAGACTTGAAAACCTTTGCCTATTGTAGAGCGCACCTGTACTTCCAGTGCTGAACGAAAACCCATGATTTTGGACCCTGTTTTCATGCGAAATGGCTAAAAGAAATGTTTCACGTTTGTTACACTCAAACAGTGTCTCCTGTCATATGCTGAACTGGTCGCATTGTGGATTTGGCCTAAAATATGATTTTGGACAATGTTCATGGAACTCAGCTTAAAACGTACTTGCAGACTTGAAAACCCTTGCCTATTGTAGAGCGCGCCTGTCTGAACGAAAACCCATGATTTTGGACCCTGTTTTCATGCGAAATGGCTAAAATAAATGTTTCACGTTTGTTACACTCAAACAGTGTCTCCTGTCATATGCTGAACTGGTCGCATTGTGGATTTGGCCTAAAATATGATTTTGGACAATGTTCATGGAACTCAGCTTAAAACGTACTTGCAGACTTGAAAACCTTTGCCTATTGTAGAGCGCACCTGTACTTCCAGTGCTGAACGAAAACCCATGATTTTGGACCCTGTTTTTATGCGAAATAGCTAAAAGAAATGTTTCACGTTTGTTACACTCAAACAGTGTCTCCTGTCATATGCTGAACTGGTCGCATTGTAGATTTGGCCTAAAATATGATTTTGGACAATGTTCATGGAACTCAGCTTAAAACTTACTTGCAGACTTGAAAACCCTTGCCTATTGTAGAGGGCGCCTGTCCTTCCAGTGCTGAACGAAAACCCATGATTTTGGACCCTGTTTTCATGCGAAATGGCTAAAATAAATGTTTCACGTTTGTTACACTCAAACAGTGTCTCCTGTCATATGCTGAACTGGTCGCATTGTGGATTTGGCCTAAAATATGATTTTGGACAATGTTCATGGAACTCAGCTTAAAACGTACTTGCAGACTTGAAAACCCTTGCCTATTGTAGAGCGCGCCTGTCCTTCCAGTGCTGAACGAAAACCCATGATTTTGGACCCTGTTTTCATGCGAAATGGCTAAAAGAAATGTTTCACGTTTGTTACACTCAAACAGTGTCTCCTGTCATATGCTGAACTGGTCGCATTGTGGATTTGGCCTAAAATATGATTTTGGACAATGTTCATGGAACTCAGCTTAAAACGTACTTGCAGACTTGAAAACCCTTGCCTATTGTAGAGCGCACCTGTACTTCCAGTGCTGAACGAAAACCCATGATTTTGGACCCTGTTTTTATGCGAAATAGCTAAAAGAAATGTTTCACGTTTGTTACACTCAAACAGTGTCTCCTGTCATATGCTGAACTGGTCGCATTGTGGATTTGGCCTAAAACATGATTTTGGACAATGCTCATGTAACTCAGCTTAAAACGTACTTGCAGACTTGAAAACCCTTGCCTATTGTACAGCGCGCCTGTACTTCCAGTGCTGAACGAAAACCCATGATTTTGGACCCTGTTTTCATGCGAAATGGCTAAAAGAAATGTTTCACGTTTGTTACACTCAAACAGTGTCTCCTGTCATATGCTGAACTGGTCGCATTGTGGATTTTGCCTAAAACATGATTTTGGACAATGCTCATGGAACTCAGCTTAAAACGTACTTGCAGACTTGAAAACCCTTGCCTATTGTACAGCGCGCCTGTACTTCCAGTGCTGAACGAAAACCAATGATTTTGGACCCTGTGTTCATGCGAAATGGCTAAAATAATTGTTTCACGTTTGTTACACTCAAACAGTGTCTCCTGTCATATGCTGAACTGGTCGCATTGTGGATTTGGCCTAAAATATGATTTTGGACAATGTTCATGGAACTCAGCTTAAAACTTACTTGCAGACTTGAAAACCCTTGCCTATTGTAGAGGGCGCCTGTCCTTCCAGTGCTGAACGAAAACCCATGATTTTGGACCCTGTTTTCATGCGAAATGGCTAAAAGAAATGTTTCACGTTTGTTACACTCAAACAGTGTCTCCTGTCATATGCTGAACTGGTCGCATTGTGGATTTGGCCTAAAATATGATTTTGGACAATGTTCATGGAACTCAGCTTAAAACGTACTTGCAGACTTGAAAACCCTTGCCTATTGTAGAGCGCGCCTGTCCTTCCAGTGCTGAACGAAAACCCATGATTTTGGACCCTGTTTTCATGCGAAATGGCTAAAAGAAATGTTTCACGTTTGTTACACTCAAACAGTGTCTCCTGTCATATGCTGAACTGGTCGCATTGTGGATTTGGCCTAAAATATGATTTTGGACAATGTTCATGTAACTCAGCTTAAAACGTACTTGCAGACTTGAAAACCCTTGCCTATTGTAGAGCGCACCTGTACTTCCAGTGCTGAACGAAAACCCATGATTTTGGACCCTGTTTTTATGCGAAATAGCTAAAAGAAATGTTTCACGTTTGTTACACTCAAACAGTGTCTCCTGTCATATGCTGAACTGGTCGCATTGTGGATTTGGCCTAAAACATGATTTTGGACAATGCTCATGTAACTCAGCTTAAAACGTACTTGCAGACTTGAAAACCCTTGCCTATTGTACAGCGCGCCTGTACTTCCAGTGCTGAACGAAAACCAATGATTTTGGACCCTGTGTTCATGCGAAATGGCTAAAATAATTGTTTCACGTTTGTTACACTCAAACAGTGTCTCCTGTCATATGCTGAACTGGTCGCATTGTGGATTTGGCCTAAAATATGATTTTGGACAATGTTCATGGAACTCAGCTTAAAACTTACTTGCAGACTTGAAAACCCTTGCCTATTGTAGAGGGCGCCTGTCCTTCCAGTGCTGAACGAAAACCCATGATTTTGGACCCTGTTTTCATGCGAAATGGCTAAAAGAAATGTTTCACGTTTGTTACACTCAAACAGTGTCTCCTGTCATATGCTGAACTGGTCGCATTGTGGATTTGGCCTAAAATATGATTTTGGACAATGTTCATGGAACTCAGCTTAAAACGTACTTGCAGACTTGAAAACCCTTGCCTATTGTAGAGCGCGCCTGTCCTTCCAGTGCTGAACGAAAACCCATGATTTTGGACCCTGTTTTCATGCGAAATGGCTAAAAGAAATGTTTCACGTTTGTTACACTCAAACAGTGTCTCCTGTCATATGCTGAACTGGTCGCATTGTGGATTTGGCCTAAAATATGATTTTGGACAATGTTCATGGAACTCAGCTTAAAACGTACTTGCAGACTTGAAAACCCTTGCCTATTGTAGAGCGCGCCTGTCCTTCCAGTGCTGAACGAAAACCCATGATTTTGGACCCTGTTTTCATGCGAAATGGCTAAAAGAAATGTTTCACGTTTGTTACACTCAAACAGTGTCTCCTGTCATATGCTGAACTGGTCGCATTGTGGATTTGGCCTAAAATATGATTTTGGACAATGTTCATGGAACTCAGCTTAAAACGTACTTGCAGACTTGAAAACCCTTGCCTATTGTAGATGGCGCCTGTCCTTCCAGTGCTGAACGAAAACCCATGATTTTGGACCCTGTTTTCATGCGAAATGGCTAAAAGAAATGTTTCACGTTTGTTACACTCAAACAGTGTCTCCTGTCATATGCTGAACTGGTCGCATTGTGGATTTGGCCTAAAATATGATTTTGGACAATGTTCATGTAACTCAGCTTAAAACGTACTTGCAGACTTGAAAACCCTTGCCTATTGTAGAGCGCACCTGTACTTCCAGTGCTGAACGAAAACCCATGATTTTGGACCCTGTTTTTATGCGAAATAGCTAAAAGAAATGTTTCACGTTTGTTACACTCAAACAGTGTCTCCTGTCATATGCTGAACTGGTCGCATTGTGGATTTGGCCTAAAACATGATTTTGGACAATGCTCATGTAACTCAGCTTAAAACGTACTTGCAGACTTGAAAACCCTTGCCTATTGTACAGCGCGCCTGTACTTCCAGTGCTGAACGAAAACCAATGATTTTGGAGCCTGTGTTCATGCGAAATGGCTAAAATAATTGTTTCACGTTTGTTACACTCAAACAGTGTCTCCTGTCATATGCTGAACTGGTCGCATTGTGGATTTGGCCTAAAATATGATTTTGGACAATGTTCATGGAACTCAGCTTAAAACTTACTTGCAGACTTGAAAACCCTTGCCTATTGTAGAGGGCGCCTGTCCTTCCAGTGCTGAACGAAAACCCATGATTTTGGACCCTGTTTTCATGCGAAATGGCTAAAATAAATGTTTCACGTTTGTTACACTCAAACAGTGTCTCCTGTCATATGCTGAACTGGTCGCATTGTGGATTTGGCCTAAAATATGATTTTGGACAATGTTCATGGAACTCAGCTTAAAACGTACTTGCAGACTTTAAAACCTTTGCCTATTGTAGAGCGCACCTGTACTTCCAGTGCTGAACGAAAACCCATGATTTTGGACCCTGTTTTTATGCGAAATAGCTAAAAGAAATGTTTCACGTTTGTTACACTCAAACAGTGTCTCCTGTCATATGCTGAACTGGTCGCATTGTGGATTTGGCCTAAAACATGATTTTGGACAATGCTCATGTAACTCAGCTTAAAACGTACTTGCAGACTTGAAAACCCTTGCCTATTGTACAGCGCGCCTGTACTTCCAGTGCTGAACGAAAACCAATGATTTTGGACCCTGTGTTCATGCGAAATGGCTAAAATAATTGTTTCACGTTTGTTACACTCAAACAGTGTCTCCTGTCATATGCTGAACTGGTCGCATTGTGGATTTGGCCTAAAATATGATTTTGGACAATGTTCATGGAACTCAGCTTAAAACGTACTTGCAGACTTGAAAACCCTTGCCTATTGTAGAGCGCGCCTGTCCTTCCAGTGCTGAACGAAAACCCATGATTTTGGACCCTGTTTTCATGCGAAATGGCTAAAAGAAATGTTTCACGTTTGTTACACTCAAACAGTGTCTCCTGTCATATGCTGAACTGGTCGCATTGTGGATTTGGCCTAAAATATGATTTTGGACAATGTTCATGGAACTCAGCTTAAAACGTACTTGCAGACTTGAAAACCCTTGCCTATTGTAGATGGCGCCTGTCCTTCCAGTGCTGAACGAAAACCCATGATTTTGGACCCTGTTTTCATGCGAAATGGCTAAAAGAAATGTTTCACGTTTGTTACACTCAAACAGTGTCTCCTGTCATATGCTGAACTGGTCGCATTGTGGATTTGGCCTAAAATATGATTTTGGACAATGTTCATGTAACTCAGCTTAAAACGTACTTGCAGACTTGAAAACCCTTGCCTATTGTAGAGCGCACCTGTACTTCCAGTGCTGAACGAAAACCCATGATTTTGGACCCTGTTTTTATGCGAAATAGCTAAAAGAAATGTTTCACGTTTGTTACACTCAAACAGTGTCTCCTGTCATATGCTGAACTGGTCGCATTGTGGATTTGGCCTAAAATATGATTTTGGACAATGCTCATGTAACTCAGCTTAAAACGTACTTGCAGACTTGAAAACCCTTGCCTATTGTACAGCGCGCCTGTACTTCCAGTGCTGAACGAAAACCAATGATTTTGGACCCTGTGTTCATGCGAAATGGCTAAAATAATTGTTTCACGTTTGTTACACTCAAACAGTGTCTCCTGTCATATGCTGAACTGGTCGCATTGTGGATTTGGCCTAAAATATGATTTTGGACAATGTTCATGGAACTCAGCTTAAAACTTACTTGCAGACTTGAAAACCCTTGCCTATTGTAGAGGGCGCCTGTCCTTCCAGTGCTGAACGAAAACCCATGATTTTGGACCCTGTTTTCATGCGAAATGGCTAAAATAAATGTTTCACGTTTGTTACACTCAAACAGTGTCTCCTGTCATATGCTGAACTGGTCGCATTGTGGATTTGGCCTAAAATATGATTTTGGACAATGTTCATGGAACTCAGCTTAAAACGTACTTGCAGACTTGAAAACCTTTGCCTATTGTAGAGCGCACCTGTACTTCCAGTGCTGAACGAAAACCCATGATTTTGGACCCTGTTTTTATGCGAAATAGCTAAAAGAAATGTTTCACGTTTGTTACACTCAAACAGTGTCTCCTGTCATATGCTGAACTGGTCGCATTGTGGATTTGGCCTAAAACATGATTTTGGACAATGCTCATGTAACTCAGCTTAAAACGTACTTGCAGACTTGAAAACCCTTGCCTATTGTACAGCGCGCCTGTACTTCCAGTGCTGAACGAAAACCAATGATTTTGGACCCTGTGTTCATGCGAAATGGCTAAAATAATTGTTTCACGTTTGTTACACTCAAACAGTGTCTCCTGTCATATGCTGAACTGGTCGCATTGTGGATTTGGCCTAAAATATGATTTTGGACAATGTTCATGGAACTCAGCTTAAAACTTACTTGCAGACTTGAAAACCCTTGCCTATTGTAGAGGGCGCCTGTCCTTCCAGTGCTGAACGAAAACCCATGATTTTGGACCCTGTTTTCATGCGAAATGGCTAAAATAAATGTTTCACGTTTGTTACACTCAAACAGTGTCTCCTGTCATATGCTGAACTGGTCGCATTGTGGATTTGGCCTAAAATATGATTTTGGACAATGTTCATGGAACTCAGCTTAAAACGTACTTGCAGACTTGAAAACCTTTGCCTATTGTAGAGCGCACCTGTACTTCCAGTGCTGAACGAAAACCCATGATTTTGGACCCTGTTTTTATGCGAAATAGCTAAAAGAAATGTTTCACGTTTGTTACACTCAAACAGTGTCTCCTGTCATATGCTGAACTGGTCGCATTGTGGATTTGGCCTAAAACATGATTTTGGACAATGCTCATGGAACTCAGCTTAAAACGTACTTGCAGACTTGAAAACCCTTGCCTATTGTACAGCGCGCCTGTACTTCCAGTGCTGAACGAAAACCAATGATTTTGGACCCTGTGTTCATGCGAAATGGCTAAAATAATTGTTTCACGTTTGTTACACTCAAACAGTGTCTCCTGTCATATGCTGAACTGGTCGCATTGTGGATTTGGCCTAAAATATGATTTTGGACAATGTTCATGGAACTCAGCTTAAAACTTACTTGCAGACTTGAAAACCCTTGCCTATTGTAGAGGGCGCCTGTCCTTCCAGTGCTGAACGAAAACCCATGATTTTGGACCCTGTTTTCATGCGAAATGGCTAAAAGAAATGTTTCACGTTTGTTACACTCAAACAGTGTCTCCTGTCATATGCTGAACTGGTCGCATTGTGGATTTGGGTTAAAACATGATTTTGGACAATGTTAATGGAACTCAGCTTAAAACGTACTTGCAGACTTGAAAACCTTTGCCTATTGTAGAGCGCACCTGTACTTCCAGTGCTGAACGAAAACCCATGATTTTGGACCCTGTTTTCATGCGAAATGGCTAAAAGAAATGTTTCACGTTTGTTACACTCAAACAGTGTCTCCTGTCATATGCTGAACTGGTCGCATTGTGGATTTGGGTTAAAACATGATTTTGGACAATGTTAATGGAACTCAGCTTAAAACGTACTTGCAGACTTGAAAACCTTTGCCTATTGTAGAGCGCACCTGTACTTCCAGTGCTGAACGAAAACCCATGATTTTGGACCCTGTTTTCATGCGAAATGGCTAAAAGAAATGTTTCACGTTTGTTACACTCAAACAGTGTCTCCTGTCATATGCTGAACTGGTCGCATTGTGGATTTGGCCTAAAATATGATTTTGGACAATGTTCATGGAACTCAGCTTAAAACGTACTTGCAGACTTGAAAACCCTTGCCTATTGTAGAGCGCGCCTGTCCTTCCAGTGCTGAACGAAAACCCATGATTTTGGACCCTGTTTTCATGCGAAATGGCTAAAATAAATGTTTCACGTTTGTTACACTCAAACAGTGTCTCCTGTCATATGCTGAACTGGTCGCATTGTGGATTTGGCCTAAAATATGATTTTGGACAATGTTCATGGAACTCAGCTTAAAACGTACTTGCAGACTTGAAAACCTTTGCCTATTGTAGAGCGCACCTGTACTTCCAGTGCTGAACGAAAACCCATGATTTTGGACCCTGTTTTTATGCGAAATAGCTAAAAGAAATGTTTCACGTTTGTTACACTCAAACAGTGTCTCCTGTCATATGCTGAACTGGTCGCATTGTGGATTTGGCCTAAAATATGATTTTGGACAATGTTCATGGAACTCAGCTTAAAACTTACTTGCAGACTTGAAAACCCTTGCCTATTGTAGAGGGCGCCTGTCCTTCCAGTGCTGAACGAAAACCCATGATTTTGGACCCTGTTTTCATGCGAAATGGCTAAAAGAAATGTTTCACGTTTGTTACACTCAAACAGTGTCTCCTGTCATATGCTGAACTGGTCGCATTGTGGATTTTGCCTAAAACATGATTTTGGACAATGCTCATGGAACTCAGCTTAAAACGTACTTGCAGACTTGAAAACCCTTGTCTATTGTAGAGCGCGCCTGTACTTCCAGTGCTGAACGAAAACCAATGATTTTGGACCCTGTGTTCATGCGAAATGGCTAAAATAATTGTTTCACGTTTGTTACACTCAAACAGTGTCTCCTGTCATATGCTGAACTGGTCGCATTGTGGATTTGGCCTAAAATATGATTTTGGACAATGTTCATGGAACTCAGCTTAAAACGTACTTGCAGACTTGAAAACCCTTGCCTATTGTAGAGCGCGCCTGTCCTTCCAGTGCTGAACGAAAACCCATGATTTTGGACCCTGTTTTCATGCGAAATGGCTAAAAGAAATGTTTCACGTTTGTTACACTCAAACAGTGTCTCCTGTCATATGCTGAACTGGTCGCATTGTGGATTTGGCCTAAAATATGATTTTGGACAATGTTCATGGAACTCAGCTTAAAACGTACTTGCAGACTTGAAAACCCTTGCATATTGTAGAGCGCACCTGTACTTCCAGTGCTGCACGAAAACCCATGATTTTGGACCCTGTTTTTATGCGAAATAGCTAAAAGAAATGTTTCACGTTTGTTACACTCAAACAGTGTCTCCTGTCATATGCTGAACTGGTCGCATTGTGGATTTGGCCTAAAACATGATTTTGGACAATGCTCATGTAACTCAGCTTAAAACGTACTTGCAGACTTGAAAACCCTTGCCTATTGTACAGCGCGCCTGTACTTCCAGTGCTGAACGAAAACCAATGATTTTGGACCCTGTGTTCATGCGAAATGGCTAAAATAATTGTTTCACGTTTGTTACACTCAAACAGTGTCTCCTGTCATATGCTGAACTGGTCGCATTGTGGATTTGGCCTAAAATATGATTTTGGACAATGTTCATGGAACTCAGCTTAAAACGTACTTGCAGACTTGAAAACCCTTGCCTATTGTAGAGCGCGCCTGTCCTTCCAGTGCTGAACGAAAACCCATGATTTTGGACCCTGTTTTCATGCGAAATGGCTAAAAGAAATGTTTCACGTTTGTTACACTCAAACAGTGTCTCCTGTCATATGCTGAACTGGTCGCATTGTGGATTTGGCCTAAAACATGATTTTGGACAATGCTCATGGAACTCAGCTTAAAACGTACTTGCAGACTTGAAAACCCTTGCCTATTGTACAGCGCGCCTGTACTTCCAGTGCTGAACGAAAACCAATGATTTTGGACCCTGTGTTCATGCGAAATGGCTAAAATAATTGTTTCACGTTTGTTACACTCAAACAGTGTCTCCTGTCATATGCTGAACTGGTCGCATTGTGGATTTGGCCTAAAATATGATTTTGGACAATGTTCATGGAACTCAGCTTAAAACTTACTTGCAGACTTGAAAACCCTTGCCTATTGTAGAGGGCGCCTGTCCTTCCAGTGCTGAACGAAAACCCATGATTTTGGACCCTGTTTTCATGCGAAATGGCTAAAAGAAATGTTTCACGTTTGTTACACTCAAACAGTGTCTCCTGTCATATGCTGAACTGGTCGCATTGTGGATTTGGCCTAAAATATGATTTTGGACAATGTTCATGGAACTCAGCTTAAAACGTACTTGCAGACTTGAAAACCCTTGCCTATTGTAGAGCGCGCCTGTCCTTCCAGTGCTGAACGAAAACCCATGATTTTGGACCCTGTTTTCATGCGAAATGGCTAAAAGAAATGTTTCACGTTTGTTACACTCAAACAGTGTCTCCTGTCATATGCTGAACTGGTCGCATTGTGGATTTGGCCTAAAATATGATTTTGGACAATGTTCATGGAACTCAGCTTAAAACGTACTTGCAGACTTGAAAACCCTTGCCTATTGTAGAGCGCGCCTGTCCTTCCAGTGCTGAACGAAAACCCATGATTTTGGACCCTGTTTTCATGCGAAATGGCTAAAAGAAATGTTTCACGTTTGTTACACTCAAACAGTGTCTCCTGTCATATGCTGAACTGGTCGCATTGTGGATTTGGCCTAAAATATGATTTTGGACAATGTTCATGGAACTCAGCTTAAAACTTACTTGCAGACTTGAAAACCCTTGCCTATTGTAGAGGGCGCCTGTCCTTCCAGTGCTGAACGAAAACCCATGATTTTGGACCCTGTTTTCATGCGAAATGGCTAAAAGAAATGTTTCACATTTGTTACACTCAAACAGTGTCTCCTGTCATATGCTGAACTGGTCGCATTGTGGATTTGGCCTAAAACATGATTTTGGACAATGTTCATGGAACTCAGCTTAAAACGTACTTGCAGACTTGAAAACCCTTGCCTATTGTAGAGCGCGCCTGTCCTTCCAGTGCTGAACGAAAACCCATGATTTTGGACCCTGTTTTCATGCGAAATGGCTAAAATAATTGTTTCACGTTTGTTACACTCAAACAGTGTCTCCTGTCATATGCTGAACTGGTCGCATTGTGGATTTGGGTTAAAACATGATTTTGGACAATGTTAATGGAACTCAGCTTAAAACGTACTTGCAGACTTGAAAACCTTTGCCTATTGTAGAGCGCACCTGTACTTCTAGTGCTGAACGAAAACCCATGATTTTGGACCCTGTTTTTATGCGAAATAGCTAAAAGAAATGTTTCACGTTTGTTACACTCAAACAGTGTCTCCTGTCATATGCTGAACTGGTCGCATTGTGGATTTGGCCTAAAACATGATTTTGGACAATGCTCATGGAACTCAGCTTAAAACGTACTTGCAGACTTGAAAACCCTTGCCTATTGTACAGCGCGCCTGTACTTCCAGTGCTGAACGAAAACCAATGATTTTGGACCCTGTGTTCATGCGAAATGGCTAAAATAATTGTTTCACGTTTGTTACACTCAAACAGTGTCTCCTGTCATATGCTGAACTGGTCGCATTGTGGATTTGGCCTAAAATATGATTTTGGACAATGTTCATGGAACTCAGCTTAAAACGTACTTGCAGACTTGAAAACCCTTGCCTATTGTAGAGCGCGCCTGTCCTTCCAGTGCTGAACGAAAACCAATGATTTTGGACCCTGTTTTCATGCGAAATGGCTAAAAGAAATGTTTCACGTTTGTTACACTCAAACAGTGTCTCCTGTCATATGCTGAACTGGTCGCATTGTGGATTTGGCCTAAAATATGATTTTGGACAATGTTCATGTAACTCAGCTTAAAACGTACTTGCAGACTTGAAAACCCTTACCTATTGTAGAGCGCACCTGTACTTCCAGTGCTGAACGAAAACCCATGATTTTGGACCCTGTTTTTATGCGAAATAGCTAAAAGAAATGTTTCACGTTTGTTACACTCAAACAGTGTCTCCTGTCATATGCTGAACTGGTCGCATTGTGGATTTGGCCTAAAACATGATTTTGGACAATGCTCATGTAACTCAGCTTAAAACGTACTTGCAGACTTGAAAACCCTTGCCTATTGTACAGCGCGCCTGTACTTCCAGTGCTGAACGAAAACCCATGATTTTGGACCCTGTTTTCATGCGAAATGGCTAAAAGAAATGTTTCACATTTGTTACACTCAAACAGTGTCTCCTGTCATATGCTGAACTGGTCGCATTGTGGATTTGGCCTAAAACATGATTTTGGACAATGCTCATGGAACTCAGCTTAAAACGTACTTGCAGACTTGAAAACCCTTGCCTATTGTACAGCGCGCCTGTCCTTCCAGTGCTGAACGAAAACCCATGATTTTGGACCCTGTTTTCATGCGAAATGGCTAAAAGAAATGTTTCACATTTGTTACACTCAAACAGTGTCTCCTGTCATATGCTGAACTGGTCGCATTGTGGATTTGGCCTAAAACATGATTTTGGACAATGTTCATGGAACTCAGCTTAAAACGTACTTGCAGACTTGAAAACCCTTGCCTATTGTAGATGGCGCCTGTCCTTCCAGTGCTGAACGAAAACCAATGATTTTGGACCCTGTGTTCATGCGAAATGGCTAAAATAATTGTTTCACGTTTGTTACACTCAAACAGTGTCTCCTGTCATATGCTGAACTGGTCGCATTGTGGATTTGGCCTAAAACATGATTTTGGACAATGCTCATGGAACTCAGCTTAAAACGTACTTGCAGATTTGAAAACCCTTGCCTATTGTACAGCGCGCCTGTCCTTCCAGTGCTGAACGAAAACCCATGATTTTGGACCCTGTTTTCATGCGAAATGGCTAAAAGAAATGTTTCACATTTGTTACACTCAAACAGTGTCTCCTGTCATATGCTGAACTGGTCGCATTGTGGATTTGGCCTAAAACATGATTTTGGACAATGTTCATGGAACTCAGCTTAAAACGTACTTGCAGACTTGAAAACCCTTGCCTATTGTAGAGCGCGCCTGTCCTTCCAGTGCTGAACGAAAACCCATGATTTTGGACCCTGTTTTCATGCGAAATGGCTAAAATAATTGTTTCACGTTTGTTACACTCAAACAGTGTCTCCTGTCATATGCTGAACTGGTCGCATTGTGGATTTGGGTTAAAACATGATTTTGGACAATGTTAATAAAACTCAGCTTAAAACGTACTTGCAGACTTGAAAACCTTTGCCTATTGTAGAGCGCACCTGTACTTCTAGTGCTGAACGAAAACCCATGATTTTGGACCCTGTTTTTATGCGAAATAGCTAAAAGAAATGTTTCACGTTTGTTACACTCAAACAGTGTCTCCTGTCATATGCTGAACTGGTCGCATTGTGGATTTGGCCTAAAACATGATTTTGGACAATGCTCATGGAACTCAGCTTAAAACGTACTTGCAGACTTGAAAACCCTTGCCTATTGTACAGCGCGCCTGTACTTCCAGTGCTGAACGAAAACCAATGATTTTGGACCCTGTGTTCATGCGAAATGGCTAAAATAATTGTTTCACGTTTGTTACACTCAAACAGTGTCTCCTGTCATATGCTGAACTGGTCGCATTGTGGATTTGGCCTAAAATATGATTTTGGACAATGTTCATGGAACTCAGCTTAAAACGTACTTGCAGACTTGAAAACCCTTGCCTATTGTAGAGCGCGCCTGTCCTTCCAGTGCTGAACGAAAACCAATGATTTTGGACCCTGTTTTCATGCGAAATGGCTAAAAGAAATGTTTCACGTTTGTTACACTCAAACAGTGTCTCCTGTCATATGCTGAACTGGTCGCATTGTGGATTTGGCCTAAAACATGATTTTGGACAATGCTCATGTAACTCAGCTTAAAACGTACTTGCAGACTTGAAAACCCTTGCCTATTGTACAGCGCGCCTGTACTTCCAGTGCTGAACGAAAACCCATGATTTTGGACCCTGTTTTCATGCGAAATGGCTAAAAGAAATGTTTCACATTTGTTACACTCAAACAGTGTCTCCTGTCATATGCTGAACTGGTCGCATTGTGGATTTGGCCTAAAACATGATTTTGGACAATGCTCATGGAACTCAGCTTAAAACGTACTTGCAGACTTGAAAACCCTTGCCTATTGTACAGCGCGCCTGTCCTTCCAGTGCTGAACGAAAACCCATGATTTTGGACCCTGTTTTCATGCGAAATGGCTAAAAGAAATGTTTCACATTTGTTACACTCAAACAGTGTCTCCTGTCATATGCTGAACTGGTCGCATTGTGGATTTGGCCTAAAACATGATTTTGGACAATGTTCATGGAACTCAGCTTAAAACGTACTTGCAGACTTGAAAACCCTTGCCTATTGTAGAGCGCGCCTGTACTTCCAGTGCTGAACGAAAACCCATGATTTTGGACCCTGTTTTTATGCGAAATAGCTAAAAGAAATGTTTCACGTTTGTTACACTCAAACAGTGTCTCCTGTCATATGCTGAACTGGTCGCATTGTGGATTTGGCCTAAAACATGATTTTGGACAATGCTCATGGAACTCAGCTTAAAACGTACTTGCAGACTTGAAAACCCTTGCCTATTGTACAGCGCGCCTGTACTTCCAGTGCTGAACGAAAACCAATGATTTTGGACCCTGTGTTCATGCGAAATGGCTAAAATAATTGTTTCACGTTTGTTACACTCAAACAGTGTCTCCTGTCATATGCTGAACTGGTCGCATTGTGGATTTGGCCTAAAATATGATTTTGGACAATGTTCATGGAACTCAGCTTAAAACTTACTTGCAGACTTGAAAACCCTTGCCTATTGTAGAGGGCGCCTGTCCTTCCAATGCTGAACGAAAACCCATGATTTTGGACCCTGTTTTCATGCGAAATGGCTAAAAGAAATGTTTCACGTTTGTTACACTCAAACAGTGTCTCCTGTCATATGCTGAACTGGTCGCATTGTGGATTTGGCCTAAAATATGATTTTGGACAATGTTCATGGAACTCAGCTTAAAACGTACTTGCAGACTTGAAAACCCTTGCCTATTGTAGAGCGCGCCTGTCCTTCCAGTGCTGAACGAAAACCCATGATTTTGGACCCTGTTTTCATGCGAAATGGCTAAAAGAAATGTTTCACGTTTGTTACACTCAAACAGTGTCTCCTGTCATATGCTGAACTGGTCGCATTGTGGATTTGGCCTAAAATATGATTTTGGACAATGTTCATGGAACTCAGCTTAAAACGTACTTGCAGACTTGAAAACCCTTGCCTATTGTAGAGCGCGCCTGTCCTTCCAATGCTGAACGAAAACCCATGATTTTGGACCCTGTTTTCATGCGAAATGGCTAAAAGAAATGTTTCACGTTTGTTACACTCAAACAGTGTCTCCTGTCATATGCTGAACTGGTCGCATTGTGGATTTGGCCTAAAATATGATTTTGGACAATGTTCATGGAACTCAGCTTAAAACGTACTTGCAGACTTGAAAACCCTTGCCTATTGTAGAGCGCGCCTGTCCTTCCAGTGCTGAACGAAAACCCATGATTTTGGACCCTGTTTTCATGCGAAATGGCTAAAAGAAATGTTTCACGTTTGTTACACTCAAACAGTGTCTCCTGTCATATGCTGAACTGGTCGCATTGTGGATTTGGCCTAAAATATGATTTTGGACAATGTTCATGGAACTCAGCTTAAAACGTACTTGCAGACTTGAAAACCCTTGCCTATTGTAGAGCGCGCCTGTACTTCCAGTGCTGAACGAAAACCCATGATTTTGGACCCTGTTTTCATGCGAAATGGCTAAAAGAAATGTTTCACGTTTGTTACACTCAAACAGTGTCTCCTGTCATATGCTGAACTGGTCGCATTGTGGATTTGGCCTAAAATATGATTTTGGACAATATTCATGGAACTCAGCTTAAAACGTACTTGCAGACTTGAAAACCCTTGCCTATTGTAGAGCGCGCCTGTCCTTCCAGTGCTGAACGAAAACCCATGATTTTGGACCCTGTTTTCATGCGAAATGGCTAAAAGAAATGTTTCACGTTTGTTACACTCAAACAGTGTCTCCTGTCATATGCTGAACTGGTCGCATTGTGGATTTGGCCTAAAATATGATTTTGGACAATGTTCATGGAACTCAGCTTAAAACGTACTTGCAGACTTGAAAACCCTTGCCTATTGTAGAGCGCGCCTGTACTTCCAGTGCTGAACGAAAACCCATGATTTTGGACCCTGTTTTCATGCGAAATGGCTAAAAGAAATGTTTCACGTTTGTTACACTCAAACAGTGTCTCCTGTCATATGCTGAACTGGTCGCATTGTGGATTTGGCCTAAAATATGATTTTGGACAATATTCATGGAACTCAGCTTAAAACGTACTTGCAGACTTGAAAACCCTTGCCTATTGTAGAGCGCGCCTGTCCTTCCAGTGCTGAACGAAAACCCATGATTTTGGACCCTGTTTTCATGCGAAATGGCTAAAATAAATGTTTCACGTTTGTTACACTCAAACAGTGTCTCCTGTCATATGCTGAACTGGTCTCATTGCGGATTTGGCCTAAAACATGATTTTGGACAATGTTCATGGAACTCAGCTTAAAACGTACTTGCAGACTTGAAAACCTTTGCCTATTGTAGAGCGCACCTGTACTTCCAGTGCTGAACGAAAACCCATGATTTTGGACCCTGTTTTTATGCGAAATAGCTAAAAGAAATGTTTCACGTTTGTTACACTCAAACAGTGTCTCCTGTCATATGCTGAACTGGTCGCATTGTGGATTTGGCCTAAAACATGATTTTGGACAATGCTCATGGAACTCAGCTTAAAACGTACTTGCAGACTTGAAAACCCTTGCCTATTGTACAGCGCGCCTGTCCTTCCAGTGCTGAACGAAAACCCATGATTTTGGACCCTGTTTTCATGCGAAATGGCTAAAAGAAATGTTTCACATTTGTTACACTCAAACAGTGTCTCCTGTCATATGCTGAACTGGTCGCATTGTGGATTTGGCCTAAAACATGATTTTGGACAATGCTCATGGAACTCAGCTTAAAACGTACTTGCAGACTTGAAAACCCTTGCCTATTGTACAGCGCGCCTGTACTTCCAGTGCTGAACGAAAACCAATGATTTTGGACCCTGTGTTCATGCGAAATGGCTAAAATAATTGTTTCACGTTTGTTACACTCAAACAGTGTCTCCTGTCATATGCTGAACTGGTCGCATTGTGGATTTGGGTTAAAACATGATTTTGGACAATGTTAATGGAACTCAGCTTAAAACGTACTTGCAGACTTGAAAACCTTTGCCTATTGTAGAGCGCACCTGTACTTCCAGTGCTGAACGAAAACCCATGATTTTGGACCCTGTTTTTATGCGAAATAGCTAAAAGAAATGTTTCACGTTTGTTACACTCAAACAGTGTCTCCTGTCATATGCTGAACTGGTCGCATTGTGGATTTGGCCTAAAACATGATTTTGGACAATGCTCATGGAACTCAGCTTAAAACGTACTTGCAGACTTGAAAACCCTTGCCTATTGTACAGCGCGCCTGTACTTCCAGTGCTGAACGAAAACCAATGATTTTGGACCCTGTTTTCATGCGAAATGGCTAAAAGAAATGTTTCACGTTTGTTACACTCAAACAGTGTCTCCTGTCATATGCTGAACTGGTCGCATTGTGGATTTGGCCTAAAATATGATTTTGGACAATGTTCATGTAACTCAGCTTAAAACGTACTTGCAGACTTGAAAACCCTTGCCTATTGTAGAGCGCGCCTGTCCTTCCAGTGCTGAACGAAAACCCATGATTTTGGACCCTGTTTTCATGCGAAATGGCTAAAATAAATGTTTCACGTTTGTTACACTCAAACAGTGTCTCCTGTCATATGCTGAACTGGTCTCATTGCGGATTTGGCCTAAAACATGATTTTGGACAATGTTCATGGAACTCAGCTTAAAACGTACTTGCAGACTTGAAAACCTTTGCCTATTGTAGAGCGCACCTGTACTTCCAGTGCTGAACGAAAACCCATGATTTTGGACCCTGTTTTTATGCGAAATAGCTAAAAGAAATGTTTCACGTTTGTTACACTCAAACAGTGTCTCCTGTCATATGCTGAACTGGTCGCATTGTGGATTTGGCCTAAAACATGATTTTGGACAATGCTCATGGAACTCAGCTTAAAACGTACTTGCAGACTTGAAAACCCTTGCCTATTGTACAGCGCGCCTGTCCTTCCAGTGCTGAACGAAAACCCATGATTTTGGACCCTGTTTTCATGCGAAATGGCTAAAAGAAATGTTTCACATTTGTTACACTCAAACAGTGTCTCCTGTCATATGCTGAACTGGTCGCATTGTGGATTTGGCCTAAAACATGATTTTGGACAATGCTCATGGAACTCAGCTTAAAACGTACTTGCAGACTTGAAAACCCTTGCCTATTGTACAGCGCGCCTGTACTTCCAGTGCTGAACGAAAACCAATGATTTTGGACCCTGTGTTCATGCGAAATGGCTAAAATAATTGTTTCACGTTTGTTACACTCAAACAGTGTCTCCTGTCATATGCTGAACTGGTCGCATTGTGGATTTGGGTTAAAACATGATTTTGGACAATGTTAATGGAACTCAGCTTAAAACGTACTTGCAGACTTGAAAACCTTTGCCTATTGTAGAGCGCACCTGTACTTCCAGTGCTGAACGAAAACCCATGATTTTGGACCCTGTTTTTATGCGAAATAGCTAAAAGAAATGTTTCACGTTTGTTACACTCAAACAGTGTCTCCTGTCATATGCTGAACTGGTCGCATTGTGGATTTGGCCTAAAATATGATTTTGGACAATATTCATGGAACTCAGCTTAAAACGTACTTGCAGACTTGAAAACCCTTGCCTATTGTAGATGGCGCCTGTCCTTCCAGTGCTGAACGAAAACCCATGATTTTGGACCCTGTTTTCATGCGAAATGGCTAAAAGAAATGTTTCACGTTTGTTACACTCAAACAGTGTCTCCTGTCATATGCTGAACTGGTCGCATTGTGGATTTGGCCTAAAATATGATTTTGGACAATGTTCATGTAACTCAGCTTAAAACGTACTTGCAGACTTGAAAACCCTTGCCTATTGTAGAGCGCGCCTGTCCTTCCAGTGCTGAACGAAAACCCATGATTTTGGACCCTGTTTTCATGCGAAATGGCTAAAAGAAATGTTTCACGTTTGTTACACTCAAACAGTGTCTCCTGTCATATGCTGAACTGGTCGCATTGTGGATTTGGCCTAAAATATGATTTTGGACAATGTTCATGTAACTCAGCTTAAAACGTACTTGCAGACTTGAAAACCCTTGCCTATTGTAGAGCGCGCCTGTCCTTCCAGTGCTGAACGAAAACCCATGATTTTGGACCCTGTTTTCATGCGAAATGGCTAAAAGAAATGTTTCACGTTTGTTACACTCAAACAGTGTCTCCTGTCATATGCTGAACTGGTCGCATTGTGGATTTGGCCTAAAATATGATTTTGGACAATATTCATGGAACTCAGCTTAAAACGTACTTGCAGACTTGAAAACCCTTGCCTATTGTAGAGCGCGCCTGTCCTTCCAGTGCTGAACGAAAACCCATGATTTTGGACCCTGTTTTCATGCGAAATGGCTAAAATAAATGTTTCACGTTTGTTACACTCAAACAGTGTCTCCTGTCATATGCTGAACTGGTCTCATTGCGGATTTGGCCTAAAACATGATTTTGGACAATGTTCATGGAACTCAGCTTAAAACGTACTTGCAGACTTGAAAACCTTTGCCTATTGTAGAGCGCACCTGTACTTCCAGTGCTGAACGAAAACCCATGATTTTGGACCCTGTTTTTATGCGAAATAGCTAAAAGAAATGTTTCACGTTTGTTACACTCAAACAGTGTCTCCTGTCATATGCTGAACTGGTCGCATTGTGGATTTGGCCTAAAACATGATTTTGGACAATGCTCATGGAACTCAGCTTAAAACGTACTTGCAGACTTGAAAACCCTTGCCTATTGTACAGCGCGCCTGTCCTTCCAGTGCTGAACGAAAACCCATGATTTTGGACCCTGTTTTCATGCGAAATGGCTAAAAGAAATGTTTCACATTTGTTACACTCAAACAGTGTCTCCTGTCATATGCTGAACTGGTCGCATTGTGGATTTGGCCTAAAACATGATTTTGGACAATGCTCATGGAACTCAGCTTAAAACGTACTTGCAGACTTGAAAACCCTTGCCTATTGTACAGCGCGCCTGTACTTCCAGTGCTGAACGAAAACCAATGATTTTGGACCCTGTGTTCATGCGAAATGGCTAAAATAATTGTTTCACGTTTGTTACACTCAAACAGTGTCTCCTGTCATATGCTGAACTGGTCGCATTGTGGATTTGGGTTAAAACATGATTTTGGACAATGTTAATGGAACTCAGCTTAAAACGTACTTGCAGACTTGAAAACCTTTGCCTATTGTAGAGCGCACCTGTACTTCCAGTGCTGAACGAAAACCCATGATTTTGGACCCTGTTTTTATGCGAAATAGCTAAAAGAAATGTTTCACGTTTGTTACACTCAAACAGTGTCTCCTGTCATATGCTGAACTGGTCGCATTGTGGATTTGGCCTAAAACATGATTTTGGACAATGCTCATGGAACTCAGCTTAAAACGTACTTGCAGACTTGAAAACCCTTGCCTATTGTACAGCGCGCCTGTACTTCCAGTGCTGAACGAAAACCAATGATTTTGGACCCTGTTTTCATGCGAAATGGCTAAAAGAAATGTTTCACGTTTGTTACACTCAAACAGTGTCTCCTGTCATATGCTGAACTGGTCGCATTGTGGATTTGGCCTAAAATATGATTTTGGACAATGTTCATGTAACTCAGCTTAAAACGTACTTGCAGACTTGAAAACCCTTGCCTATTGTAGAGCGCGCCTGTCCTTCCAGTGCTGAACGAAAACCCATGATTTTGGACCCTGTTTTCATGCGAAATGGCTAAAATAAATGTTTCACGTTTGTTACACTCAAACAGTGTCTCCTGTCATATGCTGAACTGGTCTCATTGCGGATTTGGCCTAAAACATGATTTTGGACAATGTTCATGGAACTCAGCTTAAAACGTACTTGCAGACTTGAAAACCTTTGCCTATTGTAGAGCGCACCTGTACTTCCAGTGCTGAACGAAAACCCATGATTTTGGACCCTGTTTTTATGCGAAATAGCTAAAAGAAATGTTTCACGTTTGTTACACTCAAACAGTGTCTCCTGTCATATGCTGAACTGGTCGCATTGTGGATTTGGCCTAAAACATGATTTTGGACAATGCTCATGGAACTCAGCTTAAAACGTACTTGCAGACTTGAAAACCCTTGCCTATTGTACAGCGCGCCTGTCCTTCCAGTGCTGAACGAAAACCCATGATTTTGGACCCTGTTTTCATGCGAAATGGCTAAAAGAAATGTTTCACATTTGTTACACTCAAACAGTGTCTCCTGTCATATGCTGAACTGGTCGCATTGTGGATTTGGCCTAAAACATGATTTTGGACAATGCTCATGGAACTCAGCTTAAAACGTACTTGCAGACTTGAAAACCCTTGCCTATTGTACAGCGCGCCTGTACTTCCAGTGCTGAACGAAAACCAATGATTTTGGACCCTGTGTTCATGCGAAATGGCTAAAATAATTGTTTCACGTTTGTTACACTCAAACAGTGTCTCCTGTCATATGCTGAACTGGTCGCATTGTGGATTTGGGTTAAAACATGATTTTGGACAATGTTAATGGAACTCAGCTTAAAACGTACTTGCAGACTTGAAAACCTTTGCCTATTGTAGAGCGCACCTGTACTTCCAGTGCTGAACGAAAACCCATGATTTTGGACCCTGTTTTTATGCGAAATAGCTAAAAGAAATGTTTCACGTTTGTTACACTCAAACAGTGTCTCCTGTCATATGCTGAACTGGTCGCATTGTGGATTTGGCCTAAAATATGATTTTGGACAATATTCATGGAACTCAGCTTAAAACGTACTTGCAGACTTGAAAACCCTTGCCTATTGTAGATGGCGCCTGTCCTTCCAGTGCTGAACGAAAACCCATGATTTTGGACCCTGTTTTCATGCGAAATGGCTAAAAGAAATGTTTCACGTTTGTTACACTCAAACAGTGTCTCCTGTCATATGCTGAACTGGTCGCATTGTGGATTTGGCCTAAAATATGATTTTGGACAATGTTCATGTAACTCAGCTTAAAACGTACTTGCAGACTTGAAAACCCTTGCCTATTGTAGAGCGCGCCTGTCCTTCCAGTGCTGAACGAAAACCCATGATTTTGGACCCTGTTTTCATGCGAAATGGCTAAAAGAAATGTTTCACGTTTGTTACACTCAAACAGTGTCTCCTGTCATATGCTGAACTGGTCGCATTGTGGATTTGGCCTAAAATATGATTTTGGACAATGTTCATGTAACTCAGCTTAAAACGTACTTGCAGACTTGAAAACCCTTGCCTATTGTAGAGCGCGCCTGTCCTTCCAGTGCTGAACGAAAACCCATGATTTTGGACCCTGTTTTCATGCGAAATGGCTAAAATAAATGTTTCACGTTTGTTACACTCAAACAGTGTCTCCTGTCATATGCTGAACTGGTCTCATTGCGGATTTGGCCTAAAACATGATTTTGGACAATGTTCATGGAACTCAGCTTAAAACGTACTTGCAGACTTGAAAACCCTTGCCTATTGTAGAGCGCGCCTGTCCTTCCAGTGCTGAACGAAAACCCATGATTTTGGACCCTGTTTTCATGCGAAATGGCTAAAAGAAATGTTTCACGTTTGTTACACTCAAACAGTGTCTCCTGTCATATGCTGAACTGGTCGCATTGTGGATTTGGCCTAAAATATGATTTTGGACAATGTTCATGTAACTCAGCTTAAAACGTACTTGCAGACTTGAAAACCCTTGCCTATTGTAGAGCGCGCCTGTCCTGTCCTTCCAGTGCTGAACGAAAACCCATGATTTTGGACCCTGTTTTCATGCGAAATGGCTAAAATAAATGTTTCACGTTTGTTACACTCAAACAGTGTCTCCTGTCATATGCTGAACTGGTCGCATTGTGGATTTGGCCTAAAATATGATTTTGGACAATGTTCATGTAACTCAGCTTAAAACGTACTTGCAGACTTGAAAACCTTTGCCTATTGTAGAGCGCACCTGTACTTCCAGTGCTGAACGAAAACCCATGATTTTGGACCCTGTTTTTATGCGAAATAGCTAAAAGAAATGTTTCACGTTTGTTACACTCAAACAGTGTCTCCTGTCATATGCTGAACTGGTCGCATTGTGGATTTGGCCTAAAACATGATTTTGGACAATGTTCATGTAACTCAGCTTAAAACGTACTTGCAGACTTGAAAACCTTTGCCTATTGTAGAGCGCACCTGTACTTCCAGTGCTGAACGAAAACCCATGATTTTGGACCCTGTTTTTATGCGAAATAGCTAAAAGAAATGTTTCACGTTTGTTACACTCAAACAGTGTCTCCTGTCATATGCTGAACTGGTCGCATTGTGGATTTGGCCTAAAACATGATTTTGGACAATGCTCATGGAACTCAGCTTAAAACGTACTTGCAGACTTGAAAACCCTTGCCTATTGTACAGCGCGCCTGTCCTTCCAGTGCTGAACGAAAACCCATGATTTTGGACCCTGTTTTCATGCGAAATGGCTAAAAGAAATGTTTCACATTTGTTACACTCAAACAGTGTCTCCTGTCATATGCTGAACTGGTCGCATTGTGGATTTGGCCTAAAACATGATTTTGGACAATGCTCATGGAACTCAGCTTAAAACGTACTTGCAGACTTGAAAACCCTTGCCTATTGTACAGCGCGCCTGTACTTCCAGTGCTGAACGAAAACCAATGATTTTGGACCCTGTGTTCATGCGAAATGGCTAAAATAATTGTTTCACGTTTGTTACACTCAAACAGTGTCTCCTGTCATATGCTGAACTGGTCGCATTGTGGATTTGGGTTAAAACATGATTTTGGACAATGTTAATGGAACTCAGCTTAAAACGTACTTGCAGACTTGAAAACCTTTGCCTATTGTAGAGCGCACCTGTACTTCCAGTGCTGAACGAAAACCCATGATTTTGGACCCTGTTTTTATGCGAAATAGCTAAAAGAAATGTTTCACGTTTGTTACACTCAAACAGTGTCTCCTGTCATATGCTGAACTGGTCGCATTGTGGATTTGGCCTAAAATATGATTTTGGACAATATTCATGGAACTCAGCTTAAAACGTACTTGCAGACTTGAAAACCCTTGCCTATTGTAGATGGCGCCTGTCCTTCCAGTGCTGAACGAAAACCCATGATTTTGGACCCTGTTTTCATGCGAAATGGCTAAAAGAAATGTTTCACGTTTGTTACACTCAAACAGTGTCTCCTGTCATATGCTGAACTGGTCGCATTGTGGATTTGGCCTAAAATATGATTTTGGACAATGTTCATGTAACTCAGCTTAAAACGTACTTGCAGACTTGAAAACCCTTGCCTATTGTAGAGCGCGCCTGTCCTTCCAGTGCTGAACGAAAACCCATGATTTTGGACCCTGTTTTCATGCGAAATGGCTAAAAGAAATGTTTCACGTTTGTTACACTCAAACAGTGTCTCCTGTCATATGCTGAACTGGTCGCATTGTGGATTTGGCCTAAAATATGATTTTGGACAATGTTCATGTAACTCAGCTTAAAACGTACTTGCAGACTTGAAAACCCTTGCCTATTGTAGAGCGCGCCTGTCCTTCCAGTGCTGAACGAAAACCCATGATTTTGGACCCTGTTTTCATGCGAAATGGCTAAAATAAATGTTTCACGTTTGTTACACTCAAACAGTGTCTCCTGTCATATGCTGAACTGGTCTCATTGCGGATTTGGCCTAAAACATGATTTTGGACAATGTTCATGGAACTCAGCTTAAAACGTACTTGCAGACTTGAAAACCCTTGCCTATTGTAGAGCGCGCCTGTCCTTCCAGTGCTGAACGAAAACCCATGATTTTGGACCCTGTTTTCATGCGAAATGGCTAAAAGAAATGTTTCACGTTTGTTACACTCAAACAGTGTCTCCTGTCATATACTGAACTGGTCGCATTGTGGATTTGGCCTAAAATATGATTTTGGACAATGTTCATGTAACTCAGCTTAAAACGTACTTGCAGACTTGAAAACCCTTGCCTATTGTAGAGCGCGCCTGTCCTGTCCTTCCAGTGCTGAACGAAAACCCATGATTTTGGACCCTGTTTTCATGCGAAATGGCTAAAATAAATGTTTCACGTTTGTTACACTCAAACAGTGTCTCCTGTCATATGCTGAACTGGTCTCATTGCGGATTTGGCCTAAAACATGATTTTGGACAATGTTCATGGAACTCAGCTTAAAACGTACTTGCAGACTTGAAAACCTTTGCCTATTGTAGAGCGCACCTGTACTTCCAGTGCTGAACGAAAACCCATGATTTTGGACCCTGTTTTTATGCGAAATAGCTAAAAGAAATGTTTCACGTTTGTTACACTCAAACAGTGTCTCCTGTCATATGCTGAACTGGTCGCATTGTGGATTTGGCCTAAAACATGATTTTGGACAATGCTCATGGAACTCAGCTTAAAACGTACTTGCAGACTTGAAAACCCTTGCCTATTGTACAGCGCGCCTGTACTTCCAGTGCTGAACGAAAACCAATGATTTTGGACCCTGTGTTCATGCGAAATGGCTAAAATAATTGTTTCACGTTTGTTACACTCAAACAGTGTCTCCTGTCATATGCTGAACTGGTCGCATTGTGGATTTGGGTTAAAACATGATTTTGGACAATGTTAATGGAACTCAGCTTAAAACGTACTTGCAGACTTGAAAACCTTTGCCTATTGTAGAGCGCACCTGTACTTCCAGTGCTGAACGAAAACCCATGATTTTGGACCCTGTTTTTATGCGAAATAGCTAAAAGAAATGTTTCACGTTTGTTACACTCAAACAGTGTCTCCTGTCATATGCTGAACTGGTCGCATTGTGGATTTGGCCTAAAACATGATTTTGGACAATGCTCATGGAACTCAGCTTAAAACGTACTTGCAGACTTGAAAACCCTTGCCTATTGTACAGCGCGCCTGTACTTCCAGTGCTGAACGAAAACCAATGATTTTGGACCCTGTGTTCATGCGAAATGGCTAAAATAATTGTTTCACGTTTTTTTACACTCAAACAGTGTCTCCTGTCATATGCTGAACTGGTCGCATTGTGGATTTGGCCTAAAATATGATTTTGGACAATGTTCATGGAACTCAGCTTAAAACTTACTTGCAGACTTGAAAACCCTTGCCTATTGTAGAGGGCGCCTGTCCTTCCAGTGCTGAACGAAAACCCATGATTTTGGACCCTGTTTTCATGCGAAATGGCTAAAAGAAATGTTTCACGTTTGTTACACTCAAACAGTGTCTCCTGTCATATGCTGAACTGGTCTCATTGCGGATTTGGCCTAAAACATGATTTTGGACAATGTTCATGGAACTCAGCTTAAAACGTACTTGCAGACTTGAAAACCTTTGCCTATTGTAGAGCGCACCTGTACTTCCAGTGCTGAACGAAAACCAATGATTTTGGACCCTGTGTTCATGCGAAATGGCTAAAATAATTGTTTCACGTTTTTTTACACTCAAACAGTGTCTCCTGTCATATGCTGAACTGGTCGCATTGTGGATTTGGCCTAAAATATGATTTTGGACAATGTTCATGGAACTCAGCTTAAAACTTACTTGCAGACTTGAAAACCCTTGCCTATTGTAGAGGGCGCCTGTCCTTCCAGTGCTGAACGAAAACCCATGATTTTGGACCCTGTTTTCATGCGAAATGGCTAAAAGAAATGTTTCACGTTTGTTACACTCAAACAGTGTCTCCTGTCATATGCTGAACTGGTCTCATTGCGGATTTGGCCTAAAACATGATTTTGGACAATGTTCATGGAACTCAGCTTAAAACGTACTTGCAGACTTGAAAACCTTTGCCTATTGTAGAGCGCACCTGTACTTCCAGTGCTGAACGAAAACCCATGATTTTGGACCCTGTTTTTATGCGAAATAGCTAAAAGAAATGTTTCACGTTTGTTACACTCAAACAGTGTCTCCTGTCATATGCTGAACTGGTCGCATTGTGGATTTGGCCTAAAACATGATTTTGGACAATGCTCATGGAACTCAGCTTAAAACGTACTTGCAGACTTGAAAACCCTTGCCTATTGTACAGCGCGCCTGTCCTTCCAGTGCTGAACGAAAACCCATGATTTTGGACCCTGTTTTCATGCGAAATGGCTAAAAGAAATGTTTCACATTTGTTACACTCAAACAGTGTCTCCTGTCATATGCTGAACTGGTCGCATTGTGGATTTGGCCTAAAACATGATTTTGGACAATGCTCATGGAACTCAGCTTAAAACGTACTTGCAGACTTGAAAACCCTTGCCTATTGTACAGCGCGCCTGTACTTCCAGTGCTGAACGAAAACCAATGATTTTGGACCCTGTGTTCATGCGAAATGGCTAAAATAATTGTTTCACGTTTGTTACACTCAAACAGTGTCTCCTGTCATATGCTGAACTGGTCGCATTGTGGATTTGGGTTAAAACATGATTTTGGACAATGTTAATGGAACTCAGCTTAAAACGTACTTGCAGACTTGAAAACCTTTGCCTATTGTAGAGCGCACCTGTACTTCCAGTGCTGAACGAAAACCCATGATTTTGGACCCTGTTTTTATGCGAAATAGCTAAAAGAAATGTTTCACGTTTGTTACACTCAAACAGTGTCTCCTGTCATATGCTGAACTGGTCGCATTGTGGATTTGGCCTAAAACATGATTTTGGACAATGCTCATGGAACTCAGCTTAAAACGTACTTGCAGACTTGAAAACCCTTGCCTATTGTACAGCGCGCCTGTACTTCCAGTGCTGAACGAAAACCAATGATTTTGGACCCTGTGTTCATGCGAAATGGCTAAAATAATTGTTTCACGTTTGTTACACTCAAACAGTGTCTCCTGTCATATGCTGAACTGGTCGCATTGTGGATTTGGCCTAAAATATGATTTTGGACAATGTTCATGGAACTCAGCTTAAAACTTACTTGCAGACTTGAAAACCCTTGCCTATTGTAGAGGGCGCCTGTCCTTCCAGTGCTGAACGAAAACCCATGATTTTGGACCCTGTTTTCATGCGAAATGGCTAAAAGAAATGTTTCACGTTTGTTACACTCAAACAGTGTCTCCTGTCATATGCTGAACTGGTCGCATTGTGGATTTGGCCTAAAATATGATTTTGGACAATGTTCATGGAACTCAGCTTAAAACGTACTTGCAGACTTGAAAACCCTTGCCTATTGTAGAGCGCGCCTGTCCTTCCAGTGCTGAACGAAAACCCATGATTTTGGACCCTGTTTTCATGCGAAATGGCTAAAAGAAATGTTTCACGTTTGTTACACTCAAACAGTGTCTCCTGTCATATGCTGAACTGGTCTCATTGCGGATTTGGCCTAAAACATGATTTTGGACAATGTTCATGGAACTCAGCTTAAAACGTACTTGCAGACTTGAAAACCCTTGCCTATTGTAGAGCGCGCCTGTCCTTCCGGTGCTGAACGAAAACCCATGATTTTGGACCCTGTTTTCATGCGAAATGGCTAAAATAATTGTTTCACGTTTGTTACACTCAAACAGTGTCTCCTGTCATATGCTGAACTGGTCGCATTGTGGATTTGGGTTAAAACATGATTTTGGACAATGTTAATGGAACTCAGCTTAAAACGTACTTGCAGACTTGAAAACCCTTGCCTAATGTACAGCGCGCCTGTACTTCCAGTGCTGAACGAAAACCAATGATTTTGGACCCTGTGTTCATGCGAAATGGCTAAAATAATTGTTTCACGTTTGTTACACTCAAACAGTGTCTCCTGTCATATGCTGAACTGGTCGCATTGTGGATTTGGCCTAAAATATGATTTTGGACAATGTTCATGGAACTCAGCTTAAAACTTACTTGCAGACTTGAAAACCCTTGCCTATTGTAGAGGGCGCCTGTCCTTCCAGTGCTGAACGAAAACCCATGATTTTGGACCCTGTTTTCATGCGAAATGGCTAAAAGAAATGTTTCACGTTTGTTACACTCAAACAGTGTCTCCTGTCATATGCTGAACTGGTCGCATTGTGGATTTGGCCTAAAATATGATTTTGGACAATGTTCATGGAACTCAGCTTAAAACGTACTTGCAGACTTGAAAACCCTTGCCTATTGTAGAGCGCGCCTGTCCTTCCAGTGCTGAACGAAAACCCATGATTTTGGACCCTGTTTTCATGCGAAATGGCTAAAAGAAATGTTTCACGTTTGTTACACTCAAACAGTGTCTCCTGTCATATGCTGAACTGGTCGCATTGTGGATTTGGCCTAAAATATGATTTTGGACAATGTTCATGGAACTCAGCTTAAAACGTACTTGCAGACTTGAAAACCCTTGCCTATTGTAGAGCGCGCCTGTCCTTCCAGTGCTGAACGAAAACCCATGATTTTGGACCCTGTTTTCATGCGAAATGGCTAAAAGAAATGTTTCACGTTTGTTACACTCAAACAGTGTCTCCTGTCATATGCTGAACTGGTCTCATTGCGGATTTGGCCTAAAACATGATTTTGGACAATGTTCATGGAACTCAGCTTAAAACGTACTTGCAGACTTGAAAACCCTTGCCTATTGTAGAGCGCGCCTGTCCTTCCAGTGCTGAACGAAAACCCATGATTTTGGACCCTGTTTTCATGCGAAATGGCTAAAAGAAATGTTTCACGTTTGTTACACTCAAACAGTGTCTCCTGTCATATGCTGAACTGGTCTCATTGCGGATTTGGCCTAAAACATGATTTTGGACAATGTTCATGGAACTCAGCTTAAAACGTACTTGCAGACTTGAAAACCTTTGCCTATTGTAGAGCGCACCTGTACTTCCAGTGCTGAACGAAAACCCATGATTTTGGACCCTGTTTTTATGCGAAATAGCTAAAAGAAATGTTTCACGTTTGTTACACTCAAACAGTGTCTCCTGTCATATGCTGAACTGGTCGCATTGTGGATTTTGCCTAAAACATGATTTTAGAAAATATTCATTGAAAAAAGCATCTAAAAAAATCACATTTGAAAACTCTTGTATGTTGTATTCTACATATGTCCTTCTAGTGCTGAACGTTAAAAAAATATTTTAGACCCTTTTCATGCAAAATGTATAATAAATATTTTTCTCTTTTGTTATGAAGAACTTTGTATCCCTTCATATGCCGAACTAGTTGCATTGTGGATTTTGCCTAAAACATGATTTTAGAAAATGTTAATGGAAAAAACATTTTTTTTTAAAATTACATTTGAAAACCCTTGTATGTTCAATTCTACATATGTCCTTCAAAAAATATTTTAGACCCTTTTCATGCAAAATGTATAATAAATATTTTTCTCTTTTGTTACACTCAAACAGTGTCTCCTGTCATATGCTGAACTGGTCGCATTGCGGATTTGGCCTAAAACATGGTTATGGACAATGTTCATGGAACTCAGCTTAAAACGTACTTGCAGACTTGAAAACCCTTGCCTATTGTAGAGCGCGCCTGTCCTTCCAGTGCTGAACGAAAACCCATGATTTTGGACCCTGTTTTCATGCGAAATGGCTAAAATAATTGTTTCACGTTTGTTACACTCAAACAGTGTCGCCTGTCATATGCTGAACTGGTCGCATTGTGGATTTTGCCTAAAACATGATTTTAGAAAATATTCATTGAAAAAAGCATCTAAAAAAATCACATTTGAAAATTCTTGTATGTTGTATTCTACATATGTCCTTCTAGTGCTGAACGTTAAAAAAATATTTTAGACCCTTTTCATGCAAAATGTATAATAAATATTTTTCTCTTTTGTTATAAAGAACTTTGTATCCCTTCATATGCCGAACTAGTTGCATTGTGGATTTTGCCTAAAACATGATTTTAGAAAATGTTAATGGAAAAAAAATTTTTTTTTTTAAATTACATTTGAAAACCCTTGTATGTTCAATTCTACATATGTCCTTCAAAAAATATTTTAGACCCTTTTCATGCTAAATGTATAATAAATATTTTTCTCTTTTGTTACACTCAAACAGTGTCTCCTGTCATATGCTGAACTGGTCGCATTGCGGATTTGGCCTAAAACATGGTTATGGACAATGTTCATGGAACTCAGCTTAAAACGTACTTGCAGACTTGAAAACCCTTGCCTATTGTAGAGCGCGCCTGTCCTTCCAGTGCTGAACGAAAACCCATGATTTTGGACCCTGTTTTCATGCGAAATGGCTAAAATAATTGTTTCACGTTTGTTACACTCAAACAGTGTCGCCTGTCATATGCTGAACTGGTCGCATTGTGGATTTTGCCTAAAACATGATTTTAGAAAATATTCATTGAAAAAAGCATCTAAAAAAATCACATTTGAAAACTCTTGTATGTTGTATTCTACATATGTCCTTCTAGTGCTGAACGTTAAAAAAAAAAATATTTTAGACCCTTTTCATGCAAAATGTATAATAAATATTTTTCTCTTTTGTTATAAAGAACTTTGTATCCCTTCATATGCCGAACTAGTTGCATTGTGGATTTTGCCTAAAACATGATTTTAGAAAATGTTAATGGAAAAAACATTTTTTTTTTTAATTACATTTGAAAACCCTTGTATGTTCAATTCTACATATGTCCTTCAAAAAATATTTTAGACCCTTTTCATGCAAAATGTATAATAAATATTTTTCTCTTTTGTTACACTCAAACAGTGTCTCCTGTCATATGCTGAACTGGTCGCATTGCGGATTTGGCCTAAAACATGGTTATGGACAATGTTCATGGAACTCAGCTTAAAACGTACTTGCAGACTTGAAAACCCTTGCCTATTGTAGAGCGCGCCTGTCCTTCCAGTGCTGAACGAAAACCCATGATTTTGGACCCTGTTTTCATGCGAAATGGCTAAAATAATTGTTTCACGTTTGTTACACTCAAACAGTGTCGCCTGTCATATGCTGAACTGGTCGCATTGTGGATTTGGGTTAAAACATGATTTTGGACAATGTTCATGGAACTCAGCTTAAAACGTACTTGCAGACTTGAAAACCTTTGCCTATTGTAGAGCGCACCTGTACTTCCAGTGCTGAACGAAAACCCATGATTTTGGACCCTGTTTTCATGCGAAATGGCTAAAAGAAATGTTTCACATTTGTTACACTCAAACAGTGTCTCCTGTCATATGCTGAACTGGTCGCATTGTGGATTTGGGTTAAAACATGATTTTGGACAATGTTCATGGAACTCAGCTTAAAACGTACTTGCAGACTTGAAAACCCTTGCCTATTGTAGAGCGCGCCTGTCCTTCCAGTGCTGAACGAAAACCCATGATTTTGGACCCTGTTTTCATGCGAAATGGCTAAAATAATTGTTTCACGTTTGTTACACTCAAACAGTGTCTCCTGTCATATGCTGAACTGGTCGCATTGTGGATTTGGCCTAAAACATGATTTTGGACAATGTTCATGGAACTCAGCTTAAAACGTACTTGCAGACTTGAAAACCCTTGCCTATTGTACAGCGCGCCTGTACTTCCAGTGCTGAACTAAAACCAATGATTTTGGACCCTGTTTTCATGCGAAATGGCTGAAATAATTGTTTCACGTTTGTTACACTCAAACAGTGTCTCCTGTCATATGCTGAACTGGTCGCATTGTGGATTTTGCCTAAAACATGATTTTAGAAAATATTCATTGAAAAAAGCATCTAAAAAAATCACATTTGAAAACTCTTGTATGTTGTATTCTACATATGTCCTTCTAGTGCTGAACGTTAAAAAAATATTTTAGACCCTTTTCATGCAAAATGTATAATAAATATTTTTCTCTTTTGTTATAAAGAACTTTGTATCCCTTCATATGCCGAACTAGTTGCATTGTGGATTTTGCCTAAAACATGATTTTAGAAAATGTTAATGGAAAAAACATTTTTTTTTAAAATTACATTTGAAAACCCTTGTATGTTCAATTCTACATATGTCCTTCAAAAAATATTTTAGACCCTTTTCATGCAAAATGTATAATAAATATTTTTCTCTTTTGTTACACTCAAACAGTGTCTCCTGTCATATGCTGAACTGGTCGCATTGCGGATTTGGCCTAAAACATGGTTATGGACAATGTTCATGGAACTCAGCTTAAAACGTACTTGCAGACTTGAAAACCCTTGCCTATTGTAGAGCGCGCCTGTCCTTCCAGTGCTGAACGAAAACCCATGATTTTGGACCCTGTTTTCATGCGAAATGGCTAAAATAATTGTTTCACGTTTGTTACACTCAAACAGTGTCGCCTGTCATATGCTGAACTGGTCGCATTGTGGATTTTGCCTAAAACATGATTTTAGAAAATATTCATTGAAAAAAGCATCTAAAAAAATCACATTTGAAAACTCTTGTATGTTGTATTCTACATATGTCCTTCTAGTGCTGAACGTTAAAAAAAAAAATATTTTAGACCCTTTTCATGCAAAATGTATAATAAATATTTTTCTCTTTTGTTATAAAGAACTTTGTATCCCTTCATATGCCGAACTAGTTGCATTGTGGATTTTGCCTAAAACATGATTTTAGAAAATGTTAATGGAAAAAACATTTTTTTTTAAAATTACATTTGAAAACCCTTGTATGTTCAATTCTACATATGTCCTTCAAAAAATATTTTAGACCCTTTTCATGCAAAATGTATAATAAATATTTTTCTCTTTTGTTACACTCAAACAGTGTCTCCTGTCATATGCTGAACTGGTCGCATTGCGGATTTGGCCTAAAACATGGTTATGGACAATGTTCATGGAACTCAGCTTAAAACGTACTTGCAGACTTGAAAACCCTTGCCTATTGTAGAGCGCGCCTGTCCTTCCAGTGCTGAACGAAAACCCATGATTTTGGACCCTGTTTTCATGCGAAATGGCTAAAATAATTGTTTCACGTTTGTTACACTCAAACAGTGTCGCCTGTCATATGCTGAACTGGTCGCATTGTGGATTTGGGTTAAAACATGATTTTGGACAATGTTCATGGAACTCAGCTTAAAACGTACTTGCAGACTTGAAAACCTTTGCCTATTGTAGAGCGCACCTGTACTTCCAGTGCTGAACGAAAACCCATGATTTTGGACCCTGTTTTCATGCGAAATGGCTAAAAGAAATGTTTCACATTTGTTACACTCAAACAGTGTCTCCTGTCATATGCTGAACTGGTCGCATTGTGGATTTGGCCTAAAACATGATTTTGGACAATGTTCATGGAACTCAGCTTAAAACGTACTTGCAGACTTGAAAACCCTTGCCTATTGTAGAGCGCGCCTGTACTTCCAGTGCTGAACGAAAACCCATGATTTTGGACCCTGTTTTTATGCGAAATAGCTAAAAGAAATGTTTCACGTTTGTTACACTCAAACAGTGTCTCCTGTCATATGCTGAACTGGTCGCATTGTGGATTTGGCCTAAAACATGATTTTGGACAATGCTCATGGAACTCAGCTTAAAACGTACTTGCAGACTTGAAAACCCTTGCCTATTGTACAGCGCGCCTGTACTTCCAGTGCTGAACGAAAACCAATGATTTTGGACCCTGTGTTCATGCGAAATGGCTAAAATAATTGTTTCACGTTTGTTACACTCAAACAGTGTCTCCTGTCATATGCTGAACTGGTCGCATTGTGGATTTGGCCTAAAATATGATTTTGGACAATGTTCATGGAACTCAGCTTAAAACTTACTTGCAGACTTGAAAACCCTTGCCTATTGTAGAGGGCGCCTGTCCTTCCAATGCTGAACGAAAACCCATGATTTTGGACCCTGTTTTCATGCGAAATGGCTAAAAGAAATGTTTCACGTTTGTTACACTCAAACAGTGTCTCCTGTCATATGCTGAACTGGTCGCATTGTGGATTTGGCCTAAAATATGATTTTGGACAATGTTCATGGAACTCAGCTTAAAACGTACTTGCAGACTTGAAAACCCTTGCCTATTGTAGAGCGCGCCTGTCCTTCCAGTGCTGAACGAAAACCCATGATTTTGGACCCTGTTTTCATGCGAAATGGCTAAAAGAAATGTTTCACGTTTGTTACACTCAAACAGTGTCTCCTGTCATATGCTGAACTGGTCGCATTGTGGATTTGGCCTAAAATATGATTTTGGACAATGTTCATGGAACTCAGCTTAAAACGTACTTGCAGACTTGAAAACCCTTGCCTATTGTAGAGCGCGCCTGTCCTTCCAATGCTGAACGAAAACCCATGATTTTGGACCCTGTTTTCATGCGAAATGGCTAAAAGAAATGTTTCACGTTTGTTACACTCAAACAGTGTCTCCTGTCATATGCTGAACTGGTCGCATTGTGGATTTGGCCTAAAATATGATTTTGGACAATGTTCATGGAACTCAGCTTAAAACGTACTTGCAGACTTGAAAACCCTTGCCTATTGTAGAGCGCGCCTGTCCTTCCAGTGCTGAACGAAAACCCATGATTTTGGACCCTGTTTTCATGCGAAATGGCTAAAAGAAATGTTTCACGTTTGTTACACTCAAACAGTGTCTCCTGTCATATGCTGAACTGGTCGCATTGTGGATTTGGCCTAAAATATGATTTTGGACAATGTTCATGGAACTCAGCTTAAAACGTACTTGCAGACTTGAAAACCCTTGCCTATTGTAGAGCGCGCCTGTACTTCCAGTGCTGAACGAAAACCCATGATTTTGGACCCTGTTTTCATGCGAAATGGCTAAAAGAAATGTTTCACGTTTGTTACACTCAAACAGTGTCTCCTGTCATATGCTGAACTGGTCGCATTGTGGATTTGGCCTAAAATATGATTTTGGACAATATTCATGGAACTCAGCTTAAAACGTACTTGCAGACTTGAAAACCCTTGCCTATTGTAGATGGCGCCTGTCCTTCCAGTGCTGAACGAAAACCCATGATTTTGGACCCTGTTTTCATGCGAAATGGCTAAAAGAAATGTTTCACGTTTGTTACACTCAAACAGTGTCTCCTGTCATATGCTGAACTGGTCGCATTGTGGATTTGGCCTAAAATATGATTTTGGACAATGTTCATGTAACTCAGCTTAAAACGTACTTGCAGACTTGAAAACCCTTGCCTATTGTAGAGCGCGCCTGTCCTTCCAGTGCTGAACGAAAACCCATGATTTTGGACCCTGTTTTCATGCGAAATGGCTAAAATAAATGTTTCACGTTTGTTACACTCAAACAGTGTCTCCTGTCATATGCTGAACTGGTCTCATTGCGGATTTGGCCTAAAACATGATTTTGGACAATGTTCATGGAACTCAGCTTAAAACGTACTTGCAGACTTGAAAACCTTTGCCTATTGTAGAGCGCACCTGTACTTCCAGTGCTGAACGAAAACCCATGATTTTGGACCCTGTTTTTATGCGAAATAGCTAAAAGAAATGTTTCACGTTTGTTACACTCAAACAGTGTCTCCTGTCATATGCTGAACTGGTCGCATTGTGGATTTGGCCTAAAACATGATTTTGGACAATGCTCATGGAACTCAGCTTAAAACGTACTTGCAGACTTGAAAACCCTTGCCTATTGTACAGCGCGCCTGTCCTTCCAGTGCTGAACGAAAACCCATGATTTTGGACCCTGTTTTCATGCGAAATGGCTAAAAGAAATGTTTCACATTTGTTACACTCAAACAGTGTCTCCTGTCATATGCTGAACTGGTCGCATTGTGGATTTGGCCTAAAACATGATTTTGGACAATGCTCATGGAACTCAGCTTAAAACGTACTTGCAGACTTGAAAACCCTTGCCTATTGTACAGCGCGCCTGTACTTCCAGTGCTGAACGAAAACCAATGATTTTGGACCCTGTGTTCATGCGAAATGGCTAAAATAATTGTTTCACGTTTGTTACACTCAAACAGTGTCTCCTGTCATATGCTGAACTGGTCGCATTGTGGATTTGGGTTAAAACATGATTTTGGACAATGTTAATGGAACTCAGCTTAAAACGTACTTGCAGACTTGAAAACCTTTGCCTATTGTAGAGCGCACCTGTACTTCCAGTGCTGAACGAAAACCCATGATTTTGGACCCTGTTTTTATGCGAAATAGCTAAAAGAAATGTTTCACGTTTGTTACACTCAAACAGTGTCTCCTGTCATATGCTGAACTGGTCGCATTGTGGATTTGGCCTAAAACATGATTTTGGACAATGCTCATGGAACTCAGCTTAAAACGTACTTGCAGACTTGAAAACCCTTGCCTATTGTACAGCGCGCCTGTCCTTCCAGTGCTGAACGAAAACCCATGATTTTGGACCCTGTTTTCATGCGAAATGGCTAAAAGAAATGTTTCACATTTGTTACACTCAAACAGTGTCTCCTGTCATATGCTGAACTGGTCGCATTGTGGATTTGGCCTAAAACATGATTTTGGACAATGCTCATGGAACTCAGCTTAAAACGTACTTGCAGACTTGAAAACCCTTGCCTATTGTACAGCGCGCCTGTACTTCCAGTGCTGAACGAAAACCAATGATTTTGGACCCTGTGTTCATGCGAAATGGCTAAAATAATTGTTTCACGTTTGTTACACTCAAACAGTGTCTCCTGTCATATGCTGAACTGGTCGCATTGTGGATTTGGGTTAAAACATGATTTTGGACAATGTTAATGGAACTCAGCTTAAAACGTACTTGCAGACTTGAAAACCTTTGCCTATTGTAGAGCGCACCTGTACTTCCAGTGCTGAACGAAAACCCATGATTTTGGACCCTGTTTTTATGCGAAATAGCTAAAAGAAATGTTTCACGTTTGTTACACTCAAACAGTGTCTCCTGTCATATGCTGAACTGGTCGCATTGTGGATTTGGCCTAAAACATGATTTTGGACAATGCTCATGGAACTCAGCTTAAAACGTACTTGCAGACTTGAAAACCCTTGCCTATTGTAGAGCGCGCCTGTCCTTCCAGTGCTGAACGAAAACCCATGATTTTGGACCCTGTTTTCATGCGAAATGGCTAAAATAAATGTTTCACGTTTGTTACACTCAAACAGTGTCTCCTGTCATATGCTGAACTGGTCTCATTGCGGATTTGGCCTAAAACATGATTTTGGACAATGTTCATGGAACTCAGCTTAAAACGTACTTGCAGACTTGAAAACCTTTGCCTATTGTAGAGCGCACCTGTACTTCCAGTGCTGAACGAAAACCCATGATTTTGGACCCTGTTTTTATGCGAAATAGCTAAAAGAAATGTTTCACGTTTGTTACACTCAAACAGTGTCTCCTGTCATATGCTGAACTGGTCGCATTGTGGATTTGGCCTAAAACATGATTTTGGACAATGCTCATGGAACTCAGCTTAAAACGTACTTGCAGACTTGAAAACCCTTGCCTATTGTACAGCGCGCCTGTCCTTCCAGTGCTGAACGAAAACCCATGATTTTGGACCCTGTTTTCATGCGAAATGGCTAAAAGAAATGTTTCACATTTGTTACACTCAAACAGTGTCTCCTGTCATATGCTGAACTGGTCGCATTGTGGATTTGGCCTAAAACATGATTTTGGACAATGCTCATGGAACTCAGCTTAAAACGTACTTGCAGACTTGAAAACCCTTGCCTATTGTACAGCGCGCCTGTACTTCCAGTGCTGAACGAAAACCAATGATTTTGGACCCTGTGTTCATGCGAAATGGCTAAAATAATTGTTTCACGTTTGTTACACTCAAACAGTGTCTCCTGTCATATGCTGAACTGGTCGCATTGTGGATTTGGGTTAAAACATGATTTTGGACAATGTTAATGGAACTCAGCTTAAAACGTACTTGCAGACTTGAAAACCTTTGCCTATTGTAGAGCGCACCTGTACTTCCAGTGCTGAACGAAAACCCATGATTTTGGACCCTGTTTTTATGCGAAATAGCTAAAAGAAATGTTTCACGTTTGTTACACTCAAACAGTGTCTCCTGTCATATGCTGAACTGGTCGCATTGTGGATTTGGCCTAAAACATGATTTTGGACAATGCTCATGGAACTCAGCTTAAAACGTACTTGCAGACTTGAAAACCCTTGCCTATTGTACAGCGCGCCTGTCCTTCCAGTGCTGAACGAAAACCCATGATTTTGGACCCTGTTTTCATGCGAAATGGCTAAAATAAATGTTTCACATTTGTTACACTCAAACAGTGTCTCCTGTCATATGCTGAACTGGTCGCATTGTGGATTTGGCCTAAAACATGATTTTGGACAATGCTCATGGAACTCAGCTTAAAACGTACTTGCAGACTTGAAAACCCTTGCCTATTGTACAGCGCGCCTGTACTTCCAGTGCTGAACGAAAACCAATGATTTTGGACCCTGTGTTCATGCGAAATGGCTAAAATAATTGTTTCACGTTTGTTACACTCAAACAGTGTCTCCTGTCATATGCTGAACTGGTCGCATTGTGGATTTGGGTTAAAACATGATTTTGGACAATGTTAATGGAACTCAGCTTAAAACGTACTTGCAGACTTGAAAACCTTTGCCTATTGTAGAGCGCACCTGTACTTCCAGTGCTGAACGAAAACCCATGATTTTGGACCCTGTTTTTATGCGAAATAGCTAAAAGAAATGTTTCACGTTTGTTACACTCAAACAGTGTCTCCTGTCATATGCTGAACTGGTCGCATTGTGGATTTGGCCTAAAACATGATTTTGGACAATGCTCATGGAACTCAGCTTAAAACGTACTTGCAGACTTGAAAACCCTTGCCTATTGTACAGCGCGCCTGTACTTCCAGTGCTGAACGAAAACCAATGATTTTGGACCCTGTTTTCATGCGAAATGGCTAAAAGAAATGTTTCACGTTTGTTACACTCAAACAGTGTCTCCTGTCATATGCTGAACTGGTCGCATTGTGGATTTGGCCTAAAATATGATTTTGGACAATGTTCATGTAACTCAGCTTAAAACGTACTTGCAGACTTGAAAACCCTTGCCTATTGTAGAGCGCGCCTGTCCTTCCAGTGCTGAACGAAAACCCATGATTTTGGACCCTGTTTTCATGCGAAATGGCTAAAATAAATGTTTCACGTTTGTTACACTCAAACAGTGTCTCCTGTCATATGCTGAACTGGTCTCATTGCGGATTTGGCCTAAAACATGATTTTGGACAATGTTCATGGAACTCAGCTTAAAACGTACTTGCAGACTTGAAAACCTTTGCCTATTGTAGAGCGCACCTGTACTTCCAGTGCTGAACGAAAACCCATGATTTTGGACCCTGTTTTTATGCGAAATAGCTAAAAGAAATGTTTCACGTTTGTTACACTCAAACAGTGTCTCCTGTCATATGCTGAACTGGTCGCATTGTGGATTTGGCCTAAAACATGATTTTGGACAATGCTCATGGAACTCAGCTTAAAACGTACTTGCAGACTTGAAAACCCTTGCCTATTGTACAGCGCGCCTGTCCTTCCAGTGCTGAACGAAAACCCATGATTTTGGACCCTGTTTTCATGCGAAATGGCTAAAAGAAATGTTTCACATTTGTTACACTCAAACAGTGTCTCCTGTCATATGCTGAACTGGTCGCATTGTGGATTTGGCCTAAAACATGATTTTGGACAATGCTCATGGAACTCAGCTTAAAACGTACTTGCAGACTTGAAAACCCTTGCCTATTGTACAGCGCGCCTGTACTTCCAGTGCTGAACGAAAACCAATGATTTTGGACCCTGTGTTCATGCGAAATGGCTAAAATAATTGTTTCACGTTTGTTACACTCAAACAGTGTCTCCTGTCATATGCTGAACTGGTCGCATTGTGGATTTGGGTTAAAACATGATTTTGGACAATGTTAATGGAACTCAGCTTAAAACGTACTTGCAGACTTGAAAACCTTTGCCTATTGTAGAGCGCACCTGTACTTCCAGTGCTGAACGAAAACCCATGATTTTGGACCCTGTTTTTATGCGAAATAGCTAAAAGAAATGTTTCACGTTTGTTACACTCAAACAGTGTCTCCTGTCATATGCTGAACTGGTCGCATTGTGGATTTGGCCTAAAATATGATTTTGGACAATATTCATGGAACTCAGCTTAAAACGTACTTGCAGACTTGAAAACCCTTGCCTATTGTAGATGGCGCCTGTCCTTCCAGTGCTGAACGAAAACCCATGATTTTGGACCCTTTTTTCATGCGAAATGGCTAAAATAATTGTTTCACGTTTGTTACACTCAAACAGTGTCTCCTGTCATATGCTGAACTGGTCGCATTGTGGATTTGGGTTAAAACATGATTTTGGACAATGTTAATGGAACTCAGCTTAAAACGTACTTGCAGACTTGAAAACCCTTGCCTATTGTACAGCGCGCCTGTACTTCCAGTGCTGAACGAAAACCAATGATTTTGGACCCTGTTTTCATGCGAAATGGCTAAAAGAAATGTTTCACGTTTGTTACACTCAAACAGTGTCTCCTGTCATATGCTGAACTGGTCGCATTGTGTATTTGGCCTAAAATATGATTTTGGACAATGTTCATGGAACTCAGCTTAAAACGTACTTGCAGACTTGAAAACCCTTGCCTATTGTAGAGCGCGCCTGTCCTTCCAGTGCTGAACGAAAACCCATGATTTTGGACCCTGTTTTCATGCGAAATGGCTAAAAGAAATGTTTCACGTTTGTTACACTCAAACAGTGTCTCCTGTCATATGCTGAACTGGTCGCATTGTGGATTTGGCCTAAAATATGATTTTGGACAATGTTCATGGAACTCAGCTTAAAACGTACTTGCAGACTTGAAAACCCTTGCCTATTGTAGAGCGCGCCTGTCCTTCCAGTGCTGAACGAAAACCCATGATTTTGGACCCTGTTTTCATGCGAAATGGCTAAAAGAAATGTTTCACGTTTGTTACACTCAAACAGTGTCTCCTGTCATATGCTGAACTGGTCTCATTGCGGATTTGGCCTAAAACATGATTTTGGACAATGTTCATGGAACTCAGCTTAAAACGTACTTGCAGACTTGAAAACCCTTGCCTATTGTAGAGCGCGCCTGTCCTTCCAGTGCTGAACGAAAACCCATGATTTTGGACCCTGTTTTCATGCGAAATGGCTAAAAGAAATGTTTCACGTTTGTTACACTCAAACAGTGTCTCCTGTCATATGCTGAACTGGTCTCATTGCGGATTTGGCCTAAAACATGATTTTGGACAATGTTCATGGAACTCAGCTTAAAACGTACTTGCAGACTTGAAAACCTTTGCCTATTGTAGAGCGCACCTGTACTTCCAGTGCTGAACGAAAACCCATGATTTTGGACCCTGTTTTTATGCGAAATAGCTAAAAGAAATGTTTCACGTTTGTTACACTCAAACAGTGTCTCCTGTCATGTGCTGAACTGGTCGCATTGTGGATTTTGCCTAAAACATGATTTTAGAAAATATTCATTGAAAAAAGCATCTAAAAAAATCACATTTGAAAACTCTTGTATGTTGTATTCTACATATGTCCTTCTAGTGCTGAACGTTAAAAAAATATTTTAGACCCTTTTCATGCAAAATGTATAATAAATATTTTTCTCTTTTGTTATGAAGAACTTTGTATCCCTTCATATGCCGAACTAGTTGCATTGTGGATTTTGCCTAAAACATGATTTTAGAAAATGTTAATGGAAAAAACATTTTTTTTTTAAATTACATTTGAAAACCCTTGTATGTTCAATTCTACATATGTCCTTCAAAAAATATTTTAGACCCTTTTCATGCAAAATGTATAATAAATATTTTTCTCTTTTGTTACACTCAAACAGTGTCTCCTGTCATATGCTGAACTGGTCGCATTGCGGATTTGGCCTAAAACATGGTTATGGACAATGTTCATGGAACTCAGCTTAAAACGTACTTGCAGACTTGAAAACCCTTGCCTATTGTAGAGCGCGCCTGTCCTTCCAGTGCTGAACGAAAACCCATGATTTTGGACCCTGTTTTCATGCGAAATGGCTAAAATAATTGTTTCACGTTTGTTACACTCAAACAGTGTCGCCTGTCATATGCTGAACTGGTCGCATTGTGGATTTTGCCTAAAACATGATTTTAGAAAATATTCATTGAAAAAAGCATCTAAAAAAATCACATTTGAAAATTCTTGTATGTTGTATTCTACATATGTCCTTCTAGTGCTGAACGTTAAAAAAATATTTTAGACCCTTTTCATGCAAAATGTATAATAAATATTTTTCTCTTTTGTTATAAAGAACTTTGTATCCCTTCATATGCCGAACTAGTTGCATTGTGGATTTTGCCTAAAACATGATTTTAGAAAATGTTAATGGAAAAAAACATTTTTTTTTTAAATTACATTTGAAAACCCTTGTATGTTCAATTCTACATATGTCCTTCAAAAAATATTTTAGACCCTTTTCATGCTAAATGTATAATAAATATTTTTCTCTTTTGTTACACTCAAACAGTGTCTCCTGTCATATGCTGAACTGGTCGCATTGCGGATTTGGCCTAAAACATGGTTATGGACAATGTTCATGGAACTCAGCTTAAAACGTACTTGCAGACTTGAAAACCCTTGCCTATTGTAGAGCGCGCCTGTCCTTCCAGTGCTGAACGAAAACCCATGATTTTGGACCCTGTTTTCATGCGAAATGGCTAAAATAATTGTTTCACGTTTGTTACACTCAAACAGTGTCGCCTGTCATATGCTGAACTGGTCGCATTGTGGATTTTGCCTAAAACATGATTTTAGAAAATATTCATTGAAAAAAGCATCTAAAAAAATCACATTTGAAAACTCTTGTATGTTGTATTCTACATATGTCCTTCTAGTGCTGAACGTTAAAAAAATATTTTAGACCCTTTTCATGCAAAATGTATAATAAATATTTTTCTCTTTTGTTATAAAGAACTTTGTATCCCTTCATATGCCGAACTAGTTGCATTGTGGATTTTGCCTAAAACATGATTTTAGAAAATGTTAATGGAAAAAACATTTTTTTTTAAAATTACATTTGAAAACCCTTGTATGTTCAATTCTACATATGTCCTTCAAAAAATATTTTAGACCCTTTTCATGCAAAATGTATAATAAATATTTTTCTCTTTTGTTACACTCAAACAGTGTCTCCTGTCATATGCTGAACTGGTCGCATTGCGGATTTGGCCTAAAACATGGTTATGGACAATGTTCATGGAACTCAGCTTAAAACGTACTTGCAGACTTGAAAACCCTTGCCTATTGTAGAGCGCGCCTGTCCTTCCAGTGCTGAACGAAAACCCATGATTTTGGACCCTGTTTTCATGCGAAATGGCTAAAATAATTGTTTCACGTTTGTTACACTCAAACAGTGTCGCCTGTCATATGCTGAACTGGTCGCATTGTGGATTTGGGTTAAAACATGATTTTGGACAATGTTCATGGAACTCAGCTTAAAACGTACTTGCAGACTTGAAAACCTTTGCCTATTGTAGAGCGCACCTGTACTTCCAGTGCTGAACGAAAACCCATGATTTTGGACCCTGTTTTCATGCGAAATGGCTAAAAGAAATGTTTCACATTTGTTACACTCAAACAGTGTCTCCTGTCATATGCTGAACTGGTCGCATTGTGGATTTGGGTTAAAACATGATTTTGGACAATGTTCATGGAACTCAGCTTAAAACGTACTTGCAGACTTGAAAACCCTTGCCTATTGTAGAGCGCGCCTGTCCTTCCAGTGCTGAACGAAAACCCATGATTTTGGACCCTGTTTTCATGCGAAATGGCTAAAATAATTGTTTCACGTTTGTTACACTCAAACAGTGTCTCCTGTCATATGCTGAACTGGTCGCATTGTGGATTTGGCCTAAAACATGATTTTGGACAATGTTCATGGAACTCAGCTTAAAACGTACTTGCAGACTTGAAAACCCTTGCCTATTGTACAGCGCGCCTGTACTTCCAGTGCTGAACTAAAACCAATGATTTTGGACCCTGTTTTCATGCGAAATGGCTGAAATAATTGTTTCACGTTTGTTACACTCAAACAGTGTCTCCTGTCATATGCTGAACTGGTCGCATTGTGGATTTTGCCTAAAACATGATTTTAGAAAATATTCATTGAAAAAAGCATCTAAAAAAATCACATTTGAAAACTCTTGTATGTTGTATTCTACATATGTCCTTCTAGTGCTGAACGTTAAAAAAATATTTTAGACCCTTTTCATGCAAAATGTATAATAAATATTTTTCTCTTTTGTTATAAAGAACTTTGTATCCCTTCATATGCCGAACTAGTTGCATTGTGGATTTTGCCTAAAACATGATTTTAGAAAATGTTAATGGAAAAAACATTTTTTTTTAAAATTACATTTGAAAACCCTTGTATGTTCAATTCTACATATGTCCTTCAAAAAATATTTTAGACCCTTTTCATGCAAAATGTATAATAAATATTTTTCTCTTTTGTTACACTCAAACAGTGTCTCCTGTCATATGCTGAACTGGTCGCATTGCGGATTTGGCCTAAAACATGGTTATGGACAATGTTCATGGAACTCAGCTTAAAACGTACTTGCAGACTTGAAAACCCTTGCCTATTGTAGAGCGCGCCTGTCCTTCCAGTGCTGAACGAAAACCCATGATTTTGGACCCTGTTTTCATGCGAAATGGCTAAAATAATTGTTTCACGTTTGTTACACTCAAACAGTGTCGCCTGTCATATGCTGAACTGGTCGCATTGTGGATTTTGCCTAAAACATGATTTTAGAAAATATTCATTGAAAAAAGCATCTAAAAAAATCACATTTGAAAACTCTTGTATGTTGTATTCTACATATGTCCTTCTAGTGCTGAACGTTAAAAAAAAAAATATTTTAGACCCTTTTCATGCAAAATGTATAATAAATATTTTTCTCTTTTGTTATAAAGAACTTTGTATCCCTTCATATGCCGAACTAGTTGCATTGTGGATTTTGCCTAAAACATGATTTTAGAAAATGTTAATGGAAAAAACATTTTTTTTTTAAATTACATTTGAAAACCCTTGTATGTTCAATTCTACATATGTCCTTCAAAAAATATTTTAGACCCTTTTCATGCAAAATGTATAATAAATATTTTTCTCTTTTGTTACACTCAAACAGTGTCTCCTGTCATATGCTGAACTGGTCGCATTGCGGATTTGGCCTAAAACATGGTTATGGACAATGTTCATGGAACTCAGCTTAAAACGTACTTGCAGACTTGAAAACCCTTGCCTATTGTAGAGCGCGCCTGTCCTTCCAGTGCTGAACGAAAACCCATGATTTTGGACCCTGTTTTCATGCGAAATGGCTAAAATAATTGTTTCACGTTTGTTACACTCAAACAGTGTCGCCTGTCATATGCTGAACTGGTCGCATTGTGGATTTGGGTTAAAACATGATTTTGGACAATGTTCATGGAACTCAGCTTAAAACGTACTTGCAGACTTGAAAACCTTTGCCTATTGTAGAGCGCACCTGTACTTCCAGTGCTGAACGAAAACCCATGATTTTGGACCCTGTTTTCATGCGAAATGGCTAAAAGAAATGTTTCACATTTGTTACACTCAAACAGTGTCTCCTGTCATATGCTGAACTGGTCGCATTGTGGATTTGGCCTAAAACATGATTTTGGACAATGTTCATGGAACTCAGCTTAAAACGTACTTGCAGACTTGAAAACCCTTGCCTATTGTAGAGCGCGCCTGTCCTTCCAGTGCTGAACGAAAACCCATGATTTTGGACCCTGTTTTCATGCGAAATGGCTAAAATAATTGTTTCACGTTTGTTACACTCAAACAGTGTCTCCTGTCATATGCTGAACTGGTCGCATTGTGGATTTGGGTTAAAACATGATTTTGGACAATGTTCATGGAACTCAGCTTAAAACGTACGTGCAGACTTGAAAACCTTTGCCTATTGTAGAGCGCACCTGTACTTCCAGTGCTGAACGAAAACCCATGATTTTGGACCCTGTTTTTATGCGAAATAGCTAAAAGAAATGTTTCACGTTTGTTACACTCAAACAGTGTCTCCTGTCATATGCTGAACTGGTCGCTGTCAGCTTCCTGCTTCTCCTGTTTGTCTCCGGGCCTCTAGAGGTCAGCTGTGTTCCCCTCTGCCTTAGTTCTTCCTCGTGTGTCCTCATTAGTTTGATCCAGGTCACCTGTGCCTTGTTTGCCCTTTAGTATTTTAGCTGTGTGTTTTCCCCTTGTTTCTCACTTGGTTATTGCGTCCTGACTATGTGTCTCCTGCTGTGTCCCACCGTGTCTGTCCTAGTAAGCTGTTCGAAGTTATCTTTAGTTTGTTTTTCTCCCCTCGTGGAGTTGTTTTGTTTTGCCTCCTGTTTTGGAACATTAAATCAACTTACCTGGAGTATTGCCTTGGGTGTTTCATTTGGGTCCTACAACACCTCCTCTGTGGCTAAGGGGTAGTACCCCCAGCTTTCCACATCTGAGACCGGAGTTCTAGCCCGGCTTGTGACAGAATAACCAAGTCACTCATGGACCCAGAAACACTCAGTTCCCAGGACCTGTTGGCGGTGATCACTCGACATGAGGCTTCTTTCCAGCGCCATGAAGCCGTTCTCAGCCGACAAGAGGAGCTGATGGCTAGTCATTCTCAACTCCTGGCCGAAATGATGAGTTCCCTCCGCCAGCTCTTTGAACGCCTCCCTGGTCCTCTCCCTTCCCCCAGGTCACCCCCCAGTGACGACCGGCCTTCTCGGTTGGCGGAGCCCCGACTACCACCTCCCAAGCCCTTTTCTGGGGATCCAAGCTCTTGCCAGGGTTTCCTCACCCAATGCTCCCTCACCTTCGAGCTCCAACCCTCAAGTTTTCCCACAGACCGTTCCAAGATTGCCTACATCATTACCCTTCTTTCAGACAAGGCGCTCGCCTGGGCTTCTGCGGTGTGGCAGTCCCAGGAGGCCTGTGGTGACTCCCACGCTGCATTTGTAGAAGAGTTCAAGCGGGTGTTCGATCATCCTGTCAGTGGGCGGGAGGCTTCCAAGCGCCTACTGTCTCTCCGTCAGGGCCCCCGAAGCACGGCAGATTTTGCCATTGAGTTCCGGACCATAGCAGCAAGGAGCGGATGGAATGATGAAGCGCTGAGGGTCTGCTTTCAGGGAGGGTTATCTGAGCCCCTTCAAGATGAGTTAGCCACCCGGGAACCAGCTGGAGATCTCGAGTCCCTCATAGCCTTGGCCATCCGCCTGGACAATCGTCTAAGAGAGCGGAGAACGGCTCGCCGTCAGGTGTCTCAGTCCCAAGTTCCTCTGAGCAGCTCTGTTTCTCCTGTTTGGACTCCGTCATTCAGAGCTTCCCCGGCTCCTGAACTGCTCCAGGATTCCCCGGAGAGCATGCAGTTAGGCCGTTCCAGGCTTTCTCCCAACGAAAGGGAACGTCGCATGAGGGAGCGTCGGTGCCTCTACTGCGGGGTTGCCGGCCACTTCCGCTCCACTTGCCCCGAGCTTTCGGGAAACGCCTGTCCCCGCCCAGCTACAGGAGGGCTGTGATGGGGAGAATTAGAGCGCCTCCTACTAACGCTGTCCTGGCTATTCCAGCCACTCTGTCCTGGGGGGGCCACCAGCATCGGGTCCAGGCTATGATCGATTCCGGTGCCGCAGGTGATTTCCTGGATGTAACCTTGGCTAAGGAACTTAAGATCCCTACCCAACTACTTCCTCAACCCCAGGCCGTTACAGCCTTAGATGGCAGACCTCTGGAACCAGGAAAGGTTACCAAGGCGACTCAGTCCCTGCGACTTACCATCTCTCAACACCAGCAGGAGGAGACCTTCTATCTTATTGACTCTCCCGAGTATCCTATTATCCTGGGTCACCCTTGGCTATGCAGACATAATCCCCAGATCGACTGGCCTACTGGCACCATTCTAAGCTGGGGTCCCACTTGCCAACTCACCTGCATGCTTCAGAGTCCCTCAGCCCCTAGTACCCAGTTTCAAGAGTCTGTTGACGTCTCCCGAGTCCCCAGTGTTTACCATCGGTTCAAGGCAGTGTTCAGCAAGGCCCGGGCTACTGCCTTACCGCCTCATCGCACGTATGACTGTGCCATTGATCTACTCCCTGGGTGCTGCCCTCCTAGAGGTCGGATCTTTTCCTTGTCCTCCCCCGAGCACGCAGCTATGGACACCTACATTAAGGAGTCCTTGGCAGCCGGCCTCATCTATGCCTCTACTTCCCCGGCTGGGGCGGGCTTCTTTTTTGTTGAAAAGAAAGACGGGGGTCTTAGGCCTTGTATTGATTACCGGGGACTCAACAAGATCACGGTTCGGAATCGATACCCCCTTCCTCTCATGGCCACTGCTTTTGAGCTGCTTCAAGGGGCTTCCATTTTTACTAAGCTGGATCTCCGCAATGCTTACCATCTCGTGCGGATCCGGCCAGGAGACGAATGGAAGACGGCGTTCAACACGCCCACGGGGCACTATGAATATCGGGTGATGCCGTTCGGGCTCACCAATGCCCCCGCAGTATTCCAAGCCCTGATTAATGATGTTCTCCGGGATATGCTTAATCTGTTCGTTTTCGTGTACCTGGACGATATCCTCATCTTCTCGAGGTCACTGAAGGAGCATGAGGGGCATGTTAGCCGGGTTCTCCAGAGGCTCCTTGACAATCACCTCTACGTTAAGCCTGAGAAGTGTGAATTTCATGTTTCTCAGACTCAGTTTCTCGGGTTTATTGTCACTCCTGGGCACCTAGAGATGGATCCCAAGAAGGTCAAGGCGGTCCACGATTGGCCCACACCTGCCACGGTCAAGGAGGTTCAACGGTTCATTGGCTTTTCTAACTTCTATCGGAAGTTCATCAAGAATTTCAGCTCGGTGGTAGCCCCCTTGACGACGCTTACCAAGGGAGGAGGGACCAGGATTCACTGGGGTCCGGAAGCAGCAGGGGCCTTCGAGGATCTCAAGCGCCGCTTCACTTCTGCTCCGATTCTGGTGACCCCTGACCCAGAAAGACCTTTCGTGGTGGAGGTGGACGCCTCAGAGGTGGGGGTGGGAGCCGTCCTGTCACAGAGGGGTGCGGATGGGAGATTACACCCTTGTGCCTTCATGTCTCGCCGCCTGTCTGAGGCCGAGCGCAACTACCACGTGGGGGATCTAGAGTTGCTTGCGGTAAAACTGGCCTTGGAGGAGTGGCGCCATTGGCTTGAGGGGGCTCAGCACCCTTTCCAGGTTCTCACAGACCACAAGAACCTGGAATATCTCCAACAGGCTAAGCGGATGAACCCTCGGCAAGCACGATGGTCCCTTTTCTTCAATCGATTCCAGTTCCTCCTGTCTTACCGACCTGGCACCAAGAACGTCAAGCCGGATGCCCTGTCTCGAGTCTATTCTCCCGAGGTACGAGAGAAGCCCTTGGCATCGATTATTCCGAGGTCTAGGATCGTCGCACCTCTTCAGTGGGAACTAGAAAGAGGGGTACGAGAAGCTCTTGTCCATGAGCCCGATCCAGGCGGTGGTCCTGCCGGTCGCCTGTACGTTCCTCTCTCTGTTCGGGCCCGCGTCTTGCAGTGGGGTCATGAGTCGCCCTTGACATGCCATCCAGGCAGTGCTCGCACACTGGAGTTCCTCCGACGGCGGTTTTGGTGGCCGTCCATCAAGAAGGACGTGCAGGTCTATGTGGAGGCCTGCCCGGTGTGCAACCAGGGAAAGTCGACACGCCAGCGACCCCAGGGACTGCTCCATCCCTTACCTGTTCCTCGAAGGCCATGGTCACACCTGTCTCTGGACTTTGTTACGGGACTTCCTCTATCCCAGGGCAACACCGTCATCCTAGTGGTGGTAGACCGTTTCTCTAAGGCTGCCCGGTTTATTCCCCTGCCCAAGCTGCCCTCGGCTAAGGAGACTGCTGAGCTCCTCATGAACCATGTCTTCCGGATATTTGGTATTCCCCTGGACGTGGTCTCTGACCGAGGTCCCCAATTCTCGTCCCGGTTTTGGGGGGCCTTCTGCAGGCTTGTTGGGGCCACAGCCAGCCTATCGTCAGGGTTCCATCCAGAGTCTAATGGTCAAACGGAACGGATTAATCAGGATCTGGAGACCACCCTGCGGTGTATGGCGGCCAGTAATCCCACGTCTTGGGCCACCTATATCATTTGGGCTGAATATGCCCACAACACCCTCCAGTCCTCAGCCACCGGATTGTCCCCCTTCGAATGCCAGTTCGGTTACAACCCTCCATTATTTCCAGAGGAGGAGGCGCAAGTTGGTGTTCCCTCGGCCCAGCGCTTTGTCCAACGCTGTAGGCGGACCTGGAAGAAGGCCAGGCGTGCCCTCCTTCGGACCTCCCAGAGATACCAAAGTCAGGCTAATCGCCACCGCTGGACGGCCCCTAGTTTCCGAGCTGGTCAGAGAGTTTGGTTGGCCACCAAGAACCTGCCCCTCCGGGTCGAGTCCAAGAAGCTTTCCCAGAGATACATCGGCCCTTTCCGCATTGCTAGAAAGGTTAACCCTGTGTCTTATCGTTTGGTTCTCCCTCGTTCCCTTAGAATTAACCCCACTTTCCATGTTTCACTTATTAAACCTGTCTTGTCTTCTCCCTTTGCCCCCCCACGCAGACCCCCGCCACCTCCCAGGATCATTGACGGCCAGCCAGCCTACACAGTCCGCCGGATACTGGACTCCCGGAGGGTCCAGAACTCTCTGCAGTATCTGGTGGACTGGGAGGGCTACGGGCCAGAGGAGCGCTCCTGGGTTCCAGCCAGGGACATCCTGGACCCAGGGTTGATCCGAGATTTTCGCACCCGGGGGCCAGGGTGTTCTGGAAGGAACGTCAGGAGTCGTTCCTAGAGGAGGGGGTCCTGTCAGCTTCCTGCTTCTCCTGTTTGTCTCCGGGCCTCTAGAGGTCAGCTGTGTTCCCCTCTGCCTTAGTTCTTCCTCGTGTGTCCTCATTAGTTTGATCCAGGTCACCTGTGCCTTGTTTGCCCTTTAGTATTTTAGCTGTGTGTTTTCCCCTTGTTTCTCACTTGGTTATTGCGTCCTGACTATGTGTCTCCTGCTGTGTCCCACCGTGTCTGTCCTAGTAAGCTGTTCGAAGTTATCTTTAGTTTGTTTTTCTCCCCTCGTGGAGTTGTTTTGTTTTGCCTCCTGTTTTGGAACATTAAATCAACTTACCTGGAGTATTGCCTTGGGTGTTTCATTTGGGTCCTACAACACCTCCTCTGTGGCTAAGGGGTAGTACCCCCAGCTTTCCACATCTGAGACCGGAGTTCTAGCCCGGCTTGTGACAGTCGCATTGTGGATTTGGCCTAAAACATGATTTTGGACAATGTTCATGGAACTCAGCTTTAAACGTACTTGCAGACTTGAAAACCCTTGCCTATTGTACAGCGCGCCTGTACTTCCAGTGCTGAACTAAAACCAATGATTTTGGACCCTGTTTTCATGCGAAATGGCTAAAATAATTGTTTCACGTTTGTTACACTCAAACAGTGTCTCCTGTCATATGCTGAACTGGTCGCATTGTGGATTTTGCCTAAAACATGATTTTAGAAAATATTCATTGAAAAAAGCATCTAAAAAAATCACATTTGAAAACTCTTGTATGTTGTATTCTACATATGTCCTTCTAGTGCTGAACGTTAAAAAAATATTTTAGACCCTTTTCATGCAAAATGTATAATAAATATTTTTCTCTTTTGTTATAAAGAACTTTGTATCCCTTCATATGCCGAACTAGTTGCATTGTGGATTTTGCCTAAAACATGATTTTAGAAAATGTTAATGGAATTTTTTTTTTTTTTTTTAATTACATTTGAAAACCCTTGTATGTTCAATTCTACATATGTCCTTCAAAAAATATTTTAGACCCTTTTCATGCAAAATGTATAATAAATATTTTTCTCTTTTGTTACACTCAAACAGTGTCTCCTGTCATATGCTGAACTGGTCGCATTGTGGATTTGGCCTAAAACATGATTTTGGACAATGCGCATGGAACTCAGCTTAAAACGTACTTGCAGACTTGAAAAGCCTTGCCTATTGTACAGCGCGCCTGTACTTCCAGTGCTGAACGAAAACCAATGATTTTGGACCCTGTGTTCATGCGAAATGGCTAAAATAATTGTTTCATGTTTGTTACACTCAAACCGTGTCTCCTGTCATATGCTGAACTGGTCGCATTGTGGATTTGGCCTAAAATATGATTTTGGACAATGTTCATGGAACTCAGCTTAAAACTTACTTGCAGACTTGAAAACCCTTGCCTATTGTAGAGGGCGCCTGTCCTTCCAGTGCTGAACGAAAACCCATGATTTTGGACCCTGTTTTCATGCGAAATGGCTAAAATAATTGTTTCACGTTTGTTACACTCAAACAGTGTCTCCTGTCAACTGGTCGCATTGTGGATTTGGGTTAAAACATGATTTTGGACAATGTTCATGGAACTCAGCTTAAAACGTACGTGCAGACTTGAAAACCTTTGCCTATTGTAGAGCGCACCTGTACTTCCAGTGCTGAACGAAAACCCATGATTTTGGACCCTGTTTTCATGCGAAATGGCTAAAAGAAATGTTTCACATTTGTTACACTCAAACAGTGTCTCCTGTCATATGCTGAACTGGTCGCATTGTGGATTTGGCCTAAAACATGATTTTGGACAATGTTCATGGAACTCAGCTTAAAACGTACTTGCAGACTTGAAAACCCTTGCCTATTGTAGAGCGCGCCTGTCCTTCCAGTGCTGAACGAAAACCCATGATTTTGGACCCTGTTTTCATGCGAAATGGCTAAAAGAAATGTTTCACATTTGTTACACTCAAACAGTGTCTCCTGTCATATGCTGAACTGGTCGCATTGTGGATTTGGCCTAAAACATGATTTTGGACAATGTTCATGGAACTCAGCTTAAAACGTACTTGCAGACTTGAAAACCCTTGCCTATTGTAGAGCGCGCCTGTCCTTCCAGTGCTGAACGAAAACCCATGATTTTGGACCCTGTTTTCATGCGAAATGGCTAAAATAATTGTTTCACGTTTGTTACACTCAAACAGTGTCTCCTGTCATATGCTGAACTGGTCGCATTGTGGATTTGGGTTAAAACATGATTTTGGACAATGTTCATGGAACTCAGCTTAAAACGTACGTGCAGACTTGAAAACCTTTGCCTATTGTAGAGCGCACCTGTACTTCCAGTGCTGAACGAAAACCCATGATTTTGGACCCTGTTTTTATGCGAAATAGCTAAAAGAAATGTTTCACGTTTGTTACACTCAAACAGTGTCTCCTGTCATATGCTGAACTGGTCGCATTGTGGATTTGGCCTAAAACATGATTTTGGACAATGTTCATGGAACTCAGCTTAAAACGTACTTGCAGACTTGAAAACCCTTGCCTATTGTACAGCGCGCCTGTACTTCCAGTGCTGAACTAAAACCAATGATTTTGGACCCTGTTTTCATGCGAAATGGCTAAAATAATTGTTTCACGTTTGTTACACTCAAACAGTGTCTCCTGTCATATGCTGAACTGGTCGCATTGTGGATTTGGCCTAAAACATGATTTTGGACAATGCGCATGGAACTCAGCTTAAAACGTACTTGCAGACTTGAAAAGCCTTGCCTATTGTACAGCGCGCCTGTACTTCCAGTGCTGAACGAAAACCAATGATTTTGGACCCTGTGTTCATGCGAAATGGCTAAAATAATTGTTTCATGTTTGTTACACTCAAACCGTGTCTCCTGTCATATGCTGAACTGTCGCATTGTGGATTTGGCCTAAAATATGATTTTGGACAATGTTCATGGAACTCAGCTTAAAACTTACTTGCAGACTTGAAAACCCTTGCCTATTGTAGAGGGCGCCTGTCCTTCCAGTGCTGAACGAAAACCCATGATTTTGGACCCTGTTTTCATGCGAAATGGCTAAAATAATTGTTTCACGTTTGTTACACTCAAACAGTGTCTCCTGTCATATGCTGAACTGGTCGCATTGTGGATTTGGGTTAAAACATGATTTTGGACAATGTTCATGGAACTCAGCTTAAAACGTACGTGCAGACTTGAAAACCTTTGCCTATTGTAGAGCGCACCTGTACTTCCAGTGCTGAACGAAAACCCATGATTTTGGACCCTGTTTTTATGCGAAATAGCTAAAAGAAATGTTTCACGTTTGTTACACTCAAACAGTGTCTCCTGTCATATGCTGAACTGGTCGCATTGTGGATTTGGCCTAAAACATGATTTTGGACAATGTTCATGGAACTCAGCTTAAAACGTACTTGCAGACTTGAAAACCCTTGCCTATTGTACAGCGCGCCTGTACTTCCAGTGCTGAACTAAAACCAATGATTTTGGACCCTGTTTTCATGCGAAATGGCTAAAATAATTGTTTCACGTTTGTTACACTCAAACAGTGTCTCCTGTCATATGCTGAACTGGTCGCATTGTGGATTTTGCCTAAAACATGATTTTAGAAAATATTCATTGAAAAAAGCATCTAAAAAAATCACATTTGAAAACTCTTGTATGTTGTATTCTACATATGTCCTTCTAGTGCTGAACGTTAAAAAAATATTTTAGACCCTTTTCATGCAAAATGTATAATAAATATTTTTCTCTTTTGTTATAAAGAACTTTGTATCCCTTCATATGCCGAACTAGTTGCATTGTGGATTTTGCCTAAAACATGATTTTAGAAAATGTTAATGGAAAAAAGATTTTTTTTTAAAATTACATTTGAAAACCCTTGTATGTTCAATTCTACATATGTCCTTCAAAAAATATTTTAGACCCTTTTCATGCAAAATGTATAATAAATATTTTTCTCTTTTGTTACACTCAAACAGTGTCTCCTGTCATATGCTGAACTGGTCGCATTGCGGATTTGGCCTAAAACATGGTTATGGACAATGTTCATGGAACTCAGCTTAAAACGTACTTGCAGATTTGAAAACCTTTGCCTATTGTAGAGCGCACCTGTACTTCCAGTGCTGAACGAAAACCCATGATTTTGGACCCTGTTTTCATGCGAAATGGCTAAAAGAAATGTTTCACATTTGTTACACTCAAACAGTGTCTCCTGTCATATGCTGAACTGGTCGCATTGTGGATTTGGCCTAAAACATGATTTTGGACAATGTTCATGGAACTCAGCTTAAAACGTACTTGCAGACTTGAAAACCCTTGTCTATTGTAGAGCGCGCCTGTCCTTCCAGTGCTGAACGAAAACCCATGATTTTGGACCCTGTTTTCATGCGAAATGGCTAAAATAATTGTTTCACGTTTGTTACACTCAAACAGTGTCTCCTGTCATATGCTGAACTGGTCGCATTGTGGATTTGGGTTAAAACATGATTTTGGACAATGTTCATGGAACTCAGCTTAAAACGTACGTGCAGACTTGAAAACCTTTGCCTATTGTAGAGCGCACCTGTACTTCCAGTGCTGAACGAAAACCCATGATTTTGGACCCTGTTTTTATGCGAAATAGCTAAAAGAAATGTTTCACGTTTGTTACACTCAAACAGTGTCTCCTGTCATATGCTGAACTGGTCGCATTGTGGATTTGGCCTAAAACATGATTTTGGACAATGTTCATGGAACTCAGCTTAAAACGTACTTGCAGACTTGAAAACCCTTGCCTATTGTACAGCGCGCCTGTACTTCCAGTGCTGAACTAAAACCAATGATTTTGGACCCTGTTTTCATGCGAAATGGCTAAAATAATTGTTTCACGTTTGTTACACTCAAACAGTGTCTCCTGTCATATGCTGAACTGGTCGCATTGTGGATTTTGCCTAAAACATGATTTTAGAAAATATTCATTGAAAAAAGCATCTAAAAAAATCACATTTGAAAACTCTTGTATGTTGTATTCTACATATGTCCTTCTAGTGCTGAACGTTAAAAAAATATTTTAGACCCTTTTCATGCAAAATGTATAATAAATATTTTTCTCTTTTGTTATAAAGAACTTTGTATCCCTTCATATGCCGAACTAGTTGCATTGTGGATTTTGCCTAAAACATGATTTTAGAAAATGTTAATGGAAAAAACATTTTTTTTTAAAATTACATTTGAAAACCCTTGTATGTTCAATTCTACATATGTCCTTCAAAAAATATTTTAGACCCTTTTCATGCAAAATGTATAATAAATATTTTTCTCTTTTGTTACACTCAAACAGTGTCTCCTGTCATATGCTGAACTGGTCGCATTGCGGATTTGGCCTAAAACATGGTTATGGACAATGTTCATGGAACTCAGCTTAAAACGTACTTGCAGACTTGAAAACCCTTGCCTATTGTAGAGCGCGCCTGTCCTTCCAGTGCTGAACGAAAACCCATGATTTTGGACCCTGTTTTCATGCGAAATGGCTAAAATAATTGTTTCACGTTTGTTACACTCAAACAGTGTCGCCTGTCATATGCTGAACTGGTCGCATTGTGGATTTGGGTTAAAACATGATTTTGGACAATGTTCATGGAACTCTGCTTAAAACGTACTTGCAGACTTGAAAACCTTTGCCTATTGTAGAGCGCACCTGTACTTCCAGTGCTGAACGAAAACCCATGATTTTGGACCCTGTTTTCATGCGAAATGGCTAAAAGAAATGTTTCACATTTGTTACACTCAAACAGTGTCTCCTGTCATATGCTGAACTGGTCGCATTGTGGATTTGGCCTAAAACATGATTTTGGACAATGTTCATGGAACTCAGCTTAAAACGTACTTGCAGACTTGAAAACCCTTGCCTATTGTAGAGCGCGCCTGTCCTTCCAGTGCTGAACAAAAACCCATGATTTTGGACCCTGTTTTCATGCGAAATGGCTAAAATAATTGTTTCACGTTTGTTACACTCAAACAGTGTCTCCTGTCATATGCTGAACTGGTCGCATTGTGGATTTGGGTTAAAACATGATTTTGGACAATGTTCATGGAACTCAGCTTAAAACGTACTTGCAGACTTGAAAACCCTTGCCTATTGTACAGCGCGCCTGTACTTCCAGTGCTGAACTAAAACCAATGATTTTGGACCCTGTTTTCATGCGAAATGGCTAAAATAATTGTTTCACGTTTGTTACACTCAAACAGTGTCTCCTGTCATATGCTGAACTGGTCGCATTGTGGATTTTGCCTAAAACATGATTTTAGAAAATATTCATTGAAAAAAGCATCTAAAAAAATCACATTTGAAAACTCTTGTATGTTGTATTCTACATATGTCCTTCTAGTGCTGAACGTTAAAAAAATATTTTAGACCCTTTTCATGCAAAATGTATAATAAATATTTTTCTCTTTTGTTATAAAGAACTTTGTATCCCTTCATATGCCGAACTAGTTGCATTGTGGATTTTGCCTAAAACATGATTTTAGAAAATGTTAATGGAATTTTTTTTTTTTTTTTTAATTACATTTGAAAACCCTTGTATGTTCAATTCTACATATGTCCTTCAAAAAATATTTTAGACCCTTTTCATGCAAAATGTATAATAAATATTTTTCTCTTTTGTTACACTCAAACAGTGTCTCCTGTCATATGCTGAACTGGTCGCATTGTGGATTTGGCCTAAAACATGATTTTGGACAATGCGCATGGAACTCAGCTTAAAACGTACTTGCAGACTTGAAAAGCCTTGCCTATTGTACAGCGCGCCTGTACTTCCAGTGCTGAACGAAAACCAATGATTTTGGACCCTGTGTTCATGCGAAATGGCTAAAATAATTGTTTCATGTTTGTTACACTCAAACCGTGTCTCCTGTCATATGCTGAACTGGTCGCATTGTGGATTTGGCCTAAAATATGATTTTGGACAATGTTCATGGAACTCAGCTTAAAACTTACTTGCAGACTTGAAAACCCTTGCCTATTGTAGAGGGCGCCTGTCCTTCCAGTGCTGAACGAAAACCCATGATTTTGGACCCTGTTTTCATGCGAAATGGCTAAAATAATTGTTTCACGTTTGTTACACTCAAACAGTGTCTCCTGTCAACTGGTCGCATTGTGGATTTGGGTTAAAACATGATTTTGGACAATGTTCATGGAACTCAGCTTAAAACGTACGTGCAGACTTGAAAACCTTTGCCTATTGTAGAGCGCACCTGTACTTCCAGTGCTGAACGAAAACCCATGATTTTGGACCCTGTTTTCATGCGAAATGGCTAAAAGAAATGTTTCACATTTGTTACACTCAAACAGTGTCTCCTGTCATATGCTGAACTGGTCGCATTGTGGATTTGGCCTAAAACATGATTTTGGACAATGTTCATGGAACTCAGCTTAAAACGTACTTGCAGACTTGAAAACCCTTGCCTATTGTAGAGCGCGCCTGTCCTTCCAGTGCTGAACGAAAACCCATGATTTTGGACCCTGTTTTCATGCGAAATGGCTAAAAGAAATGTTTCACATTTGTTACACTCAAACAGTGTCTCCTGTCATATGCTGAACTGGTCGCATTGTGGATTTGGCCTAAAACATGATTTTGGACAATGTTCATGGAACTCAGCTTAAAACGTACTTGCAGACTTGAAAACCCTTGCCTATTGTAGAGCGCGCCTGTCCTTCCAGTGCTGAACGAAAACCCATGATTTTGGACCCTGTTTTCATGCGAAATGGCTAAAATAATTGTTTCACGTTTGTTACACTCAAACAGTGTCTCCTGTCATATGCTGAACTGGTCGCATTGTGGATTTGGGTTAAAACATGATTTTGGACAATGTTCATGGAACTCAGCTTAAAACGTACGTGCAGACTTGAAAACCTTTGCCTATTGTAGAGCGCACCTGTACTTCCAGTGCTGAACGAAAACCCATGATTTTGGACCCTGTTTTTATGCGAAATAGCTAAAAGAAATGTTTCACGTTTGTTACACTCAAACAGTGTCTCCTGTCATATGCTGAACTGGTCGCATTGTGGATTTGGCCTAAAACATGATTTTGGACAATGTTCATGGAACTCAGCTTAAAACGTACTTGCAGACTTGAAAACCCTTGCCTATTGTACAGCGCGCCTGTACTTCCAGTGCTGAACTAAAACCAATGATTTTGGACCCTGTTTTCATGCGAAATGGCTAAAATAATTGTTTCACGTTTGTTACACTCAAACAGTGTCTCCTGTCATATGCTGAACTGGTCGCATTGTGGATTTGGCCTAAAACATGATTTTGGACAATGCGCATGGAACTCAGCTTAAAACGTACTTGCAGACTTGAAAAGCCTTGCCTATTGTACAGCGCGCCTGTACTTCCAGTGCTGAACGAAAACCAATGATTTTGGACCCTGTGTTCATGCGAAATGGCTAAAATAATTGTTTCATGTTTGTTACACTCAAACCGTGTCTCCTGTCATATGCTGAACTGTCGCATTGTGGATTTGGCCTAAAATATGATTTTGGACAATGTTCATGGAACTCAGCTTAAAACTTACTTGCAGACTTGAAAACCCTTGCCTATTGTAGAGGGCGCCTGTCCTTCCAGTGCTGAACGAAAACCCATGATTTTGGACCCTGTTTTCATGCGAAATGGCTAAAATAATTGTTTCACGTTTGTTACACTCAAACAGTGTCTCCTGTCATATGCTGAACTGGTCGCATTGTGGATTTGGGTTAAAACATGATTTTGGACAATGTTCATGGAACTCAGCTTAAAACGTACGTGCAGACTTGAAAACCTTTGCCTATTGTAGAGCGCACCTGTACTTCCAGTGCTGAACGAAAACCCATGATTTTGGACCCTGTTTTTATGCGAAATAGCTAAAAGAAATGTTTCACGTTTGTTACACTCAAACAGTGTCTCCTGTCATATGCTGAACTGGTCGCATTGTGGATTTGGCCTAAAACATGATTTTGGACAATGTTCATGGAACTCAGCTTAAAACGTACTTGCAGACTTGAAAACCCTTGCCTATTGTACAGCGCGCCTGTACTTCCAGTGCTGAACTAAAACCAATGATTTTGGACCCTGTTTTCATGCGAAATGGCTAAAATAATTGTTTCACGTTTGTTACACTCAAACAGTGTCTCCTGTCATATGCTGAACTGGTCGCATTGTGGATTTTGCCTAAAACATGATTTTAGAAAATATTCATTGAAAAAAGCATCTAAAAAAATCACATTTGAAAACTCTTGTATGTTGTATTCTACATATGTCCTTCTAGTGCTGAACGTTAAAAAAATATTTTAGACCCTTTTCATGCAAAATGTATAATAAATATTTTTCTCTTTTGTTATAAAGAACTTTGTATCCCTTCATATGCCGAACTAGTTGCATTGTGGATTTTGCCTAAAACATGATTTTAGAAAATGTTAATGGAAAAAAGATTTTTTTTTAAAATTACATTTGAAAACCCTTGTATGTTCAATTCTACATATGTCCTTCAAAAAATATTTTAGACCCTTTTCATGCAAAATGTATAATAAATATTTTTCTCTTTTGTTACACTCAAACAGTGTCTCCTGTCATATGCTGAACTGGTCGCATTGCGGATTTGGCCTAAAACATGGTTATGGACAATGTTCATGGAACTCAGCTTAAAACGTACTTGCAGATTTGAAAACCTTTGCCTATTGTAGAGCGCACCTGTACTTCCAGTGCTGAACGAAAACCCATGATTTTGGACCCTGTTTTCATGCGAAATGGCTAAAAGAAATGTTTCACATTTGTTACACTCAAACAGTGTCTCCTGTCATATGCTGAACTGGTCGCATTGTGGATTTGGCCTAAAACATGATTTTGGACAATGTTCATGGAACTCAGCTTAAAACGTACTTGCAGACTTGAAAACCCTTGTCTATTGTAGAGCGCGCCTGTCCTTCCAGTGCTGAACGAAAACCCATGATTTTGGACCCTGTTTTCATGCGAAATGGCTAAAATAATTGTTTCACGTTTGTTACACTCAAACAGTGTCTCCTGTCATATGCTGAACTGGTCGCATTGTGGATTTGGGTTAAAACATGATTTTGGACAATGTTCATGGAACTCAGCTTAAAACGTACGTGCAGACTTGAAAACCTTTGCCTATTGTAGAGCGCACCTGTACTTCCAGTGCTGAACGAAAACCCATGATTTTGGACCCTGTTTTTATGCGAAATAGCTAAAAGAAATGTTTCACGTTTGTTACACTCAAACAGTGTCTCCTGTCATATGCTGAACTGGTCGCATTGTGGATTTGGCCTAAAACATGATTTTGGACAATGTTCATGGAACTCAGCTTAAAACGTACTTGCAGACTTGAAAACCCTTGCCTATTGTACAGCGCGCCTGTACTTCCAGTGCTGAACTAAAACCAATGATTTTGGACCCTGTTTTCATGCGAAATGGCTAAAATAATTGTTTCACGTTTGTTACACTCAAACAGTGTCTCCTGTCATATGCTGAACTGGTCGCATTGTGGATTTTGCCTAAAACATGATTTTAGAAAATATTCATTGAAAAAAGCATCTAAAAAAATCACATTTGAAAACTCTTGTATGTTGTATTCTACATATGTCCTTCTAGTGCTGAACGTTAAAAAAATATTTTAGACCCTTTTCATGCAAAATGTATAATAAATATTTTTCTCTTTTGTTATAAAGAACTTTGTATCCCTTCATATGCCGAACTAGTTGCATTGTGGATTTTGCCTAAAACATGATTTTAGAAAATGTTAATGGAAAAAACATTTTTTTTTAAAATTACATTTGAAAACCCTTGTATGTTCAATTCTACATATGTCCTTCAAAAAATATTTTAGACCCTTTTCATGCAAAATGTATAATAAATATTTTTCTCTTTTGTTACACTCAAACAGTGTCTCCTGTCATATGCTGAACTGGTCGCATTGCGGATTTGGCCTAAAACATGGTTATGGACAATGTTCATGGAACTCAGCTTAAAACGTACTTGCAGACTTGAAAACCCTTGCCTATTGTAGAGCGCGCCTGTCCTTCCAGTGCTGAACGAAAACCCATGATTTTGGACCCTGTTTTCATGCGAAATGGCTAAAATAATTGTTTCACGTTTGTTACACTCAAACAGTGTCGCCTGTCATATGCTGAACTGGTCGCATTGTGGATTTGGGTTAAAACATGATTTTGGACAATGTTCATGGAACTCTGCTTAAAACGTACTTGCAGACTTGAAAACCTTTGCCTATTGTAGAGCGCACCTGTACTTCCAGTGCTGAACGAAAACCCATGATTTTGGACCCTGTTTTCATGCGAAATGGCTAAAAGAAATGTTTCACATTTGTTACACTCAAACAGTGTCTCCTGTCATATGCTGAACTGGTCGCATTGTGGATTTGGCCTAAAACATGATTTTGGACAATGTTCATGGAACTCAGCTTAAAACGTACTTGCAGACTTGAAAACCCTTGCCTATTGTAGAGCGCGCCTGTCCTTCCAGTGCTGAACAAAAACCCATGATTTTGGACCCTGTTTTCATGCGAAATGGCTAAAATAATTGTTTCACGTTTGTTACACTCAAACAGTGTCTCCTGTCATATGCTGAACTGGTCGCATTGTGGATTTGGGTTAAAACATGATTTTGGACAATGTTCATGGAACTCAGCTTAAAACGTACTTGCAGACTTGAAAACCCTTGCCTATTGTACAGCGCGCCTGTACTTCCAGTGCTGAACTAAAACCAATGATTTTGGACCCTGTTTTCATGCGAAATGGCTAAAATAATTGTTTCACGTTTGTTACACTCAAACAGTGTCTCCTGTCATATGCTGAACTGGTCGCATTGTGGATTTTGCCTAAAACATGATTTTAGAAAATATTCATTGAAAAAAGCATCTAAAAAAATCACATTTGAAAACTCTTGTATGTTGTATTCTACATATGTCCTTCTAGTGCTGAACGTTAAAAAAATATTTTAGACCCTTTTCATGCAAAATGTATAATAAATATTTTTCTCTTTTGTTATAAAGAACTTTGTATCCCTTCATATGCCGAACTAGTTGCATTGTGGATTTTGCCTAAAACATGATTTTAGAAAATGTTAATGGAAAAAAAAATTTTTTTTTAAAATTACATTTGAAAACCCTTGTATGTTCAATTCTACATATGTCCTTCAAAAAATATTTTAGACCCTTTTCATGCAAAATGTATAATAAATATTTTTCTCTTTTGTTACACTCAAACAGTGTCTCCTGTCATATGCTGAACTGGTCGCATTGTGGATTTGGCCTAAAACATGATTTTGGACAATGCTCATGGAACTCAGCTTAAAACGTACTTGCAGACTTGAAAACCTTTGCCTATTGTAGAGCGCACCTGTACTTAAAGTGCTGAACGAAAACCCATGATTTTGGACCCTGTTTTTATGCGAAATAGCTAAAATAAATGTTTCACGTTTGTTACACTCAAACAGTGTCTCCTGTCATATGCTGAACTGGTCGCATTGTGGATTTGGCCTAAAACATGATTTTGGACAATGTTCATGGAACTCAGCTTAAAACGTACTTGCAGACTTGAAAACCCTTGCCTATTGTACAGCGCGCCTGTACTTCCAGTGCTGAACTAAAACCAATGATTTTGGACCCTGTTTTCATGCGAAATGGCTAAAATAATTGTTTCACGTTTGTTACACTCAAACAGTGTGTGACACTCTGGCTCCATGGACTTTGATATTTGAGCCAGGGTTGTTCTTTTTCATTTGTTTGGGTGTATTTCTATGTTGGGGTGTCTAGGTTGTTGATTTCTATGTTTGGTATTGTGCTTGATTAGTCATATGACTCCCAATCGGAGGTAACGAGTGTCAGCTGTCGGCTCGTTATCTCTGATTGGGAGCCATATTTATACTGTGTGGTTTCTCCTTGGTTTTGTGGGTTTTTGTTCCATGTTTCTGTCAGTGTTACAGAGGACTTCACTATCGTCATTTGTTGTTTTTCGTGGTTGCTTTATTAAATAAAAGTCATCATGTTCACTCCACGCGCTGCGTATTGGTCCGCTTCTTCAGACGATCGTGACACAGTGTCTCCTGTCATATGCTGAACTGGTCGCATTGTGGATTTTGCCTAAAACATGATTTTAGAAAATATTCATTGAAAAAAGCATCTAAAAAAATCACATTTGAAAACTCTTGTATGTTGTATTCTACATATGTCCTTCTAGTGCTGAACGTTAAAAAAATATTTTAGACCCTTTTCATGCAAAATGTATAATAAATATTTTTCTCTTTTGTTATAAAGAACTTTGTATCCCTTCATATGCCGAACTAGTTGCATTGTGGATTTTGCCTAAAACATGATTTTAGAAAATGTTAATGGAAAAAACATTTTTTTTTAAAATTACATTTGAAAACCCTTGTATGTTCAATTCTACATATGTCCTTCAAAAAATATTTTAGACCCTTTTCATGCAAAATGTATAATAAATATTTTTCTCTTTTGTTACACTCAAACAGTGTCTCCTGTCATATGCTGAACTGGTCGCATTGCGGATTTGGCCTAAAACATGGTTATGGACAATGTTCATGGAACTCAGCTTAAAACGTACTTGCAGACTTGAAAACCCTTGCCTATTGTAGAGCGCGCCTGTCCTTCCAGTGCTGAACGAAAACCCATGATTTTGGACCCTGTTTTCATGCGAAATGGCTAAAATAATTGTTTCACGTTTGTTACACTCAAACAGTGTCGCCTGTCATATGCTGAACTGGTCGCATTGTGGATTTGGGTTAAAACATGATTTTGGACAATGTTCATGGAACTCAGCTTAAAACGTACTTGCAGACTTGAAAACCTTTGCCTATTGTAGAGCGCACCTGTACTTCCAGTGCTGAACGAAAACCCATGATTTTGGACCCTGTTTTCATGCGAAATGGCTAAAAGAAATGTTTCACATTTGTTACACTCAAACAGTGTCTCCTGTCATATGCTGAACTGGTCGCATTGTGGATTTGGCCTAAAACATGATTTTGGACAATGTTCATGGAACTCATCTTAAAACGTACTTGCAGACTTGAAAACCCTTGCCTATTGTAGAGCGCGCCTGTCCTTCCAGTGCTGAACGAAAACCCATGATTTTGGACCCTGTTTTCATGCGAAATGGCTAAAATAATTGTTTCACGTTTGTTACACTCAAACAGTGTCTCCTGTCATATGCTGAACTGGTCGCATTGTGGATTTGGGTTAAAACATGATTTTGGACAATGTTCATGGAACTCAGCTTAAAACGTACGTGCAGACTTGAAAACCTTTGCCTATTGTAGAGCGCACCTGTACTTCCAGTGCTGAACGAAAACCCATGATTTTGGACCCTGTTTTTATGCGAAATAGCTAAAAGAAATGTTTCACGTTTGTTACACTCAAACAGTGTCTCCTGTCATATGCTGAACTGGTCGCATTGTGGATTTGGCCTAAAACATGATTTTGGACAATGCTCATGGAACTCCGCTTAAAACGTACTTGCAGACTTGAAAACCCTTGCCTATTGTACAGCGCGCCTGTACTTCCAGTGCTGAACGAAAACCCATGATTTTGGACCCTGTTTTCATGCGAAATGGCTAAAAGAAATGTTTCACATTTGTTACACTCAAACAGTGTCTCCTGTCATATGCTGAACTGGTCGCATTGTGGATTTGGGTTAAAACATGATTTTGGACAATGTTCATGGAACTCAGCTTAAAACGTACTTGCAGACTTGAAAACCTTTGCCTATTGTAGAGCGCACCTGTACTTCCAGTGCTGAACGAAAACCCATGATTTTGGACCCTGTTTTTATGCGAAATAGCTAAAAGAAATGTTTCACGTTTGTTACACTCAAACAGTGTCTCCTGTCATATGCTGAACTGGTCGCATTGTGGATTTGGCCTAAAACATGATTTTGGACAATGTTCATGGAACTCAGCTTAAAACGTACTTGCAGACTTGAAAACCTTTGCCTATTGTAGAGCGCACCTGTACTTCCAGTGCTGAACGAAAACCCATGATTTTGGACCCTGTTTTTATGCGAAATGGCTAAAATAATTGTTTCACGTTTGTTACACTCAAACAGTGTCTCCTGTCATATGCTGAACTGGTCGCATTGTGGATTTTGCCTAAAACATGATTTTAGAAAATATTCATTGAAAAAAGCATCTAAAAAAATCACATTTGAAAACTCTTGTATGTTGTATTCTACATATGTCCTTCTAGTGCTGAACGTTAAAAAAATATTTTAGACCCTTTTCATGCAAAATGTATAATAAATATTTTTCTCTTTTGTTATAAAGAACTTTGTATCCCTTCATATGCCGAACTAGTTGCATTGTGGATTTTGCCTAAAACATGATTTTAGAAAATGTTAATGGAAAAAAACATTTTTTTTTAAAATTACATTTGAAAACCCTTGTATGTTCAATTCTACATATGTCCTTCAAAAAATATTTTAGACCCTTTTCATGCAAAATGTATAATAAATATTGTTCTCTTTTGTTACACTCAAACAGTGTCTCCTGTCATATGCTGAACTGGACGCATTGCGGATTTGGCCTAAAACATGGTTATGGACAATGTTCATGGAACTCAGCTTAAAACGTACTTGCAGACTTGAAAACCCTTGCCTATTGTAGAGCGCGCCTGTCCTTCCAGTGCTGAACGAAAACCCATGATTTTGGACCCTGTTTTCATGCGAAATGGCTAAAATAATTGTTTCACATTTGTTACACTCAAACAGTTTCTCCTGTCATTTGCTGAACTGGTCGCATTGTGGATTTTGCCTAAAACATGATTTTAGAAAATATTCATTGAAAAAAGCATCTAAAAAAATCACATTTGAAAACTCTTGTATGTTGTATTCTACATATGTCCTTCTAGTGCTGAACGTTAAAAAAATATTTTAGACCCTTTTCATGCAAAATGTATAATAAATATTTTTCTCTTTTGTTATAAAGAACTTTGTATCCCTTCATATGCCGAACTAGTTGCATTGTGGATTTTGCCTAAAACATGATTTTAGAAAATGTTAATGGAAAAAAACATTTTTTTTTAAAATTACATTTGAAAACCCTTGTATGTTCAATTCTACATATGTCCTTCAAAAAATATTTTAGACCCTTTTCATGCAAAATGTATAATAAATATTTTTCTCTTTTGTTACACTCAAACAGTGTCTCCTGTCATATGCTGAACTGGTCGCATTGCGGATTTGGCCTAAAACATGGTTATGGACAATGTTCATGGAACTCAGCTTAAAACGTACTTGCAGACTTGAAAACCCTTGCCTATTGTAGAGCGCGCCTGTCCTTCCAGTGCTGAACGAAAACCCATGATTTTGGACCCTGTTTTCATGCGAAATGGCTAAAATAATTGTTTCACGTTTGTTACACTCAAACAGTGTCTCCTGTCATATGCTGAACTGGTCGCATTGTGGATTTGGGTTAAAACATGATTTTGGACAATGTTCATGGAACTCAGCTTAAAACGTACGTGCAGACTTGAAAACCTTTGCCTATTGTAGAGCGCACCTGTACTTCCAGTGCTGAACGAAAACCCATGATTTTGGACCCTGTTTTTATGGGAAATAGCTAAAAGAAATGTTTCACGTTTGTTACACTCAAACAGTGTCTCCTGTCATATGCTGAACTGGTCGCATTGTGGATTTGGCCTAAAACATGATTTTGGACAATGCTCATGGAACTCCGCTTAAAACGTACTTGCAGACTTGAAAACCCTTGCCTATTGTACAGCGCGCCTGTACTTCCAGTGCTGAACGAAAACCCATGATTTTGGACCCTGTTTTCATGCGAAATGGCTAAAAGAAATGTTTCACATTTGTTACACTCAAACAGTGTCTCCTGTCATATGCTGAACTGGTCGCATTGTGGATTTGGGTTAAAACATGATTTTGGACAATGTTCATGGAACTCAGCTTAAAACGTACTTGCAGACTTGAAAACCTTTGCCTATTGTAGAGCGCACCTGTACTTCCAGTGCTGAACGAAAACCCATGATTTTGGACCCTGTTTTTATGCGAAATAGCTAAAAGAAATGTTTCACGTTTGTTACACTCAAACAGTGTCTCCTGTCATATGCTGAACTGGTCGCATTGTGGATTTGGCCTAAAACATGATTTTGGACAATGTTCATGGAACTCCGCTTAAAACGTACTTGCAGACTTGAAAACCCTTGCCTATTGTAGAGCGCGCCTGTCCTTCCAGTGCTGAACGAAAACCCATGATTTTGGACCCTGTTTTCATGCGAAATGGCTAAAATAATTGTTTCACGTTTGTTACACTCAAACAGTTTCTCCTGTCATATGCTGAACTGGTCGCATTGTGGATTTGGGTTAAAACATGATTTTGGACAATGTTCATGGAACTCAGCTTAAAACGTACTTGCAGACTTGAAAACCTTTGCCTATTGTAGAGCGCACCTGTACTTCCAGTGCTGAACGAAAACCCATGATTTTGGACCCTGTTTTTATGCGAAATGGCTAAAAGAAATGTTTCACGTTTGTTACACTCAAACAGTGTCTCCTGTCATATGCTGAACTGGTCGCATTGCGGATTTGGCCTAAAACATGATTTTGGACAATGTTCATGGAACTCAGCTTAAAACGTACTTGCAGACTTGAAAACCCTTGCCTATTGTACAGCGCGCCTGTACTTCCAGTGCTGAACTAAAACCAATGATTTTGGACCCTGTTTTCATGCGAAATGGCTAAAATAATTGTTTCACGTTTGTTACACTCAAACAGTGTCTCCTGTCATATGCTGAACTGGTCGCATTGTGGATTTTGCCTAAAACATGATTTTAGAAAATATTCATTGAAAAAAGCATCTAAAAAAATCACATTTGAAAACTCTTGTATGTTGTATTCTACATATGTCCTTCTAGTGCTGAACGTTAAAAAAATATTTTAGACCCTTTTCATGCAAAATGTATAATAAATATTTTTCTCTTTTGTTATAAAGAACTTTGTATCCCTTCATATGCCGAACTAGTTGCATTGTGGATTTTGCCTAAAACATGATTTTAGAAAATGTTAATGGAAAAAAATTTTTTTTTTTTAAATTACATTTGAAAACCCTTGTATGTTCAATTCTACATATGTCCTTCAAAAAATATTTTAGACCCTTTTCATGCAAAATGTATAATAAATATTTTTCTCTTTTGTTACACTCAAACAGTGTCTCCTGTCATATGCTGAACTGGTCGCATTGCGGATTTGGCCTAAAACATGGTTATGGACAATGTTCATGGAACTCAGCTTAAAACGTACTTGCAGACTTGAAAACCCTTGCCTATTGTAGAGCGCGCCTGTCCTTCCAGTGCTGAACGAAAACCCATGATTTTGGACCCTGTTTTCATGCGAAATGGCTAAAATAATTGTTTCACGTTTGTTACACTCAAACAGTGTCTCCTGTCATATGCTGAACTGGTCGCATTGTGGATTTTGCCTAAAACATGATTTTAGAAAATATTCATTGAAAAAAGCATCTAAAAAAATCACATTTGAAAACTCTTGTATGTTGTATTCTACATATGTCCTTCTAGTGCTGAACGTTAAAAAAATATTTTAGACCCTTTTCATGCAAAATGTATAATAAATATTTTTCTCTTTTGTTATAAAGAACTTTGTATCCCTTCATATGCCGAACTAGTTGCATTGTGGATTTTGCCTAAAACATGATTTTAGAAAATGTTAATGGAAAAAAACATTTTTTTTTTAAATTACATTTGAAAACCCTTGTATGTTCAATTCTACATATGTCCTTCAAAAAATATTTTAGACCCTTTTCATGCAAAATGTATAATAAATATTGTTCTCTTTTGTTACACTCAAACAGTGTCTCCTGTCATATGCTGAACTGGACGCATTGCGGATTTGGCCTAAAACATGGTTATGGACAATGTTCATGGAACTCAGCTTAAAACGTACTTGCAGACTTGAAAACCCTTGCCTATTGTAGAGCGCGCCTGTCCTTCCAGTGCTGAACGAAAACCCATGATTTTGGACCCTGTTTTCATGCGAAATGGCTAAAATAATTGTTTCACATTTGTTACACTCAAACAGTGTCTCCTGTCATATGCTGAACTGGTCGCATTGTGGATTTGGGTTAAAACATGATTTTGGACAATGTTCATGGAACTCAGCTTAAAACGTACTTGCAGACTTGAAAACCTTTGCCTATTGTAGAGTGCACCTGTACTTCCAGTGCTGAACGAAAACCCATGATTTTGGACCCTGTTTTTATGCGAAATGGCTAAAAGAAATGTTTCACGTTTGTTACACTCAAACAGTGTCTCCTGTCATATGCTGAACTGGTCGCATTGCGGATTTGGCCTAAAACATGATTTTGGACAATGTTCATGGAACTCAGCTTAAAACGTACTTGCAGACTTGAAAACCCTTGCCTATTGTACAGCGCGCCTGTACTTCCAGTGCTGAACTAAAACCAATGATTTTGGACCCTGTTTTCATGCGAAATGGCTAAAATAATTGTTTCACGTTTGTTACACTCAAACAGTGTCTCCTGTCATATGCTGAACTGGTCGCATTGTGGATTTTGCCTAAAACATGATTTTAGAAAATATTCATTGAAAAAAGCATCTAAAAAAATCACATTTGAAAACTCTTGTATTTTGTATTCTACATATGTCCTTCTAGTGCTGAACGTTAAAAAAATATTTTAGACCCTTTTCATGCAAAATGTATAATAAATATTTTTCTCTTTTGTTATAAAGAACTTTGTATCCCTTCATATGCCGAACTAGTTGCATTGTGGATTTTGCCTAAAACATGATTTTAGAAAATGTTAATGGAAAAAAACATTTTTTTTTTAAGTTACATTTGAAAACCCTTGTATGTTCAATTCTACATATGTCCTTCAAAAAATATTTTAGACCCTTTTCATGCAAAATGTATAATAAATATTTTTCTCTTTTGTTACACTCAAACAGTGTCTCCTGTCATATGCTGAACTGGTCGCATTGCGGATTTGGCCTAAAACATGGTTATGGACAATGTTCATGGAACTCAGCTTAAAACGTACTTGCAGACTTGAAAACCCTTGCCTATTGTAGAGCGCGCCTGTCCTTCCAGTGCTGAACGAAAACCCATGATTTTGGACCCTGTTTTCATGCGAAATGGCTAAAATAATTGTTTCACGTTTGTTACACTCAAACAGTGTCTCCTGTCATATGCTGAACTGGTCGCATTGTGGATTTGGGTTAAAACATGATTTTGGACAATGTTCATGGAACTCAGCTTAAAACGTACGTGCAGACTTGAAAACCTTTGCCTATTGTAGAGCGCACCTGTACTTCCAGTGCTGAACGAAAACCCATGATTTTGGACCCTGTTTTTATGCGAAATAGCTAAAAGAAATGTTTCACGTTTGTTACACTCAAACAGTGTCTCCTGTCATATGCTGAACTGGTCGCATTGTGGATTTGGCCTAAAACATGATTTTGGACAATGCTCATGGAACTCCGCTTAAAACGTACTTGCAGACTTGAAAACCCTTGCCTATTGTACAGCGCGCCTGTACTTCCAGTGCTGAACGAAAACCCATGATTTTGGACCCTGTTTTCATGCGAAATGGCTAAAAGAAATGTTTCACATTTGTTACACTCAAACAGTGTCTCCTGTCATATGCTGAACTGGTCGCATTGTGGATTTGGGTTAAAACATGATTTTGGACAATGTTCATGGAACTCAGCTTAAAACGTACTTGCAGACTTGAAAACCTTTGCCTATTGTAGAGCGCACCTGTACTTCCAGTGCTGAACGAAAACCCATGATTTTGGACCCTGTTTTTATGCGAAATAGCTAAAAGAAATGTTTCACGTTTGTTACACTCAAACAGTTTCTCCTGTCATATGCTGAACTGGTCGCATTGTGGATTTGGCCTAAAACATGATTTTGGACAATGTTCATGGAACTCCGCTTAAAACGTACTTGCAGACTTGAAAACCCTTGCCTATTGTAGAGCGCGCCTGTCCTTCCAGTGCTGAACGAAAACCCATGATTTTGGACCCTGTTTTCATGCGAAATGGCTAAAATAATTGTTTCACGTTTGTTACACTCAAACAGTTTCTCCTGTCATATGCTGAACTGGTCGCATTGTGGATTTGGGTTAAAACATGATTTTGGACAATGTTCATGGAACTCAGCTTAAAACGTACTTGCAGACTTGAAAACCTTTGCCTATTGTAGAGCGCACCTGTACTTCCAGTGCTGAACGAAAACCCATGATTTTGGACCCTGTTTTTATGCGAAATGGCTAAAAGAAATGTTTCACGTTTGTTACACTCAAACAGTGTCTCCTGTCATATGCTGAACTGGTCGCATTGCGGATTTGGCCTAAAACATGATTTTGGACAATGTTAATGGAACTCAGCTTAAAACGTACTTGCAGACTTGAAAACCCTTGCCTATTGTACAGCGCGCCTGTACTTCCAGTGCTGAACTAAAACCAATGATTTTGGACCCTGTTTTCATGCGAAATGGCTAAAATAATTGTTTCACGTTTGTTACACTCAAACAGTGTCTCCTGTCATATGCTGAACTGGTCGCATTGTGGATTTTGCCTAAAACATGATTTTAGAAAATATTCATTGAAAAAAGCATCTAAAAAAATCACATTTGAAAACGCTTGTATGTTGTATTCTACATATGTCCTTCTAGTGCTGAACGTTAAAAAAATATTTTAGACCCTTTTCATGCAAAATGTATAATAAATATTTTTCTCTTTTGTTATAAAGAACTTTGTATCCCTTCATATGCCGAACTAGTTGCATTGTGGATTTTGCCTAAAACATGATTTTAGAAAATGTTAATGGAAATTTTTTATTTTTTTTTAAATTACATTTGAAAACCCTTGTATGTTCAATTCTACATATGTCCTTCAAAAAATATTTTAGACCCTTTTCATGCAAAATGTATAATAAATATTTTTCTCTTTTGTTACACTCAAACAGTGTCTCCTGTCATATGCTGAACTGGTCGCATTGCGGATTTGGCCTAAAACATGGTTATGGACAATGTTCATGGAACTCAGCTTAAAACGTACTTGCAGACTTGAAAACCCTTGCCTATTGTAGAGCGCGCCTGTCCTTCCAGTGCTGAACGAAAACCCATGATTTTGGACCCTGTTTTTATGCGAAATAGCTAAAAGAAATGTTTCACGTTTGTTACACTCAAACAGTGTCTCCTGTCATATGCTGAACTGGTCGCATTGTGGATTTGGCCTAAAACATGATTTTGGACAATGCTCATGGAACTCAGCTTAAAACATACTTGCAGACTTGAAAACCCTTGCCTATTGTACAGCGCGCCTGTCCTTCCAGTGCTGAACGAAAACCAATGATTTTGGACCCTGTGTTCATGCGAAATGGCTAAAATAATTGTTTCACGTTTGTTACACTCAAACAGTGTCTCCTGTCATATGCTGAACTGGTCGCATTGTGGATTTGGCCTAAAACATGATTTTGGACAATGTTCATGGAACTCAGCTTAAAACGTACTTGCAGACTTGAAAACCCTTGCCTATTGTAGAGCGCGCCTGTCCTTCCAGTGCTGAACGAAAACCCATGATTTTGGACCCTGTTTTCATGCGAAATGGCTAAAATAATTGTTTCACGTTTGTTACACTCAAACAGTGTCTCCTGTCATATGCTGAACTGGTCGCATTGTGGATTTGGGTTAAAACATGATTTTGGACAATGTTCATGGAACTCAGCTTAAAACGTACTTGCAGACTTGAAAACCTTTGCCTATTGTAGAGCGCACCTGTACTTCCAGTGCTGAACGAAAACCCATGATTTTGGACCCTGTTTTTATGCGAAATAGCTAAAAGAAATGTTTCACGTTTGTTACACTCAAACAGTGTCTCCTGTCATATGCTGAACTGGTCGCATTGTGGATTTGGCCTAAAACATGATTTTGGACAATGCTCATGGAACTCCGCTTAAAACGTACTTGCAGACTTGAAAACCCTTGCCTATTGTACAGCGCGCCTGTACTTCCAGTGCTGAACGAAAACCCATGATTTTGGACCCTGTTTTCATGCGAAATGGCTAAAAGAAATGTTTCACATTTGTTACACTCAAACAGTGTCTCCTGTCATATGCTGAACTGGTCGCATTGTGGATTTGGGTTAAAACATGATTTTGGACAATGTTCATGGAACTCAGCTTAAAACGTACTTGCAGACTTGAAAACCTTTGCCTATTGTAGAGCGCACCTGTACTTCCAGTGCTGAACGAAAACCCATGATTTTGGACCCTGTTTTTATGCGAAATAGCTAAAAGAAATGTTTCACGTTTGTTACACTCAAACAGTGTCTCCTGTCATATGCTGAACTGGTCGCATTGTGGATTTGGCCTAAAACATGATTTTGGACAATGTTCATGGAACTCCGCTTAAAACGTACTTGCAGACTTGAAAACCCTTGCCTATTGTAGAGCGCGCCTGTCCTTCCAGTGCTGAACGAAAACCCATGATTTTGGACCCTGTTTTCATGCGAAATGGCTAAAATAATTGTTTCACGTTTGTTACACTCAAACAGTGTCTCCTGTCATATGCTGAACTGGTCGCATTGTGGATTTTGCCTAAAACATGATTTTAGAAAATATTCATTGAAAAAAGCATCTAAAAAAATCACATTTGAAAACTCTTGTATGTTGTATTCTACATATGTCCTTCTAGTGCTGAACGTTAAAAAAATATTTTAGACCCTTTTCATGCAAAATGTATAATAAATATTTTTCTCTTTTGTTATAAAGAACTTTGTATCCCTTCATATGCCGAACTAGTTGCATTGTGGATTTTGCCTAAAACATGATTTTAGAAAATGTTAATGGAAAAAAACATTTTTTTTTAAAATTACATTTGAAAACCCTTGTATGTTCAATTCTACATATGTCCTTCAAAAAATATTTTAGACCCTTTTCATGCAAAATGTATAATAAATATTGTTCTCTTTTGTTACACTCAAACAGTGTCTCCTGTCATATGCTGAACTGGACGCATTGCGGATTTGGCCTAAAACATGGTTATGGACAATGTTCATGGAACTCAGCTTAAAACGTACTTGCAGACTTGAAAACCCTTGCCTATTGTAGAGCGCGCCTGTCCTTCCAGTGCTGAACGAAAACCCATGATTTTGGACCCTGTTTTCATGCGAAATGGCTAAAATAATTGTTTCACATTTGTTACACTCAAACAGTGTCTCCTGTCATATGCTGAACTGGTCGCATTGCGGATTTGGCCTAAAACATGATTTTGGACAATGTTCATGGAACTCAGCTTAAAACGTACTTGCAGACTTGAAAACCCTTGCCTATTGTACAGCGCGCCTGTACTTCCAGTGCTGAACTAAAACCAATGATTTTGGACCCTGTTTTCATGCGAAATGGCTAAAATAATTGTTTCACGTTTGTTACACTCAAACAGTGTCTCCTGTCATATGCTGAACTGGTCGCATTGTGGATTTTGCCTAAAACATGATTTTAGAAAATATTCATTGAAAAAAGCATCTAAAAAAATCACATTTGAAAACTCTTGTATGTTGTATTCTACATATGTCCTTCTAGTGCTGAACGTTAAAAAAATATTTTAGACCCTTTTCATGCAAAATGTATAATAAATATTTTTCTCTTTTGTTATAAAGAACTTTGTATCCCTTCATATGCCGAACTAGTTGCATTGTGGATTTTGCCTAAAACATGATTTTAGAAAATGTTAATGGAAAAAAACATTTTTTTTTAAAATTACATTTGAAAACCCTTGTATGTTCAATTCTACATATGTCCTTCAAAAAATATTTTAGACCCTTTTCATGCAAAATGTATAATAAATATTTTTCTCTTTTGTTACACTCAAACAGTGTCTCCTGTCATATGCTGAACTGGTCGCATTGCGGATTTGGCCTAAAACATGGTTATGGACAATGTTCATGGAACTCAGCTTAAAACGTACTTGCAGACTTGAAAACCCTTGCCTATTGTAGAGCGCGCCTGTCCTTCCAGTGCTGAACGAAAACCCATGATTTTGGACCCTGTTTTCATGCGAAATGGCTAAAATAATTGTTTCACGTTTGTTACACTCAAACAGTGTCTCCTGTCATATGCTGAACTGGTCGCATTGTGGATTTGGGTTAAAACATGATTTTGGACAATGTTCATGGAACTCAGCTTAAAACGTACGTGCAGACTTGAAAACCTTTGCCTATTGTAGAGCGCACCTGTACTTCCAGTGCTGAACGAAAACCCATGATTTTGGACCCTGTTTTTATGCGAAATAGCTAAAAGAAATGTTTCACGTTTGTTACACTCAAACAGTGTCTCCTGTCATATGCTGAACTGGTCGCATTGTGGATTTGGCCTAAAACATGATTTTGGACAATGCTCATGGAACTCCGCTTAAAACGTACTTGCAGACTTGAAAACCCTTGCCTATTGTACAGCGCGCCTGTACTTCCAGTGCTGAACGAAAACCCATGATTTTGGACCCTGTTTTCATGCGAAATGGCTAAAAGAAATGTTTCACATTTGTTACACTCAAACAGTGTCTCCTGTCATATGCTGAACTGGTCGCATTGTGGATTTGGGTTAAAACATGATTTTGGACAATGTTCATGGAACTCAGCTTAAAACGTACTTGCAGACTTGAAAACCTTTGCCTATTGTAGAGCGCACCTGTACTTCCAGTGCTGAACGAAAACCCATGATTTTGGACCCTGTTTTTATGCGAAATAGCTAAAAGAAATGTTTCACGTTTGTTACACTCAAACAGTGTCTCCTGTCATATGCTGAACTGGTCGCATTGTGGATTTGGCCTAAAACATGATTTTGGACAATGTTCATGGAACTCCGCTTAAAACGTACTTGCAGACTTGAAAACCCTTGCCTATTGTAGAGCGCGCCTGTCCTTCCAGTGCTGAACGAAAACCCATGATTTTGGACCCTGTTTTCATGCGAAATGGCTAAAATAATTGTTTCACGTTTGTTACACTCAAACAGTTTCTCCTGTCATATGCTGAACTGGTCGCATTGTGGATTTGGGTTAAAACATGATTTTGGACAATGTTCATGGAACTCAGCTTAAAACGTACTTGCAGACTTGAAAACCTTTGCCTATTGTAGAGCGCACCTGTACTTCCAGTGCTGAACGAAAACCCATGATTTTGGACCCTGTTTTTATGCGAAATGGCTAAAAGAAATGTTTCACGTTTGTTACACTCAAACAGTGTCTCCTGTCATATGCTGAACTGGTCGCATTGCGGATTTGGCCTAAAACATGATTTTGGACAATGTTCATGGAACTCAGCTTAAAACGTACTTGCAGACTTGAAAACCCTTGCCTATTGTACAGCGCGCCTGTACTTCCAGTGCTGAACGAAAACCCATGATTTTGGACCCTGTTTTCATGCGAAATGGCTAAAAGAAATGTTTCACATTTGTTACACTCAAACAGTGTCTCCTGTCATATGCTGAACTGGTCGCATTGTGGATTTGGGTTAAAACATGATTTTGGACAATGTTCATGGAACTCAGCTTAAAACGTACTTGCAGACTTGAAAACCTTTGCCTATTGTAGAGCGCACCTGTACTTCCAGTGCTGAACGAAAACCCATGATTTTGGACCCTGTTTTTATGCGAAATAGCTAAAAGAAATGTTTCACGTTTGTTACACTCAAACAGTGTCTCCTGTCATATGCTGAACTGGTCGCATTGTGGATTTGGCCTAAAACATGATTTTGGACAATGTTCATGGAACTCCGCTTAAAACGTACTTGCAGACTTGAAAACCCTTGCCTATTGTAGAGCGCGCCTGTCCTTCCAGTGCTGAACGAAAACCCATGATTTTGGACCCTGTTTTCATGCGAAATGGCTAAAATAATTGTTTCACGTTTGTTACACTCAAACAGTTTCTCCTGTCATATGCTGAACTGGTCGCATTGTGGATTTGGGTTAAAACATGATTTTGGACAATGTTCATGGAACTCAGCTTAAAACGTACTTGCAGACTTGAAAACCTTTGCCTATTGTAGAGCGCACCTGTACTTCCAGTGCTGAACGAAAACCCATGATTTTGGACCCTGTTTTTATGCGAAATGGCTAAAAGAAATGTTTCACGTTTGTTACACTCAAACAGTGTCTCCTGTCATATGCTGAACTGGTCGCATTGCGGATTTGGCCTAAAACATGATTTTGGACAATGTTCATGGAACTCAGCTTAAAACGTACTTGCAGACTTGAAAACCCTTGCCTATTGTACAGCGCGCCTGTACTTCCAGTGCTGAACTAAAACCAATGATTTTGGACCCTGTTTTCATGCGAAATGGCTAAAATAATTGTTTCACGTTTGTTACACTCAAACAGTGTCTCCTGTCATATGCTGAACTGGTCGCATTGTGGATTTTGCCTAAAACATGATTTTAGAAAATATTCATTGAAAAAAGCATCTAAAAAAATCACATTTGAAAACTCTTGTATGTTGTATTCTACATATGTCCTTCTAGTGCTGAACGTTAAAAAAATATTTTAGACCCTTTTCATGCAAAATGTATAATAAATATTTTTCTCTTTTGTTATAAAGAACTTTGTATCCCTTCATATGCCGAACTAGTTGCATTGTGGATTTTGCCTAAAACATGATTTTAGAAAATGTTAATGGAAATTTTTTTTTTTTTTTTAAATTACATTTGAAAACCCTTGTATGTTCAATTCTACATATGTCCTTCAAAAAATATTTTAGACCCTTTTCATGCAAAATGTATAATAAATATTTTTCTCTTTTGTTACACTCAAACAGTGTCTCCTGTCATATGCTGAACTGGTCGCATTGCGGATTTGGCCTAAAACATGGTTATGGACAATGTTCATGGAACTCAGCTTAAAACGTACTTGCAGACTTGAAAACCCTTGCCTATTGTAGAGCGCGCCTGTCCTTCCAGTGCTGAACGAAAACCCATGATTTTGGACCCTGTTTTCATGCGAAATGGCTAAAATAATTGTTTCACGTTTGTTACACTCAAACAGTGTCTCCTGTCATATGCTGAACTGGTCGCATTGTGGATTTGGGTTAAAACATGATTTTGGACAATGTTCATGGAACTCAGCTTAAAACGTACTTGCAGACTTGAAAACCTTTGCCTATTGTAGAGCGCACCTGTACTTCCAGTGCTGAACGAAAACCCATGATTTTGGACCCTGTTTTTATGCGAAATAGCTAAAAGAAATGTTTCACGTTTGTTACACTCAAACAGTGTCTCCTGTCATATGCTGAACTGGTCGCATTGTGGATTTGGCCTAAAACATGATTTTGGACAATGCTCATGGAACTCAGCTTAAAACATACTTGCAGACTTGAAAACCCTTGCCTATTGTACAGCGCGCCTGTCCTTCCAGTGCTGAACGAAAACCAATGATTTTGGACCCTGTGTTCATGCGAAATGGCTAAAATAATTGTTTCACGTTTGTTACACTCAAACAGTGTCTCCTGTCATATGCTGAACTGGTCGCATTGTGGATTTGGCCTAAAACATGATTTTGGACAATGTTCATGGAACTCAGCTTAAAACGTACTTGCAGACTTGAAAACCCTTGCCTATTGTAGAGCGCGCCTGTCCTTCCAGTGCTGAACGAAAACCCATGATTTTGGACCCTGTTTTCATGCGAAATGGCTAAAATAATTGTTTCACGTTTGTTACACTCAAACAGTGTCTCCTGTCATATGCTGAACTGGTCGCATTGTGGATTTGGGTTAAAACATGATTTTGGACAATGTTCATGGAACTCAGCTTAAAACGTACTTGCAGACTTGAAAACCTTTGCCTATTGTAGAGCGCACCTGTACTTCCAGTGCTGAACGAAAACCCATGATTTTGGACCCTGTTTTTATGCGAAATAGCTAAAAGAAATGTTTCACGTTTGTTACACTCAAACAGTGTCTCCTGTCATATGCTGAACTGGTCGCATTGTGGATTTGGCCTAAAACATGATTTTGGACAATGCTCATGGAACTCCGCTTAAAACGTACTTGCAGACTTGAAAACCCTTGCCTATTGTACAGCGCGCCTGTACTTCCAGTGCTGAACGAAAACCCATGATTTTGGACCCTGTTTTCATGCGAAATGGCTAAAAGAAATGTTTCACATTTGTTACACTCAAACAGTGTCTCCTGTCATATGCTGAACTGGTCGCATTGTGGATTTGGGTTAAAACATGATTTTGGACAATGTTCATGGAACTCCGCTTAAAACGTACTTGCAGACTTGAAAACCCTTGCCTATTGTAGAGCGCGCCTGTCCTTCCAGTGCTGAACGAAAACCCATGATTTTGGACCCTGTTTTCATGCGAAATGGCTAAAATAATTGTTTCACGTTTGTTACACTCAAACAGTTTCTCCTGTCATATGCTGAACTGGTCGCATTGTGGATTTGGGTTAAAACATGATTTTGGACAATGTTCATGGAACTCAGCTTAAAACGTACTTGCAGACTTGAAAACCTTTGCCTATTGTAGAGCGCACCTGTACTTCCAGTGCTGAACGAAAACCCATGATTTTGGACCCTGTTTTTATGCGAAATGGCTAAAAGAAATGTTTCACGTTTGTTACACTCAAACAGTGTCTCCTGTCATATGCTGAACTGGTCGCATTGCGGATTTGGCCTAAAACATGATTTTGGACAATGTTCATGGAACTCAGCTTAAAACGTACTTGCAGACTTGAAAACCCTTGCCTATTGTACAGCGCGCCTGTACTTCCAGTGCTGAACTAAAACCAATGATTTTGGACCCTGTTTTCATGCGAAATGGCTAAAATAATTGTTTCACGTTTGTTACACTCAAACAGTGTCTCCTGTCATATGCTGAACTGGTCGCATTGTGGATTTTGCCTAAAACATGATTTTAGAAAATATTCATTGAAAAAAGCATCTAAAAAAATCACATTTGAAAACTCTTGTATGTTGTATTCTACATATGTCCTTCTAGTGCTGAACGTTAAAAAAATATTTTAGACCCTTTTCATGCAAAATGTATAATAAATATTTTTCTCTTTTGTTATAAAGAACTTTGTATCCCTTCATATGCCGAACTAGTTGCATTGTGGATTTTGCCTAAAACATGATTTTAGAAAATGTTAATGGAACATTTTTTTTTTTTTTTTAATTACATTTGAAAACCCTTGTATGTTCAATTCTACATATGTCCTTCAAAAAATATTTTAGACCCTTTTCATGCAAAATGTATAATAAATATTTTTCTCTTTTGTTACACTCAAACAGTGTCTCCTGTCATATGCTGAACTGGTCGCATTGCGGATTTGGCCTAAAACATGGTTATGGACAATGTTCATGGAACTCAGCTTAAAACGTACTTGCAGACTTGAAAACCCTTGCCTATTGTAGAGCGCGCCTGTCCTTCCAGTGCTGAACGAAAACCCATGATTTTGGACCCTGTTTTCATGCGAAATGGCTAAAATAATTGTTTCACGTTTGGTACACTCAAACAGTGTCTCCTGTCATATGCTGAACTGGTCGCATTGTGGATTTGGGTTAAAACATGATTTTGGACAATGTTCATGGAACTCAGCTTAAAACGTACTTGCAGACTTGAAAACCTTTGCCTATTGTAGAGCGCACCTGTACTTCCAGTGCTGAACGAAAACCCATGATTTTGGACCCTGTTTTTATGCGAAATAGCTAAAAGAAATGTTTCACGTTTGTTACACTCAAACAGTGTCTCCTGTCATATGCTGAACTGGTCGCATTGTGGATTTGGCCTAAAACATGATTTTGGACAATGCTCATGGAACTCAGCTTAAAACATACTTGCAGACTTGAAAACCCTTGCCTATTGTACAGCGCGCCTGTCCTTCCAGTGCTGAACGAAAACCAATGATTTTGGACCCTGTGTTCATGCGAAATGGCTAAAATAATTGTTTCACGTTTGTTACACTCAAACAGTGTCTCCTGTCATATGCTGAACTGGTCGCATTGTGGATTTGGCCTAAAACATGATTTTGGACAATGTTCATGGAACTCAGCTTAAAACGTACTTGCAGACTTGAAAACCCTTGCCTATTGTAGAGCGCGCCTGTCCTTCCAGTGCTGAACGAAAACCCATGATTTTGGACCCTGTTTTCATGCGAAATGGCTAAAATAATTGTTTCACGTTTGTTACACTCAAACAGTGTCTCCTGTCATATGCTGAACTGGTCGCATTGTGGATTTGGGTTAAAACATGATTTTGGACAATGTTCATGGAACTCAGCTTAAAACGTACTTGCAGACTTGAAAACCTTTGCCTATTGTAGAGCGCACCTGTACTTCCAGTGCTGAACGAAAACCCATGATTTTGGACCCTGTTTTTATGCGAAATAGCTAAAAGAAATGTTTCACGTTTGTTACACTCAAACAGTGTCTCCTGTCATATGCTGAACTGGTCGCATTGTGGATTTGGCCTAAAACATGATTTTGGACAATGCTCATGGAACTCAGCTTAAAACGTACTTGCAGACTTGAAAACCCTTGCCTATTGTACAGCGCGCCTGTCCTTCCAGTGCTGAACGAAAACCAATGATTTTGGACCCTGTGTTCATGCGAAATGGCTAAAATAATTGTTTCACGTTTGTTACACTCAAACAGTGTCTCCTGTCATATTCTGAACTGGTCGCATTGTGGATTTGGCCTAAAACATGATTTTGGACAATGTTCATGGAACTCAGCTTAAAACGTACTTGCAGACTTGAAAACCCTTGCCTATTGTAGAGCGCGCCAGTCCTTCCAGTGCTGAACGAAAACCCATGATTTTGGACCCTGTTTTCATGCGAAATGGCTAAAATAATTGTTTCACGTTTGTTACACTCAAACAGTGTCTCCTGTCATATGCTGAACTGGTCGCATTGTGGATTTTGCCTAAAACATGATTTTAGAAAATATTCATTGAAAAAAGCATCTAAAAAAATCACATTTGAAAACTCTTGTATGTTGTATTCTACATATGTCCTTCTAGTGCTGAACGTTAAAAAAATATTTTAGACCCTTTTCATGCAAAATGTATAATAAATATTTTTCTCTTTTGTTATAAAGAACTTTGTATCCCTTCATATGCCGAACTAGTTGCATTGTGGATTTTTGCCTAAAACATGATTTTAGAAAATGTTAATGGAAAAAAACATTTTTTTTTAAAATTACATTTGAAAACCCTTGTATGTTCAATTCTACATATGTCCTTCAAAAAATATTTTAGACACTTTTCATGCAAAATGTATAATAAATATTTTTCTCTTTTGTTACACTCAAACAGTGTCTCCTGTCATATGCTGAACTCGTCGCATGCGGATTTGGCCTAAAACATGGTTATGGACAATGTTCATGGAACTCAGCTTAAAACGTACTTGCAGACTTGAAAACCCTTGCCTATTGTAGAGCGCGCCTGTCCTTCAAGTGCTGAACGAAAACCCATGATTTTGGACCCTGTTTTCATGCGAAATGGCTAAAATAATTGTTTCACGTTTGTTACACTCAAACAGTGTCTCCTGTCATATGCTGAACTGGTCGCATTGTGGATTTGGGTTAAAACATGATTTTGGACAATGTTCATGGAACTCAGCTTAAAACGTACTTGCAGACTTGAAAACCTTTGCCTATTGTAGAGCGCACCTGTACTTCCAGTGCTGAACGAAAACCCATGATTTTGGACCCTGTTTTTATGCGAAATAGCTAAAAGAAATATTTCACGTTTGTTACACTCAAACAGTGTCTCCTGTCATATGCTGAACTGGTCGCATTGTGGATTTGGCCTAAAACATGATTTTGGACAATGCTCATGGAACTCAGCTTAAAACGTACTTGCAGACTTGAAAACCCTTGCCTATTGTACAGCGCGCCTGTCCTTCCAGTGCTGAACGAAAACCAATGATTTTGGACCCTGTGTTCATGCGAAATGGCTAAAATAATTGTTTCACGTTTGTTACACTCAAACAGTGTCTCCTGTCATATGCTGAACTGGTCGCATTGTGGATTTGGCCTAAAACATGATTTTGGACAATGTTCATGGAACTCAGCTTAAAACGTACTTGCAGACTTGAAAACCCTTGCCTATTGTAGAGCGCGCCTGTCCTTCCAGTGCTGAACGAAAACCCATGATTTTGGACCCTGTTTTTATGCGAAATAGCTAAAAGAAATGTTTCACGTTTGTTACACTCAAACAGTGTCTCCTGTCATATGCTGAACTGGTTGCATTGTGGATTTGGCCTAAAACATGATTTTGGACAATGCTCATGGAACTCAGCTTAAAACGTACTTGCAGACTTGAAAACCCTTGCCTATTGTACAGCGCGCCTGTACTTCCAGTGCTGAACGAAAACCAATGATTTTGGACCCTGTGTTCATGCGAAATGGCTAAAATAATTGTTTCACGTTTGTTACACTCAAACAGTGTCTCCTGTCATATGCTGAACTGGTCGCATTGTGGATTTGGCCTAAAATATGATTTTGGACAATGTTCATGGAACTCAGCTTAAAACGTACTTGCAGACTTGAAAACCCTTGCCTATTGTACAGCGCGCCTGTACTTCCAGTGCTGAACTAAAACCAATGATTTTGGACCCTGTTTTCATGCGAAATGGCTAAAATAGTTGTTTCACGTTTGTTACACTCAAACAGTGTCTCCTGTCATATGCTGAACTGGTTGCATTGTGGATTTTGCCTAAAACATGATTTTAGAAAATATTCATTGAAAAAAGCATCTAAAAAAATCACATTTGAAAACTCTTGTATGTTGTATTCTACATATGTCCTTCTAGTGCTGAACGTTAAAAAAATATTTTAGACCCTTTTCATGCAAAATGTATAATAAATATTTTTCTCTTTTGTTATAAAGAACTTTGTATCCCTTCATATGCCGAACTAGTTGCATTGTGGATTTTGCCTAAAACATGATTTTAGAAAATGTTAATGGAAAAAAACATTTTTTTTTTTAATTACATTTGAAAACCCTTGTATGTTCAATTCTACATATGTCCTTCAAAAAATATTTTAGACCCTTTTCATGCAAAATGTATAATAAATATTTTTCTCTTTTGTTACACTCAAACAGTGTCTCCTGTCATATGCTGAACTGGTCGCATTGCGGATTTGGCCTAAAACATGGTTATGGACAATGTTCATGGAACTCAGCTTAAAACGTACTTGCAGACTTGAAAACCCTTGCCTATTGTAGAGCGCGCCTGTCCTTCCAGTGCTGAACGAAAACCCATGATTTTGGACCCTGTTTTCATGCGAAATGGCTAAAAAAATTGTTTAATGTTTGTTACACTCAAACAGTGTCGCCTGTCATATGCTGAACTGGTCGCATTGTGGATTTGGCCTAAAACATGATTTTGGACAATGCTCATGGAACTCAGCTTAAAACGTACTTGCAGACTTGAAAACCTTTGCCTATTGTAGAGCGCACCTGTACTTACAGTGCTGAACGAAAACCCATGATTTTGGACCCTGTTTTTATGCGAAATAGCTAAAAGAAATGTTTCACGTTTGTTACACTCAAACAGTGTCTCCTGTCATATGCTGAACTGGTCGCATTGTGGATTTGGCCTAAAACATGATTTTGGACAATGCTCATGGAACTCAGCTTAAAACGTACTTGCAGACTTGAAAACCCTTGCCTATTGTACAGCGCGCCTGTACTTCCAGTGCTGAACGAAAACCAATGATTTTGGACCCTGTGTTCATGCGAAATGGCTAAAATAATTGTTTCACGTTTGTTACACTCAAACAGTGTCTCCTGTCATATGCTGAACTGGTCGCATTGTGGATTTGGCCTAAAATATGATTTTGGACAATGTTCATGGAACTCAGCTTAAAACGTACTTGCAGACTTGAAAACCCTTGCCTATTGTACAGCGCGCCTGTACTTCCAGTGCTGAACTAAAACCAATGATTTTGGACCCTGTTTTCATGCGAAATGGCTAAAATAATAGTTTCACGTTTGTTACACTCAAACAGTGTCTCCTGTCATATGCTGAACTGGTCGCATTGTGGATTTTGCCTAAAACATGATTTTAGAAAATATTCATTGAAAAAAGCATCTAAAAAAATCACATTTGAAAACTCTTGTATGTTGTATTCTACATATGTCCTTCTAGTGCTGAACGTTAAAAAAATATTTTAGACCCTTTTCATGCAAAATGTATAATAAATATTTTTCTCTTTTGTTATAAAGAACTTTGTATCCCTTCATATGCCGAACTAGTTGCATTGTGGATTTTGCCTAAAACATGATTTTAGAAAATGTTAATGGAAAAAAACATTTTTTTTTAAAATTACATTTGAAAACCCTTGTATGTTCAATTCTACATATGTCCTTCAAAAAATATTTTAGACCCTTTTCATGCAAAATGTATAATAAATATTTTTCTCTTTTGTTACACTCAAACAGTGTCTCCTGTCATATGCTGAACTGGTCGCATTGCGGATTTGGCCTAAAACATGGTTATGGACAATGTTCATGGAACTCAGCTTAAAACGTACTTGCAGACTTGAAAACCCTTGCCTATTGTAGAGCGCGCCTGTCCTTCCAGTGCTGAACGAAAACCCATGATTTTGGACCCTGTTTTCATGCGAAATGGCTAAAAAAATTGTTTAATGTTTGTTACACTCAAACAGTGTCGCCTGTCATATGCTGAACTGGTCGCATTGTGGATTTGGCCTAAAACATGATTTTGGACAATGCTCATGGAACTCAGCTTAAAACGTACTTGCAGACTTGAAAACCTTTGCCTATTGTAGAGCGCACCTGTACTTACAGTGCTGAACGAAAACCCATGATTTTGGACCCTGTTTTTATGCGAAATAGCTAAAAGAAATGTTTCACGTTTGTTACACTCAAACAGTGTCTCCTGTCATATGCTGAACTGGTCGCATTGTGGATTTGGCCTAAAACATGATTTTGGACAATGCTCATGGAACTCAGCTTAAAACGTACTTGCAGACTTGAAAACCCTTGCCTATTGTACAGCGCGCCTGTACTTCCAGTGCTGAACGAAAACCAATGATTTTGGACCCTGTGTTCATGCGAAATGGCTAAAATAATTGTTTCACGTTTGTTACACTCAAACAGTGTCTCCTGTCATATGCTGAACTGGTCGCATTGTGGATTTGGCCTAAAACATGATTTTGGACAATGTTCATGGAACTCAGCTTAAAACGTACTTGCAGACTTGAAAACCCTTGCCTATTGTACAGCGCGCCTGTACTTCCAGTGCTGAACGAAAACCAATGATTTTGGACCCTGTGTTCATGCGAAATGGCTAAAATAATTGTTTCACGTTTGTTACACTCAAACAGTGTCTCCTGTCATATGCTGAACTGGTCGCATTGTGGATTTGGCCTAAAATATGATTTTGGACAATGTTCATGGAACTCAGCTTAAAACGTACTTGCAGACTTGAAAACCCTTGCCTATTGTACAGCGCGCCTGTACTTCCAGTGCTGAACTAAAACCAATGATTTTGGACCCTGTTTTCATGCGAAATGGCTAAAATAGTTGTTTCACGTTTGTTACACTCAAACAGTGTCTCCTGTCATATGCTGAACTGGTTGCATTGTGGATTTTGCCTAAAACATGATTTTAGAAAATATTCATTGAAAAAAGCATCTAAAAAAATCACATTTGAAAACTCTTGTATGTTGTATTCTACATATGTCCTTCTAGTGCTGAACGTTAAAAAAATATTTTAGACCCTTTTCATGCAAAATGTATAATAAATATTTTTCTCTTTTGTTATAAAGAACTTTGTATCCCTTCATATGCCGAACTAGTTACATTGTGGATTTTGCCTAAAACATGATTTTAGAAAATGTTAATGGAAAAAAATTTTTTTTTTTTAAATTACATTTGAAAACCCTTGTATGTTCAATTCTACATATGTCCTTCAAAAAATATTTTAGACCCTTTTCATGCAAAATGTATAATAAATATTTTTCTCTTTTGTTACACTCAAACAGTGTCTCCTGTCATATGCTGAACTGGTCGCATTGCGGATTTGGCCTAAAACATGGTTATGGACAATGTTCATGGAACTCAGCTTAAAACGTACTTGCAGACTTGAAAACCCTTGCCTATTGTAGAGCGCGCCTGTCCTTCCAGTGCTGAACGAAAACCCATGATTTTGGACCCTGTTTTCATGCGAAATGGCTAAAAAAATTGTTTAATGTTTGTTACACTCAAACAGTGTCGCCTGTCATATGCTGAACTGGTCGCATTGTGGATTTGGCCTAAAACATGATTTTGGACAATGCTCATGGAACTCAGCTTAAAACGTACTTGCAGACTTGAAAACCTTTGCCTATTGTAGAGCGCACCTGTACTTACAGTGCTGAACGAAAACCCATGATTTTGGACCCTGTTTTTATGCGAAATAGCTAAAAGAAATGTTTCACGTTTGTTACACTCAAACAGTGTCTCCTGTCATATGCTGAACTGGTCGCATTGTGGATTTGGCCTAAAACATGATTTTGGACAATGCTCATGGAACTCAGCTTAAAACGTACTTGCAGACTTGAAAACCCTTGCCTATTGTACAGCGCGCCTGTACTTCCAGTGCTGAACGAAAACCAATGATTTTGGACCCTGTGTTCATGCGAAATGGCTAAAATAATTGTTTCACGTTTGTTACACTCAAACAGTGTCTCCTGTCATATGCTGAACTGGTCGCATTGTGGATTTGGCCTAAAATATGATTTTGGACAATGTTCATGGAACTCAGCTTAAAACGTACTTGCAGACTTGAAAACCCTTGCCTATTGTACAGCGCGCCTGTACTTCCAGTGCTGAACTAAAACCAATGATTTTGGACCCTGTTTTCATGCGAAATGGCTAAAATAATTGTTTCACGTTTGTTACACTCAAACAGTGTCTCCTGTCATATGCTGAACTGGTCGCATTGTGGATTTTGCCTAAAACATGATTTTAGAAAATATTCATTGAAAAAAGCATCTAAAAAAATCACATTTGAAAACTCTTGTATGTTGTATTCTACATATGTCCTTCTAGTGCTGAACGTTAAAAAAATATTTTAGACCCTTTTCATGCAAAATGTATAATAAATATTTTTCTCTTTTGTTATAAAGAACTTTGTATCCCTTCATATGCCGAACTAGTTGCATTGTGGATTTTGCCTAAAACATGATTTTAGAAAATGTTAATGGAAAAAAACATGTTTTTTTAAATTACATTTGAAAACCCTTGTATGTTCAATTCTACATATGTCCTTCAAAAAATATTTTAGACCCTTTTCATGCAAAATGTATAATAAATATTTTTCTCTTTTGTTACACTCAAACAGTGTCTCCTGTCATATGCTGAACTGGTCGCATTGCGGATTTGGCCTAAAACATGGTTATGGACAATGTTCATGGAACTCAGCTTAAAACGTACTTGCAGACTTGAAAACCCTTGCCTATTGTAGAGCGCGCCTGTCCTTCCAGTGCTGAACGAAAACCCATGATTTTGGACCCTGTTTTCATGCGAAATGGCTAAAAAAATTGTTTCATGTTTGTTACACTCAAACAGTGTCGCCTGTCATATGCTGAACTGGTCGCATTGTGGATTTGGCCTAAAACATGATTTTGGACAATGCTCATGGAACTCAGCTTAAAACGTACTTGCAGACTTGAAAACCCTTGCCTATTGTACAGAGCGCCTGTACTTCCAGTGCTGAACGAAAACCAATGATTTTGGACCCTGTGTTCATGCGAAATGGCTAAAATAATTGTTTCACGTTTGTTACACTCAAACAGTGTCTCCTGTCATATGCTGAACTGGTCGCATTGCGGATTTGGCCTAAAACATGATTTTGGACAATGTTCATGGAACTCAGCTTAAAACGTACTTGCAGACTTGAAAACCCTTGCCTATTGTACAGCGCGCCTGTACTTCCAGTGCTGAACTAAAACCAATGATTTTGGACCCTGTTTTCATGCGAAATGGCTAAAATAATTGTTTCACGTTTGTTACACTCAAACAGTGTCTCCTGTCATATGCTGAACTGGTCGCATTGTGGATTTTGCCTAAAACATGATTTTAGAAAATATTCATTGAAAAAAGCATCTAAAAAAATCACATTTGAAAACTCTTGTATGTTGTATTCTACATATGTCCTTCTAGTGCTGAACGTTAAAAAAATATTTTAGACCCTTTTCATGCAAAATGTATAATAAATATTTTTCTCTTTTGTTATAAAGAACTTTGTATCCCTTCATATGCCGAACTAGTTACATTGTGGATTTTGCCTAAAACATGATTTTAGAAAATGTTAATGGAAAAAAAAATTTTTTTTTTTAATTACATTTGAAAACCCTTGTATGTTCAATTCTACATATGTCCTTCAAAAAATATTTTAGACCCTTTTCATGCAAAATGTATAATAAATATTTTTCTCTTTTGTTACACTCAAACAGTGTCTCCTGTCATATGCTGAACTGGTCGCATTGCGGATTTGGCCTAAAACATGGTTATGGACAATGTTCATGGAACTCAGCTTAAAACGTACTTGCAGACTTGAAAACCCTTGCCTATTGTAGAGCGCGCCTGTCCTTCCAGTGCTGAACGAAAACCCATGATTTTGGACCCTGTTTTCATGCGAAATGGCTAAAAAAATTGTTTAATGTTTGTTACACTCAAACAGTGTCGCCTGTCATATGCTGAACTGGTCGCATTGTGGATTTGGCCTAAAACATGATTTTGGACAATGCTCATGGAACTCAGCTTAAAACGTACTTGCAGACTTGAAAACCTTTGCCTATTGTAGAGCGCACCTGTACTTACAGTGCTGAACGAAAACCCATGATTTTGGACCCTGTTTTTATGCGAAATAGCTAAAAGAAATGTTTCACGTTTGTTACACTCAAACAGTGTCTCCTGTCATATGCTGAACTGGTCGCATTGTGGATTTGGCCTAAAACATGATTTTGGACAATGCTCATGGAACTCAGCTTAAAACGTACTTGCAGACTTGAAAACCCTTGCCTATTGTACAGCGCGCCTGTACTTCCAGTGCTGAACGAAAACCAATGATTTTGGACCCTGTGTTCATGCGAAATGGCTAAAATAATTGTTTCACGTTTGTTACACTCAAACAGTGTCTCCTGTCATATGCTGAACTGGTCGCATTGTGGATTTGGCCTAAAATATGATTTTGGACAATGTTCATGGAACTCAGCTTAAAACGTACTTGCAGACTTGAAAACCCTTGCCTATTGTACAGCGCGCCTGTACTTCCAGTGCTGAACTAAAACCAATGATTTTGGACCCTGTTTTCATGCGAAATGGCTAAAATAATTGTTTCACGTTTGTTACACTCAAACAGTGTCTCCTGTCATATGCTGAACTGGTCGCATTGTGGATTTTGCCTAAAACATGATTTTAGAAAATATTCATTGAAAAAAGCATCTAAAAAAATCACATTTGAAAACTCTTGTATGTTGTATTCTACATATGTCCTTCTAGTGCTGAACGTAAAAAAAATATTTTAGACCCTTTTCATGCAAAATGTATAATAAATATTTTTCTCTTTTGTTATAAAGAACTTTGTATCCCTTCATATGCCGAACTAGTTACATTGTGGATTTTGCCTAAAACATGATTTTAGAAAATGTTAATGGAAAAAAAATTTTTTTTTTAAAATTACATTTGAAAACCCTTGTATGTTCAATTCTACATATGTCCTTCAAAAAATATTTTAGACCCTTTTCATGCAAAATGTATAATAAATATTTTTCTCTTTTGTTACACTCAAACAGTGTCTCCTGTCATATGCTGAACTGGTCGCATTGCGGATTTGGCCTAAAACATGGTTATGGACAATGTTCATGGAACTCAGCTTAAAACGTACTTGCAGACTTGAAAACCCTTGCCTATTGTAGAGCGCGCCTGTCCTTCCAGTGCTGAACGAAAACCCATGATTTTGGACCCTGTTTTCATGCGAAATGGCTAAAAAAATTGTTTAATGTTTGTTACACTCAAACAGTGTCGCCTGTCATATGCTGAACTGGTCGCATTGTGGATTTGGCCTAAAACATGATTTTGGACAATGCTCATGGAACTCAGCTTAAAACGTACTTGCAGACTTGAAAACCTTTGCCTATTGTAGAGCGCACCTGTACTTACAGTGCTGAACGAAAACCCATGATTTTGGACCCTGTTTTTATGCGAAATAGCTAAAAGAAATGTTTCACGTTTGTTACACTCAAACAGTGTCTCCTGTCATATGCTGAACTGGTCGCATTGTGGATTTGGCCTAAAACATGATTTTGGACAATGCTCATGGAACTCAGCTTAAAACGTACTTGCAGACTTGAAAACCCTTGCCTATTGTACAGCGCGCCTGTACTTCCAGTGCTGAACGAAAACCAATGATTTTGGACCCTGTGTTCATGCGAAATGGCTAAAATAATTGTTTCACGTTTGTTACACTCAAACAGTGTCTCCTGTCATATGCTGAACTGGTCGCATTGTGGATTTGGCCTAAAATATGATTTTGGACAATGTTCATGGAACTCAGCTTAAAACGTACTTGCAGACTTGAAAACCCTTGCCTATTGTACAGCGCGCCTGTACTTCCAGTGCTGAACTAAAACCAATGATTTTGGACCCTGTTTTCATGCGAAATGGCTAAAATAATTGTTTCACGTTTGTTACACTCAAACAGTGTCTCCTGTCATATGCTGAACTGGTCGCATTGTGGATTTTGCCTAAAACATGATTTTAGAAAATATTCATTGAAAAAAGCATCTAAAAAAATCACATTTGAAAACTCTTGTATGTTGTATTCTACATATGTCCTTCTAGTGCTGAACGTAAAAAAAATATTTTAGACCCTTTTCATGCAAAATGTATAATAAATATTTTTCTCTTTTGTTATAAAGAACTTTGTATCCCTTCATATGCCGAACTAGTTGCATTGTGGATTTTGCCTAAAACATGATTTTAGAAAATGTTAATGGAAAAAAACATTTTTTTTAAAAATTACATTTGAAAACCCTTGTATGTTCAATTCTACATATGTCCTTCAAAAAATATTTTAGACCCTTTTCATGCAAAATGTATAATAAATATTTTTCTCTTTTGTTACACTCAAACAGTGTCTCCTGTCATATGCTGAACTGGTCGCATTGCGGATTTGGCCTAAAACATGGTTATGGACAATGTTCATGGAACTCAGCTTAAAACGTACTTGCAGACTTGAAAACCCTTGCCTATTGTAGAGCGCGCCTGTCCTTCCAGTGCTGAACGAAAACCCATGATTTTGGACCCTGTTTTCATGCGAAATGGCTAAAAAAATTGTTTCATGTTTGTTACACTCAAACAGTGTCGCCTGTCATATGCTGAACTGGTCGCATTGTGGATTTGGCCTAAAACATGATTTTGGACAATGCTCATGGAACTCAGCTTAAAACGTACTTGCAGACTTGAAAACCCTTGCCTATTGTACAGAGCGCCTGTACTTCCAGTGCTGAACGAAAACCAATGATTTTGGACCCTGTGTTCATGCGAAATGGCTAAAATAATTGTTTCACGTTTGTTACACTCAAACAGTGTCTCCTGTCATATGCTGAACTGGTCGCATTGCGGATTTGGCCTAAAACATGATTTTGGACAATGTTCATGGAACTCAGCTTAAAACGTACTTGCAGACTTGAAAACCCTTGCCTATTGTACAGCGCGCCTGTACTTCCAGTGCTGAACTAAAACCAATGATTTTGGACCCTGTTTTCATGCGAAATGGCTAAAATAATTGTTTCACGTTTGTTACACTCAAACAGTGTCTCCTGTCATATGCTGAACTGGTCGCATTGTGGATTTTGCCTAAAACATGATTTTAGAAAATATTCATTGAAAAAAGCATCTAAAAAAATCACATTTGAAAACTCTTGTATGTTGTATTCTACATATGTCCTTCTAGTGCTGAACGTTAAAAAAATATTTTAGACCCTTTTCATGCAAAATGTATAATAAATATTTTTCTCTTTTGTTATAAAGAACTTTGTATCCCTTCATATGCCGAACTAGTTGCATTGTGGATTTTGCCTAAAACATGATTTTAGAAAATGTTAATGGAAAAAAACATTTTTTTTTAAATTACATTTGAAAACCCTTGTATGTTCAATTCTACATATGTCCTTCAAAAAATATTTTAGACCCTTTTCATGCAAAATGTATAATAAATATTTTTCTCTTTTGTTACACTCAAACAGTGTCTCCTGTCATATGCTGAACTGGTCGCATTGCGGATTTGGCCTAAAACATGGTTATGGACAATGTTCATGGAACTCAGCTTAAAACGTACTTGCAGACTTGAAAACCCTTGCCTATTGTAGAGCGCGCCTGTCCTTCCAGTGCTGAACGAAAACCCATGATTTTGGACCCTGTTTTCATGCGAAATGGCTAAAATAATTGTTTCACGTTTGTTACACTCAAACAGTGTCTCCTGTCATATGCTGAACTGGTCGCATTGTGGATTTGGGTTAAAACATGATTTTGGACAATGTTCATGGAACTCAGCTTAAAACGTACTTGCAGACTTGAAAACCTTTGCCTATTGTAGAGCGCACCTGTACTTCCAGTGCTGAACGAAAACCCATGATTTTGGACCCTGTTTTTATGCGAAATAGCTAAAAGAAATGTTTCACGTTTGTTACACTCAAACAGTGTCTCCTGTCATATGCTGAACTGGTCGCATTGTGGATTTTGCCTAAAACATGATTTTAGAAAATATTCATTGAAAAAAGCATCTAAAAAAATCACATTTGAAAACTCTTGTATGTTGTATTCTACATATGTCCTTCTAGTGCTGAACGTTAAAAAAATATTTTAGACCCTTTTCATGCAAAATGTATAATAAATATTTTTCTCTTTTGTTATAAAGAACTTTGTATCCCTTCATATGCCGAACTAGTTGCATTGTGGATTTTGCCTAAAACATGATTTTAGAAAATGTTAATGGAAAAAAACATTTTTTTTAAAAATTACATTTGAAAACCCTTGTATGTTCAATTCTACATATGTCCTTCAAAAAATATTTTAGACCCTTTTCATGCAAAATGTATAATAAATATTTTTCTCTTTTGTTACACTCAAACAGTGTCTCCTGTCATATGCTGAACTGGTCGCATTGCGGATTTGGCCTAAAACATGGTTATGGACAATGTTCATGGAACTCAGCTTAAAACGTACTTGCAGACTTGAAAACCCTTGCCTATTGTAGAGCGCGCCTGTCCTTCCAGTGCTGAACGAAAACCCATGATTTTGGACCCTGTTTTCATGCGAAATGGCTAAAAAAATTGTTTCATGTTTGTTACACTCAAACAGTGTCGCCTGTCATATGCTGAACTGGTCGCATTGTGGATTTGGCCTAAAACATGATTTTGGACAATGCTCATGGAACTCAGCTTAAAACGTACTTGCAGACTTGAAAACCCTTGCCTATTGTACAGAGCGCCTGTACTTCCAGTGCTGAACGAAAACCAATGATTTTGGACCCTGTGTTCATGCGAAATGGCTAAAATAATTGTTTCACGTTTGTTACACTCAAACAGTGTCTCCTGTCATATGCTGAACTGGTCGCATTGCGGATTTGGCCTAAAACATGATTTTGGACAATGTTCATGGAACTCAGCTTAAAACGTACTTGCAGACTTGAAAACCCTTGCCTATTGTACAGCGCGCCTGTACTTCCAGTGCTGAACTAAAACCAATGATTTTGGACCCTGTTTTCATGCGAAATGGCTAAAATAATTGTTTCACGTTTGTTACACTCAAACAGTGTCTCCTGTCATATGCTGAACTGGTCGCATTGTGGATTTTGCCTAAAACATGATTTTAGAAAATATTAATTGAAAAAAGCATCTAAAAAAATCACATTTGAAAACTCTTGTATGTTGTATTCTACATATGTCCTTCTAGTGCTGAACGTTAAAAAAATATTTTAGACCCTTTTCATGCAAAATGTATAATAAATATTTTTCTCTTTTGTTATAAAGAACTTTGTATCCCTTCATATGCCGAACTAGTTGCATTGTGGATTTTGCCTAAAACATGATTTTAGAAAATGTTAATGGAAAAAAACATTTTTTTTTAAATTACATTTGAAAACCCTTGTATGTTCAATTCTACATATGTCCTTCAAAAAATATTTTAGACCCTTTTCATGCAAAATGTATAATAAATATTTTTCTCTTTTGTTACACTCAAACAGTGTCTCCTGTCATATGCTGAACTGGTCGCATTGCGGATTTGGCCTAAAACATGGTTATGGACAATGTTCATGGAACTCAGCTTAAAACGTACTTGCAGACTTGAAAACCCTTGCCTATTGTAGAGCGCGCCTGTCCTTCCAGTGCTGAACGAAAACCCATGATTTTGGACCCTGTTTTCATGCGAAATGGCTAAAAAAATTGTTTCATGTTTGTTACACTCAAACAGTGTCGCCTGTCATATGCTGAACTGGTCGCATTGTGGATTTGGCCTAAAACATGATTTTGGACAATGCTCATGGAACTCAGCTTAAAACGTACTTGCAGACTTGAAAACCCTTGCCTATTGTACAGAGCGCCTGTACTTCCAGTGCTGAACGAAAACCAATGATTTTGGACCCTGTGTTCATGCGAAATGGCTAAAATAATTGTTTCACGTTTGTTACACTCAAACAGTGTCTCCTGTCATATGCTGAACTGGTCGCATTGCGGATTTGGCCTAAAACATGATTTTGGACAATGTTCATGGAACTCAGCTTAAAACGTACTTGCAGACTTGAAAACCCTTGCCTATTGTACAGCGCGCCTGTACTTCCAGTGCTGAACTAAAACCAATGATTTTGGACCCTGTTTTCATGCGAAATGGCTAAAATAATTGTTTCACGTTTGTTACACTCAAACAGTGTCTCCTGTCATATGCTGAACTGGTCGCATTGTGGATTTTGCCTAAAACATGATTTTAGAAAATATTCATTGAAAAAAGCATCTAAAAAAATCACATTTGAAAACTCTTGTATGTTGTATTCTACATATGTCCTTCTAGTGCTGAACGTTAAAAAAATATTTTAGACCCTTTTCATGCAAAATGTATAATAAATATTTTTCTCTTTTGTTATAAAGAACTTTGTATCCCTTCATATGCCGAACTAGTTGCATTGTGGATTTTGCCTAAAACATGATTTTAGAAAATGTTAATGGAAAAAAACATGTTTTTTTAAATTACATTTGAAAACCCTTGTATGTTCAATTCTACATATGTCCTTCAAAAAATATTTTAGACCCTTTTCATGCAAAATGTATAATAAATATTTTTCTCTTTTGTTACACTCAAACAGTGTCTCCTGTCATATGCTGAACTGGTCGCATTGCGGATTTGGCCTAAAACATGGTTATGGACAATGTTCATGGAACTCAGCTTAAAACGTACTTGCAGACTTGAAAACCCTTGCCTATTGTAGAGCGCGCCTGTCCTTCCAGTGCTGAACGAAAACCCATGATTTTGGACCCTGTTTTCATGCGAAATGGCTAAAAAAATTGTTTCATGTTTGTTACACTCAAACAGTGTCGCCTGTCATATGCTGAACTGGTCGCATTGTGGATTTGGCCTAAAACATGATTTTGGACAATGCTCATGGAACTCAGCTTAAAACGTACTTGCAGACTTGAAAACCCTTGCCTATTGTACAGAGCGCCTGTACTTCCAGTGCTGAACGAAAACCAATGATTTTGGACCCTGTGTTCATGCGAAATGGCTAAAATAATTGTTTCACGTTTGTTACACTCAAACAGTGTCTCCTGTCATATGCTGAACTGGTCGCATTGCGGATTTGGCCTAAAACATGATTTTGGACAATGTTCATGGAACTCAGCTTAAAACGTACTTGCAGACTTGAAAACCCTTGCCTATTGTACAGCGCGCCTGTACTTCCAGTGCTGAACTAAAACCAATGATTTTGGACCCTGTTTTCATGCGAAATGGCTAAAATAATTGTTTCACGTTTGTTACACTCAAACAGTGTCTCCTGTCATATGCTGAACTGGTCGCATTGTGGATTTTGCCTAAAACATGATTTTAGAAAATATTCATTGAAAAAAGCATCTAAAAAAATCACATTTGAAAACTCTTGTATGTTGTATTCTACATATGTCCTTCTAGTGCTGAACGTTAAAAAAATATTTTAGACCCTTTTCATGCAAAATGTATAATAAATATTTTTCTCTTTTGTTATAAAGAACTTTGTATCCCTTCATATGCCGAACTAGTTGCATTGTGGATTTTGCCTAAAACATGATTTTAGAAAATGTTAATGGAAAAAAACATTTTTTTTTAAATTACATTTGAAAACCCTTGTATGTTCAATTCTACATATGTCCTTCAAAAAATATTTTAGACCCTTTTCATGCAAAATGTATAATAAATATTTTTCTCTTTTGTTACACTCAAACAGTGTCTCCTGTCATATGCTGAACTGGTCGCATTGCGGATTTGGCCTAAAACATGGTTATGGACAATGTTCATGGAACTCAGCTTAAAACGTACTTGCAGACTTGAAAACCCTTGCCTATTGTAGAGCGCGCCTGTCCTTCCAGTGCTGAACGAAAACCCATGATTTTGGACCCTGTTTTCATGCGAAATGGCTAAAATAATTGTTTCACGTTTGTTACACTCAAACAGTGTCTCCTGTCATATGCTGAACTGGTCGCATTGTGGATTTGGGTTAAAACATGATTTTGGACAATGTTCATGGAACTCAGCTTAAAACGTACTTGCAGACTTGAAAACCTTTGCCTATTGTAGAGCGCACCTGTACTTCCAGTGCTGAACGAAAACCCATGATTTTGGACCCTGTTTTTATGCGAAATAGCTAAAAGAAATGTTTCACGTTTGTTACACTCAAACAGTGTCTCCTGTCATATGCTGAACTGGTCGCATTGTGGATTTTGCCTAAAACATGATTTTAGAAAATATTCATTGAAAAAAGCATCTAAAAAAATCACATTTGAAAACTCTTGTATGTTGTATTCTACATATGTCCTTCTAGTGCTGAACGTTAAAAAAATATTTTAGACCCTTTTCATGCAAAATGTATAATAAATATTTTTCTCTTTTGTTATAAAGAACTTTGTATCCCTTCATATGCCGAACTAGTTGCATTGTGGATTTTGCCTAAAACATGATTTTAGAAAATGTTAATGGAAAAAAACATTTTTTTTAAAAATTACATTTGAAAACCCTTGTATGTTCAATTCTACATATGTCCTTCAAAAAATATTTTAGACCCTTTTCATGCAAAATGTATAATAAATATTTTTCTCTTTTGTTACACTCAAACAGTGTCTCCTGTCATATGCTGAACTGGTCGCATTGCGGATTTGGCCTAAAACATGGTTATGGACAATGTTCATGGAACTCAGCTTAAAACGTACTTGCAGACTTGAAAACCCTTGCCTATTGTAGAGCGCGCCTGTCCTTCCAGTGCTGAACGAAAACCCATGATTTTGGACCCTGTTTTCATGCGAAATGGCTAAAAAAATTGTTTCATGTTTGTTACACTCAAACAGTGTCGCCTGTCATATGCTGAACTGGTCGCATTGTGGATTTGGCCTAAAACATGATTTTGGACAATGCTCATGGAACTCAGCTTAAAACGTACTTGCAGACTTGAAAACCCTTGCCTATTGTACAGAGCGCCTGTACTTCCAGTGCTGAACGAAAACCAATGATTTTGGACCCTGTGTTCATGCGAAATGGCTAAAATAATTGTTTCACGTTTGTTACACTCAAACAGTGTCTCCTGTCATATGCTGAACTGGTCGCATTGCGGATTTGGCCTAAAACATGATTTTGGACAATGTTCATGGAACTCAGCTTAAAACGTACTTGCAGACTTGAAAACCCTTGCCTATTGTACAGCGCGCCTGTACTTCCAGTGCTGAACTAAAACCAATGATTTTGGACCCTGTTTTCATGCGAAATGGCTAAAATAATTGTTTCACGTTTGTTACACTCAAACAGTGTCTCCTGTCATATGCTGAACTGGTCGCATTGTGGATTTTGCCTAAAACATGATTTTAGAAAATATTAATTGAAAAAAGCATCTAAAAAAATCACATTTGAAAACTCTTGTATGTTGTATTCTACATATGTCCTTCTAGTGCTGAACGTTAAAAAAATATTTTAGACCCTTTTCATGCAAAATGTATAATAAATATTTTTCTCTTTTGTTATAAAGAACTTTGTATCCCTTCATATGCCGAACTAGTTGCATTGTGGATTTTGCCTAAAACATGATTTTAGAAAATGTTAATGGAAAAAAACATTTTTTTTTAAATTACATTTGAAAACCCTTGTATGTTCAATTCTACATATGTCCTTCAAAAAATATTTTAGACCCTTTTCATGCAAAATGTATAATAAATATTTTTCTCTTTTGTTACACTCAAACAGTGTCTCCTGTCATATGCTGAACTGGTCGCATTGCGGATTTGGCCTAAAACATGGTTATGGACAATGTTCATGGAACTCAGCTTAAAACGTACTTGCAGACTTGAAAACCCTTGCCTATTGTAGAGCGCGCCTGTCCTTCCAGTGCTGAACGAAAACCCATGATTTTGGACCCTGTTTTCATGCGAAATGGCTAAAATAATTGTTTCACGTTTGTTACACTCAAACAGTGTCTCCTGTCATATGCTGAACTGGTCGCATTGTGGATTTGGGTTAAAACATGATTTTGGACAATGTTCATGGAACTCAGCTTAAAACGTACTTGCAGACTTGAAAACCTTTGCCTATTGTAGAGCGCACCTGTACTTCCAGTGCTGAACGAAAACCCATGATTTTGGACCCTGTTTTTATGCGAAATAGCTAAAAGAAATGTTTCACGTTTGTTACACTCAAACAGTGTCTCCTGTCATATGCTGAACTGGTCGCATTGTGGATTTGGCCTAAAACATGATTTTGGACAATGCTCATGGAACTCAGCTTAAAACGTACTTGCAGACTTGAAAACCCTTGCCTATTGTACAGCGCGCCTGTACTTCCAGTGCTGAATGAAAACCAATGATTTTGGACCCTGTGTTCATGCGAAATGGCTAAAATAATTGTTTCACGTTTGTTACACTCAAACAGTGTCTCCTGTCATATGCTGAACTGGTCGCATTGTGGATTTGGCCTAAAATATGATTTTGGACAATGTTCATGGAACTCAGGTTAAAACTTACTTGCAGACTTGAAAACCCTTGCCTATTGTAGAGCGCGCCTGTCCTTCCAGTGCTGAACGAAAACCCATGATTTTGGACCCTGTTTTCATGCGAAATGGCTAAAAGAAATGTTTCACGTTTGTTACACTCAAACAGTGTCTCCTGTCATATGCTGAACTGGTCGCATTGCGGATTTGGCCTAAAACATGATTTTGGACAATGTTCATGGAACTCAGCTTAAAACGTACTTGCAGACTTGAAAACCCTTGCCTATTGTACAGCGCGCCTGTACTTCCAGTGCTGAACTAAAACCAATGATTTTGGACCCTGTTTTCATGCGAAATGGCTAAAATAATTGTTTCACGTTTGTTACACTCAAACAGTGTCTCCTGTCATATGCTGAACTGGTCGCATTGTGGATTTTGCCTAAAACATGATTTTAGAAAATATTCATTGAAAAAAGCATCTAAAAAAATCACATTTGAAAACTCTTGTATGTTGTATTCTACATATGTCCTTCTAGTGCTGAACGTTAAAAAAATATTTTAGACCCTTTTCATGCAAAATGTATAATAAATATTTTTCTCTTTTGTTATAAAGAACTTTGTATCCCTTCATATGCCGAACTAGTTGCATTGTGGATTTTGCCTAAAACATGATTTTAGAAAATGTTAATGGAAAAAAACATTTTTTTTTAAAATTACATTTGAAAACCCTTGTATGTTCAATTCTACATATGTCCTTCAAAAAATATTTTAGACCCTTTTCATGCAAAATGTATAATAAATATTTTTCTCTTTTGTTACACTCAAACAGTGTCTCCTGTCATATGCTGAACTGGTCGCATTGCGGATTTGGCCTAAAACATGGTTATGGACAATGTTCATGGAACTCAGCTTAAAACGTACTTGCAGACTTGAAAACCCTTGCCTATTGTAGCGCGCACCTGTCCTTCCAGTGCTGAACGAAAACCCATGATTTTGGACCCTGTTTTCATGCGAAATGGCTAAAATAATTGTTTCACGTTTGTTACACTCAAACAGTGTCGCCTGTCATATGCTGAACTGGTCGCATTGTGGATTTGGGTTAAAACATGATTTTGGACAATGTTCATGGAACTCAGCTTAAAACGTACTTGCAGACTTGAAAACCTTTGCCTATTGTAGAGCGCACCTGTACTTCCAGTGCTGAACGAAAACCCATGATTTTGGACCCTGTTTTCATGCGAAATGGCTAAAAGAAATGTTTCACATTTGTTACACTCAAACAGTGTCTCCTGTCATATGCTGAACTGGTCGCATTGTGGATTTGGCCTAAAACATGATTTTGGACAATGTTCATGGAACTCAGCTTAAAACGTACTTGCAGACTTGAAAACCCTTGCCTATTGTAGAGCGCGCCTGTCCTTCCAGTGCTGAACGAAAACCCATGATTTCGGACCCTGTTTTCATGCGAAATGGCTAAAATAATTGTTTCACGTTTGTTACACTCAAACAGTGTCTCCTGTCATATGCTGAACTGGTCGCATTGTGGATTTGGGTTAAAACATGATTTTGGACAATGTTCATGGAACTCAGCTTAAAACGTACTTGCAGACTTGAAAACCTTTGCCTATTGTAGAGCGCACCTGTACTTCCAGTGCTGAACGAAAACCCATGATTTTGGACCCTGTTTTCATGCGAAATGGCTAAAAGAAATGTTTCACATTTGTTACACTCAAACAGTGTCTCCTGTCATATGCTGAACTGGTCGCATTGTGGATTTGGCCTAAAACATGATTTTGGACAATGTTCATGGAACTCAGCTTAAAACGTACTTGCAGACTTGAAAACCCTTGCCTATTGTAGAGCGCGCCTGTCCTTCCAGTGCTGAACGAAAACCCATGATTTTGGACCCTGTTTTCATGCGAAATGGCTAAAATAATTGTTTCACGTTTGTTACACTCAAACAGTGTCTCCTGTCATATGCTGAACTGGTCGCATTGTGGATTTGGGTTAAAACATGATTTTGGACAATGTTCATGGAACTCAGCTTAAAACGTACTTGCAGACTTGAAAACCTTTGCCTATTGTAGAGCGCACCTGTACTTACAGTGCTGAACGAAAACCCATGATTTTGGACCCTGTTTTTATGCGAAATAGCTAAAAGAAATGTTTCACGTTTGTTACACTCAAACAGTGTCTCCTGTCATATGCTGAACTGGTCGCATTGTGGATTTGGCCTAAAACATGATTTTGGACAATGCTCATGGAACTCAGCTTAAAACGTACTTGCAGACTTGAAAACCCTTGCCTATTGTACAGCGCGCCTGTCCTTCCAGTGCTGAACGAAAACCCATGATTTTGGACCCTGTTTTCATGCGAAATGGCTAAAATAATTGTTTCACGTTTGTTACACTCAAACAGTGTCTCCTGTCATATGCTGAACTGGTCGCATTGTGGATTTGGGTTAAAACATGATTTTGGACAATGTTCATGGAACTCAGCTTAAAACGTACTTGCAGACTTGAAAACCCTTGCCTATTGTACAGCGCGCCTGTACTTCCAGTGCTGAACTAAAACCAATGATTTTGGACCCTGTTTTCATGCGAAATGGCTAAAATAATTGTTTCACGTTTGTTACACTCAAACAGTGTCTCCTGTCATATGCTGAACTGGTCGCATTGTGGATTTTGCCTAAAACATGATTTTAGAAAATATTCATTGAAAAAAGCATCTAAAAAAATCACATTTGAAAACTCTTGTATGTTGTATTCTACATATGTCCTTCTAGTGCTGAACGTTAAAAAAATATTTTAGACCCTTTTCATGCTAAATGTATAATAAATATTTTTCTCTTTTGTTATAAAGAACTTTGTATCCCTTCATATGCCGAACTAGTTGCATTGTGGATTTTGCCTAAAACATGATTTTAGAAAATGTTAATGGAAAAAAACATTTTTTTTTTAAATTACATTTGAAAACCCTTGTATGTTCAATTCTACATATGTCCTTCACAAAATATTTTAGACACTTTTCATGCAAAATGTATAATAAATATTTTTCTCTTTTGTTACACTCAAACAGTGTCTCCTGTCATATGCTGAACTGGTCGCATTGCGGATTTGGCCTAAAACATGGTTATGGACAATGTTCATGGAACTCAGCTTAAAACGTACTTGCAGACTTGAAAACCCTTGCCTATTGTAGAGCGCGCCTGTCCTTCCAGTGCTGAACGAAAACCCATGATTTTGGACCCTGTTTTCATGCGAAATGGCTAAAATAATTGTTTCACGTTTGTTACACTCAAACAATGTCTCCTGTCATATGCTGAACTGGTCGCATTGTGGATTTGGGTTAAAACATGATTTTGGACAATGTTCATGGAACTCAGCTTAAAACGTACTTGCAGACTTGAAAACCTTTGCCTATTGTAGAGCGCACCTGTACTTCCAGTGCTGAACGAAAACCCATGATTTTGGACCCTGTTTTCATGCGAAATGGCTAAAATAATTGTTTCACGTTTGTTACACTCAAACAGTGTCTCCTGTCATATGCTGAACTGGTCGCATTGTGGATTTGGGTTAAAACATGATTTTGGACAATGTTCATGGAACTCAGCTTAAAACGTACTTGCAGACTTGAAAACCTTTGCCTATTGTAGAGCGCACCTGTACTTCCAGTGCTGAACGAAAACCCATGATTTTGGACCCTGTTTTTATGCGAAATAGCTAAAAGAAATGTTTCACGTTTGTTACACTCAAACAGTGTCTCCTGTCATATGCTGAACTGGTCGCATTGTGGATTTGGCCTAAAACATGATTTTGGACAATGCTCATGGAACTCAGCTTAAAACGTACTTGCAGACTTGAAAACCCTTGCCTATTGTACAGCGCGCCTGTACTTCCAGTGCTGAATGAAAACCAATGATTTTGGACCCTGTGTTCATGCGAAATGGCTAAAATAATTGTTTCACGTTTGTTACACTCAAACAGTGTCTCCTGTCATATGCTGAACTGGTCGCATTGTGGATTTGGCCTAAAATATGATTTTGGACAATGTTCATGGAACTCAGGTTAAAACTTACTTGCAGACTTGAAAACCCTTGCCTATTGTAGAGCGCGCCTGTCCTTCCAGTGCTGAACGAAAACCCATGATTTTGGACCCTGTTTTCATGCGAAATGGCTAAAAGAAATGTTTCACGTTTGTTACACTCAAACAGTGTCTCCTGTCATATGCTGAACTGGTCGCATTGCGGATTTGGCCTAAAACATGATTTTGGACAATGTTCATGGAACTCAGCTTAAAACGTACTTGCAGACTTGAAAACCCTTGCCTATTGTACAGCGCGCCTGTACTTCCAGTGCTGAACTAAAACCAATGATTTTGGACCCTGTTTTCATGCGAAATGGCTAAAATAATTGTTTCACGTTTGTTACACTCAAACAGTGTCTCCTGTCATATGCTGAACTGGTCGCATTGTGGATTTTGCCTAAAACATGATTTTAGAAAATATTCATTGAAAAAAGCATCTAAAAAAATCACATTTGAAAACTCTTGTATGTTGTATTCTACATATGTCCTTCTAGTGCTGAACGTTAAAAAAATATTTTAGACCCTTTTCATGCAAAATGTATAATAAATATTTTTCTCTTTTGTTATAAAGAACTTTGTATCCCTTCATATGCCGAACTAGTTGCATTGTGGATTTTGCCTAAAACATGATTTTAGAAAATGTTAATGGAAAAAAACATTTTTTTTTAAAATTACATTTGAAAACCCTTGTATGTTCAATTCTACATATGTCCTTCAAAAAATATTTTAGACCCTTTTCATGCAAAATGTATAATAAATATTTTTCTCTTTTGTTACACTCAAACAGTGTCTCCTGTCATATGCTGAACTGGTCGCATTGCGGATTTGGCCTAAAACATGGTTATGGACAATGTTCATGGAACTCAGCTTAAAACGTACTTGCAGACTTGAAAACCCTTGCCTATTGTAGCGCGCACCTGTCCTTCCAGTGCTGAACGAAAACCCATGATTTTGGACCCTGTTTTCATGCGAAATGGCTAAAATAATTGTTTCACGTTTGTTACACTCAAACAGTGTCGCCTGTCATATGCTGAACTGGTCGCATTGTGGATTTGGGTTAAAACATGATTTTGGACAATGTTCATGGAACTCAGCTTAAAACGTACTTGCAGACTTGAAAACCTTTGCCTATTGTAGAGCGCACCTGTACTTCCAGTGCTGAACGAAAACCCATGATTTTGGACCCTGTTTTCATGCGAAATGGCTAAAAGAAATGTTTCACATTTGTTACACTCAAACAGTGTCTCCTGTCATATGCTGAACTGGTCGCATTGTGGATTTGGCCTAAAACATGATTTTGGACAATGTTCATGGAACTCAGCTTAAAACGTACTTGCAGACTTGAAAACCCTTGCCTATTGTAGAGCGCGCCTGTCCTTCCAGTGCTGAACGAAAACCCATGATTTCGGACCCTGTTTTCATGCGAAATGGCTAAAATAATTGTTTCACGTTTGTTACACTCAAACAGTGTCTCCTGTCATATGCTGAACTGGTCGCATTGTGGATTTGGGTTAAAACATGATTTTGGACAATGTTCATGGAACTCAGCTTAAAACGTACTTGCAGACTTGAAAACCTTTGCCTATTGTAGAGCGCACCTGTACTTCCAGTGCTGAACGAAAACCCATGATTTTGGACCCTGTTTTCATGCGAAATGGCTAAAAGAAATGTTTCACATTTGTTACACTCAAACAGTGTCTCCTGTCATATGCTGAACTGGTCGCATTGTGGATTTGGCCTAAAACATGATTTTGGACAATGTTCATGGAACTCAGCTTAAAACGTACTTGCAGACTTGAAAACCCTTGCCTATTGTAGAGCGCGCCTGTCCTTCCAGTGCTGAACAAAAACCCATGATTTTGGACCCTGTTTTCATGCGAAATGGCTAAAATAATTGTTTCACGTTTGTTACACTCAAACAGTGTCTCCTGTCATATGCTGAACTGGTCGCATTGTGGATTTGGGTTAAAACATGATTTTGGACAATGTTCATGGAACTCAGCTTAAAACGTACTTGCAGACTTGAAAACCTTTGCCTATTGTAGAGCGCACCTGTACTTACAGTGCTGAACGAAAACCCATGATTTTGGACCCTGTTTTTATGCGAAATAGCTAAAAGAAATGTTTCACGTTTGTTACACTCAAACAGTGTCTCCTGTCATATGCTGAACTGGTCGCATTGTGGATTTGGCCTAAAACATGATTTTGGACAATGCTCATGGAACTCAGCTTAAAACGTACTTGCAGACTTGAAAACCCTTGCCTATTGTACAGCGCGCCTGTCCTTCCAGTGCTGAACGAAAACCCATGATTTTGGACCCTGTTTTCATGCGAAATGGCTAAAATAATTGTTTCACGTTTGTTACACTCAAACAGTGTCTCCTGTCATATGCTGAACTGGTCGCATTGTGGATTTGGGTTAAAACATGATTTTGGACAATGTTCATGGAACTCAGCTTAAAACGTACTTGCAGACTTGAAAACCCTTGCCTATTGTACAGCGCGCCTGTACTTCCAGTGCTGAACTAAAACCAATGATTTTGGACCCTGTTTTCATGCGAAATGGCTAAAATAATTGTTTCACGTTTGTTACACTCAAACAGTGTCTCCTGTCATATGCTGAACTGGTCGCATTGTGGATTTTGCCTAAAACATGATTTTAGAAAATATTCATTGAAAAAAGCATCTAAAAAAATCACATTTGAAAACTCTTGTATGTTGTATTCTACATATGTCCTTCTAGTGCTGAACGTTAAAAAAATATTTTAGACCCTTTTCATGCTAAATGTATAATAAATATTTTTCTCTTTTGTTATAAAGAACTTTGTATCCCTTCATATGCCGAACTAGTTGCATTGTGGATTTTGCCTAAAACATGATTTTAGAAAATGTTAATGGAAAAAAACATTTTTTTTTAAAATTACATTTGAAAACCCTTGTATGTTCAATTCTACATATGTCCTTCACAAAATATTTTAGACACTTTTCATGCAAAATGTATAATAAATATTTTTCTCTTTTGTTACACTCAAACAGTGTCTCCTGTCATATGCTGAACTGGTCGCATTGCGGATTTGGCCTAAAACATGGTTATGGACAATGTTCATGGAACTCAGCTTAAAACGTACTTGCAGACTTGAAAACCCTTGCCTATTGTAGAGCGCGCCTGTCCTTCCAGTGCTGAACGAAAACCCATGATTTTGGACCCTGTTTTCATGCGAAATGGCTAAAATAATTGTTTCACGTTTGTTACACTCAAACAATGTCTCCTGTCATATGCTGAACTGGTCGCATTGTGGATTTGGGTTAAAACATGATTTTGGACAATGTTCATGGAACTCAGCTTAAAACGTACTTGCAGACTTGAAAACCTTTGCCTATTGTAGAGCGCACCTGTACTTCCAGTGCTGAACGAAAACCCATGATTTTGGACCCTGTTTTCATGCGAAATGGCTAAAAGAAATGTTTCACATTTGTTACACTCAAACAGTGTCTCCTGTCATATGCTGAACTGGTCGCATTGTGGATTTGGCCTAAAACATGATTTTGGACAATGTTCATGGAACTCAGCTTAAAACGTACTTGCAGACTTGAAAACCCTTGCCTATTGTACAGCGCGCCTGTACTTCCAGTGCTGAACGAAAACCAATGATTTTGGACCCTGTGTTCATGCGAAATGGCTAAAATAATTGTTTCACGTTTGTTACACTCAAACAGTGTCTCCTGTCATATGCTGAACTGGTCGCATTGTGGATTTGGGTTAAAACATGATTTTGGACAATGTTCATGGAACTCAGCTTAAAACGTACTTGCAGACTTGAAAACCTTTGCCTATTGTAGAGCGCACCTGTACTTCCAGTGCTGAACGAAAACCCATGATTTTGGACCCTGTTTTCATGCGAAATGGCTAAAAGAAATGTTTCACATTTGTTACACTCAAACAGTGTCTCCTGTCATATGCTGAACTGGTCGCATTGTGGATTTGGCCTAAAACATGATTTTGGACAATGTTCATGGAACTCAGCTTAAAACGTACTTGCAGACTTGAAAACCCTTGCCTATTGTACAGCGCGCCTGTACTTCCAGTGCTGAACTAAGACCAATGATTTTGGACCCTGTTTTCATGCGAAATGGCTAAAATAATTGTTTCACGTTTGTTACACTCAAACAGTGTCTCCTGTCATATGCTGAACTGGTCGCATTGTGGATTTTGCCTAAAACATGATTTTTGAAAATATTCATTGAAAAAAGCATCAAAAAAAATCACATTTGAAAACTCTTGTATGTTGTATTCTACATATGTCCTTCTAGTGCTGAACGTTAAAAAAATATTTTAGACCCTTTTCATGCAAAATGTATAATAAATATTGTTCTCTTTTGTTATAAAGAACTTTGTATCCCTTCATATGCCGAACTAGTTGCATTGTGGATTTTGCCTAAAACATGATTTTAGAAAATGTTAATGGAAAAAACATTTTTTTTTTAAATTACATTTGAAAACCCTTGTATGTTCAATTCTACATATGTCCTTCAAAAAAATTTTAGACCCTTTTCATGCAAAATGTATAATAAATATTGTTCTCTTTTGTTACACTCAAACAGTGTCTCCTGTCATATGCTGAACTGGTCGCATTGCGGATTTGGCCTAAAACATGGTTATGGACAATGTTCATGGAACTCAGCTTAAAACGTACTTGCAGACTTGAAAACCCTTGCCTATTGTAGCGCGCACCTGTCCTTCCAGTGCTGAACGAAAACCCATGATTTTGGACCCTGTTTTCATGCGAAATGGCTAAAATAATTGTTTCACGTTTGTTACACTCAAACAGTGTCGCCTGTCATATGCTGAACTGGTCGCATTGAGGATTTGGGTTAAAACATGATTTTGGACAATGTTCATGGAACTCAGCTTAAAACGTACTTGCAGACTTGAAAACCTTTGCCTATTGTAGCGCGCACCTGTACTTCCAGTGCTGAACGAAAACCCATGATTTTGGACCCTGTTTTCATGCGAAATGGCTAAAAGAAATGTTTCACATTTGTTACACTCAAACAGTGTCTCCTGTCATATGCTGAACTGGTCGCATTGTGGATTTGGCCTAAAACATGATTTTGGACAATGTTCATGGAACTCAGCTTAAAACGTACTTGCAGACTTGAAAACCCTTGCCTATTGTAGAGCGCGCCTGTCCTTCCAGTGCTGAACGAAAACCCATGATTTTGGACCCTGTTTTCATGCGAAATGGCTAAAATAATTGTTTCACGTTTGTTACACTCAAACAGTGTCTCCTGTCATATGCTGAACTGGTCGCATTGTGGATTTGGGTTAAAACATGATTTTGGACAATGTTCATGGAACTCAGCTTAAAACGTACTTGCAGACTTGAAAACCTTTGCCTATTGTAGAGCGCACCTGTACTTCCAGTGCTGAACGAAAACCCATGATTTTGGACCCTGTTTTTATGCGAAATAGCTAAAAGAAATGTTTCACGTTTGTTACACTCAAACAGTGTCTCCTGTCATATGCTGAACTGGTCGCATTGTGGATTTGGCCTAAAACATGATTTTGGACAATGCTCATGGAACTCAGCTTAAAACGTACTTGCAGACTTGAAAACCTTTGCCTATTGTAGAGCGCACCTGTACTTCCAGTGCTGAACGAAAACCCATGATTTTGGACCCTGTTTTTATGCGAAATAGCTAAAAGAAATGTTTCACGTTTGTTACACTCAAACAGTGTCTCCTGTCATATGCTGAACTGGTCGCATTGTGGATTTGGCCTAAAACATGATTTTGGACAATGCTCATGGAACTCAGCTTAAAACGTACTTGCAGACTTGAAAACCCTTGCCTATTGTACAGCGCGCCTGTACTTCCAGTGCTGAACGAAAACCAATGATTTTGGACCCTGTGTTCATGCGAAATGGCTAAAATAATTGTTTCACGTTTGTTACACTCAAACAGTGTCTCCTGTCATATGCTGAACTGGTCGCATTGTGGATTTGGGTTAAAACATGATTTTGGACAATGTTCATGGAACTCAGCTTAAAACGTACTTGCAGACTTGAAAACCTTTGCCTATTGTAGAGCGCACCTGTACTTACAGTGCTGAACGAAAACCCATGATTTTGGACCCTGTTTTTATGCGAAATAGCTAAAAGAAATGTTTCACGTTTGTTACACTCAAACAGTGTCTCCTGTCATATGCTGAACTGGTCGCATTGTGGATTTGGCCTAAAACATGATTTTGGACAATGCTCATGGAACTCAGCTTAAAACGTACTTGCAGACTTGAAAACCCTTGCCTATTGTACAGCGCGCCTGTCCTTCCAGTGCTGAACGAAAACCCATGATTTTGGACCCTGTTTTCATGCGAAATGGCTAAAATAATTGTTTCACGTTTGTTACACTCAAACAGTGTCTCCTGTCATATGCTGAACTGGTCGCATTGTGGATTTGGGTTAAAACATGATTTTGGACAATGTTCATGGAACTCAGCTTAAAACGTACTTGCAGACTTGAAAACCCTTGCCTATTGTACAGCGCGCCTGTACTTCCAGTGCTGAACTAAAACCAATGATTTTGGACCCTGTTTTCATGCGAAATGGCTAAAATAATTGTTTCACGTTTGTTACACTCAAACAGTGTCTCCTGTCATATGCTGAACTGGTCGCATTGTGGATTTTGCCTAAAACATGATTTTAGAAAATATTCATTGAAAAAAGCATCTAAAAAAATCACATTTGAAAACTCTTGTATGTTGTATTCTACATATGTCCTTCTAGTGCTGAACGTTAAAAAAATATTTTAGACCCTTTTCATGCTAAATGTATAATAAATATTTTTCTCTTTTGTTATAAAGAACTTTGTATCCCTTCATATGCCGAACTAGTTGCATTGTGGATTTTGCCTAAAACATGATTTTAGAAAATGTTAATGGAAAAAAACATTTTTTTTTTAAATTACATTTGAAAACCCTTGTATGTTCAATTCTACATATGTCCTTCACAAAATATTTTAGACACTTTTCATGCAAAATGTATAATAAATATTTTTCTCTTTTGTTACACTCAAACAGTGTCTCCTGTCATATGCTGAACTGGTCGCATTGCGGATTTGGCCTAAAACATGGTTATGGACAATGTTCATGGAACTCAGCTTAAAACGTACTTGCAGACTTGAAAACCCTTGCCTATTGTAGAGCGCGCCTGTCCTTCCAGTGCTGAACGAAAACCCATGATTTTGGACCCTGTTTTCATGCGAAATGGCTAAAATAATTGTTTCACGTTTGTTACACTCAAACAATGTCTCCTGTCATATGCTGAACTGGTCGCATTGTGGATTTGGGTTAAAACATGATTTTGGACAATGTTCATGGAACTCAGCTTAAAACGTACTTGCAGACTTGAAAACCTTTGCCTATTGTAGAGCGCACCTGTACTTCCAGTGCTGAACGAAAACCCATGATTTTGGACCCTGTTTTCATGCGAAATGGCTAAAAGAAATGTTTCACATTTGTTACACTCAAACAGTGTCTCCTGTCATATGCTGAACTGGTCGCATTGTGGATTTGGCCTAAAACATGATTTTGGACAATGTTCATGGAACTCAGCTTAAAACGTACTTGCAGACTTGAAAACCCTTGCCTATTGTACAGCGCGCCTGTACTTCCAGTGCTGAACGAAAACCAATGATTTTGGACCCTGTGTTCATGCGAAATGGCTAAAATAATTGTTTCACGTTTGTTACACTCAAACAGTGTCTCCTGTCATATGCTGAACTGGTCGCATTGTGGATTTGGGTTAAAACATGATTTTGGACAATGTTCATGGAACTCAGCTTAAAACGTACTTGCAGACTTGAAAACCTTTGCCTATTGTAGAGCGCACCTGTACTTCCAGTGCTGAACGAAAACCCATGATTTTGGACCCTGTTTTCATGCGAAATGGCTAAAAGAAATGTTTCACATTTGTTACACTCAAACAGTGTCTCCTGTCATATGCTGAACTGGTCGCATTGTGGATTTGGCCTAAAACATGATTTTGGACAATGTTCATGGAACTCAGCTTAAAACGTACTTGCAGACTTGAAAACCCTTGCCTATTGTACAGCGCGCCTGTACTTCCAGTGCTGAACTAAGACCAATGATTTTGGACCCTGTTTTCATGCGAAATGGCTAAAATAATTGTTTCACGTTTGTTACACTCAAACAGTGTCTCCTGTCATATGCTGAACTGGTCGCATTGTGGATTTTGCCTAAAACATGATTTTTGAAAATATTCATTGAAAAAAGCATCAAAAAAAATCACATTTGAAAACTCTTGTATGTTGTATTCTACATATGTCCTTCTAGTGCTGAACGTTAAAAAAATATTTTAGACCCTTTTCATGCAAAATGTATAATAAATATTGTTCTCTTTTGTTATAAAGAACTTTGTATCCCTTCATATGCCGAACTAGTTGCATTGTGGATTTTGCCTAAAACATGATTTTAGAAAATGTTAATGGAAAAAACATTTTTTTTTTAAATTACATTTGAAAACCCTTGTATGTTCAATTCTACATATGTCCTTCAAAAAAATTTTAGACCCTTTTCATGCAAAATGTATAATAAATATTGTTCTCTTTTGTTACACTCAAACAGTGTCTCCTGTCATATGCTGAACTGGTCGCATTGCGGATTTGGCCTAAAACATGGTTATGGACAATGTTCATGGAACTCAGCTTAAAACGTACTTGCAGACTTGAAAACCCTTGCCTATTGTAGCGTGCACCTGTCCTTCCAGTGCTGAACGAAAACCCATGATTTTGGACCCTGTTTTCATGCGAAATGGCTAAAATAATTGTTTCACGTTTGTTACACTCAAACAGTGTCGCCTGTCATATGCTGAACTGGTCGCATTGAGGATTTGGGTTAAAACATGATTTTGGACAATGTTCATGGAACTCAGCTTAAAACGTACTTGCAGACTTGAAAACCTTTGCCTATTGTAGCGCGCACCTGTACTTCCAGTGCTGAACGAAAACCCATGATTTTGGACCCTGTTTTCATGCGAAATGGCTAAAAGAAATGTTTCACATTTGTTACACTCAAACAGTGTCTCCTGTCATATGCTGAACTGGTCGCATTGTGGATTTGGCCTAAAACATGATTTTGGACAATGTTCATGGAACTCAGCTTAAAACGTACTTGCAGACTTGAAAACCCTTGCCTATTGTAGAGCGCGCCTGTCCTTCCAGTGCTGAACGAAAACCCATGATTTTGGACCCTGTTTTCATGCGAAATGGCTAAAATAATTGTTTCACGTTTGTTACACTCAAACAGTGTCTCCTGTCATATGCTGAACTGGTCGCATTGTGGATTTGGGTTAAAACATGATTTTGGACAATGTTCATGGAACTCAGCTTAAAACGTACTTGCAGACTTGAAAACCTTTGCCTATTGTAGAGCGCACCTGTACTTCCAGTGCTGAACGAAAACCCATGATTTTGGACCCTGTTTTTATGCGAAATAGCTAAAAGAAATGTTTCACGTTTGTTACACTCAAACAGTGTCTCCTGTCATATGCTGAACTGGTCGCATTGTGGATTTGGCCTAAAACATGATTTTGGACAATGCTCATGGAACTCAGCTTAAAACGTACTTGCAGACTTGAAAACCTTTGCCTATTGTAGAGCGCACCTGTACTTCCAGTGCTGAACGAAAACCCATGATTTTGGACCCTGTTTTTATGCGAAATAGCTAAAAGAAATGTTTCACGTTTGTTACACTCAAACAGTGTCTCCTGTCATATGCTGAACTGGTCGCATTGTGGATTTGGCCTAAAACATGATTTTGGACAATGCTCATGGAACTCAGCTTAAAACGTACTTGCAGACTTGAAAACCCTTGCCTATTGTACAGCGCGCCTGTACTTCCAGTGCTGAACGAAAACCAATGATTTTGGACCCTGTGTTCATGCGAAATGGCTAAAATAATTGTTTCACGTTTGTTACACTCAAACAGTGTCTCCTGTCATATGCTGAACTGGTCGCATTGTGGATTTGGCCTAAAATATGATTTTGGAGGCTAGAGCGCAGGTGCCAAGACCAGAGTAGGCGCGTAAACAAGATGGCGTATTGAATAGAAATCGGTACAAAACACCTCAAGATAAAAACATAATATTCAAAATCAGTAAGTTAGACTAAATATTAGCATTTCATATATTCGCAGTTAATATAATTCAATCTGGATAATAACAGAAATAAGATCATAAGGCTAGAGAAATATATCGACAAATATTACTACAACAAGCAACACCCAAACATGACTGAAGACAAGCGTGGAGAGCCGATCCCCAAAAGACAACGCGACTCATCGACAGATACAGATGATATATGCTTTTCACCACTAGGTATGGTAAGTGTGGAAAGCGACCTGTTGATGTCGATAAATGACAAATTGGGCATATTAGAACTGGTCAGTAAAGACGTAAAAGAGTTGAAAGCGAGTCTTCAAATGAGTGACGAAAAAGCTTTGGTAATGGAGAAAGAAACCAAAGAAATAAAAGTGACAGTCTCTAAAATGGAAACGGACGTTAGGGAATTAAAAAAGGAGAACAATCTTCTGAGAGAAGCCTTACTAGACATCCAAACTAGATCGATGAGGGAAAATCTAGTACTTACGGGTATTCAGGAAAAGGAGGGAGAAATAACAGAGAATATTATGAAGGACTTCCTGCATACAGCGCTGCAAATCCCACTCGAGGCTGTCGATAAAATCCAACTCGAACGTGTACATCGTTTCGGAAAAAGAGGACAGAAATATGAGCGCCCGATCGTTGCCAAATTTGCTTTTTTTAAGGACAAAGCTATGGTGAAAAGCCTGGGAAAAAGACTTGCTGGCACGAAAATAGGCATGAATGATCAGTTCCCGAAGGAGATTGTAGAAAGGCGCAAAGTTCTGTATCCAATCTTCAAGGAAAACAGATTAAAAGGGAAACGTGTTGCACTAGTGGTGGATAAATTATATATTGACAACCAAATGTTCAGAGACACAAAGACTACTCCATGGCTATTCTAAAAGTTGTAATGGAGGAGTCAAATATTGGAGCACCTGATACTAGCAATGATAGGGATTGTAATATTAAATAATATTTATAGTAAGTATAGTATTTTATAAATGGATAAAACGATATAACAAGCAGAATAATACATCTTTATATACAAATAATTAGAACATGGATTTTTTGGCGGGAGGTTGTTGTTTTGGCGGATGGTTGTTGTGGTTGGTCCTGTGTTCTCTCTGGCGTCCTTTCCTCCTTGCAGCAGATGTGGATGCGGGTGCGTTTGCACGCTCGGCCCATTTCTTCCGCAGTCAACCATGTGGTGTGCATTTTTGTGTTTGAAAAGGTACGGCGTTAAGTGAGTGAGAGGGGAAATGGTTGCATATCCCAGAGCCGACCGGGGGTCTATGAACAGGGGTAGTGAGAGAGAGAGCTTTCAATTTTGTGTAGATGAGGGATATACATTTTTAAATATAGTAAACATCTAATCTAATTATTAATTGTCCTATCATGATGGAAAGATCCCTAACCCTATAACCTGGACACCCACCTGAGCGACCCATACACCAAAGAGAAGTTCCCATCTATTTTATGGACCTGCTGTGAATATGCAGCCTAAATAGAGAAATAAATGCGGTCAGAGACCTACTTGAGCAGCACCGCCCCCTCAAGATTCTGAGCCTGCCTGGCAGGGTTGGTCCTACAAAGCCAGAGCCCCCTGATGGGAGAGCATAATATACAAGGAAATTCTCAAAGCTGCTAATGAGAACCTTGACGACCTTTTACCTAGCCGGTGGGGATTCCGGTGGGGTACGCCCACCCAGGTAGTGGCAGTGCTGGCAACACTGGCTGCAGTAACCCATGGGGAGGGGGTCACACTCGGACAATCAGAGAGGGGGTTTATCATTGTGGCCCAGGTGGCACAAAATAATCAAAGGTCTGACCGCATGGAGATGCTTGGGAAAATGGTTACAACAGGGGATCAGAGTGTTTGTGTCTCAGGTGAAGAGGGTGGATCTGATCTCCATCACCTAGGACTTGACATAGATTAAGTAGATTAATCAAATCTCACATTGTTGTCAATTTCTGCTCAATTTGCATGCTTTCTCAATCAGCTTTAACTGTATGTGCACTCGTAGATCAAGTTATTTCTCGAGTTGGGCTCTGGGATATAACAGCCGTTGAGTATTGGATTTTATGGTGGATTGTGGAGGAGGGGGGTTGAGTGTGTTGGAGTATGTGAGTATGTGCGTGTGTGCTGGTCTGGCATCTGTTGTGGGGGGGGTGGGGATGTTGGGGGGGGGGGGTATGGGATGGACCGCGGGAATTATTTGCTAGGATAATAATTGCTTGTCAATGAATTAAATGTAATACAATGGCAATCCTGGTTATATGTTAGAATCCTATGCGTGAACTGCCGACATTATTACGCATATTAATTGATAATGATGGAAAATAGGATATGCATAATAAAAAATAAAATAATAGTTATATAGATATATATATAGAGGTGAAAGCATTGGAAATGCTTTTGGCGGTTAACCTGCTTCTGTTTTGTGGGTGGCACTGTGTGCTGTTTTCGATGGATGGGTCCTGGCCTCTCAGGGCCTTAGGGATACGGAGGGACGTGGGGGGGATGCTGATCACTGGGATGACGGCTCAACTTGGGATGGGGAGGGGCTTTAGCGGGGGAATTAGTGGAGAACAATTGAAGGGTTACTCCGTAGCAATGCAAATATCACGGTACAGCTATATGGACACTCAATCATTACGCTATTTTTTATTGGTAAATTTACAAACATATATAATGATAAATAGACTTGAAACTTGTATCTCATTATGGTGTATGGTGAAATAAGTATAGCCAGTTATAATTGTAATGGCTTAGCTGATAATAACAAAAGAAGAACAATATTTACATGGCTCAAAGAGAAGGAATATAATATCTATTGTATACAGGAAACTCATTCAACAATTCGAGATGAAGTAGCGTGGAAAAAAGAATGGGGGGGGGGAAATATACTTCTCCCATGGGCAAAGAAATTCAAAAGGGGTGATGATATTAATTAATAGTAATTTCGATCCGAATGTGCAAATTGTCCAAATAGATACGCAAGGTAGATGGATTATTTTAAATATGGTATTGGACAATAAACAGATATGGCTCATTAACCTTTACGGACCAAATAATGATGATCCACAATTCTTTGACAATATATATAATAAATTATCAAGCCTGCAAGCAACTCAAGACAATATTATTATGGTGGGGGATTATAATACTGTTTTAAATAGCTCAATGGACCGAAAAGGAAATCACACCACAAACAATCACCCACATGCTCTTAAGGAAATTGTGAATGTCATGGATACATTAGAACTAGTAGATATATGGAGGCTTAAATATGCTGATCTAGTGAGATATACATGGCGGAGACTGAATCAAGCTAGTCGTCTTGACTTCTTTCTTATCTCATTCTCGTTGGCACCAAAAGTAAAAAAAGTGTTGATAGGGGACAGAATGCGGTCGGACCATCATATAATAGGCATATACATTACTCTGACTGAATTTCCACGTGGGCGAGGATATTGGAAATTTAATCAAAGCCTATTAGATGATAATTTATTTATAATTAGAACAAAGGAATTTATAACTGACTTTTTCCAACATAACTTAGGTACAGCGAATCCCCTTATTGTATGGGACACCTTTAAATGTGCCTTTAGAGGCCATGCAATTCAGTACTCATCTCGAAAACAAAAGCAATTTAGGTCAAAAGAGTTTATACTAAGAAAGGAAATAGAAAGTCTAACAGAACAGATAGATGGCAATAAAAACTGTAACATAGAGGCTCAGAATAAATTAGAGGAAAAACAAAAAGAAATGGAAAAACTTATTCAAGAAAGATCAAGTGTAATATATTATAAAAATAAAGCAAACTGGATGGAATATGGGGAAAAATGCACAAAATTCTTTTTTAATCTTCAACATAGGAATGCTACCAAAAAGAACTTAATGAAACTGGTTACAATTGACGGAGTCACCCATAATTCACCTAATGATATTTTGAAGGAAGAAACAAAGTATTTTAAGCATATGTTTTCTTTTCAGTCGCCTCCATCTCCTCTAACTGAAGCTAATTGTAGAGATTTTTTTCCTATTGATAATGTCAAATTAACAGCCACACAGAAAGACTCATGTGAAGGTGAAATTACAGAGGAGGAACTTCTGGATGCAATTAAAGACTTTAAGTCCGGGAAAACTCCAGGGTTGGATGGCATACCAATCGAGGTATACCAAACCTTTTTTGAAATACTAAGAGGACCGTTATTAGCATGTTTTAACCACTCCTATGTAAATGGTAGATTATCTGACACTCAAGAAGAAGGTCTGATCTCATTATTACTGAAACAGGATACAAGTGGAAAATATAAAGATCCAGTCCATTTACAAAATTGGAGGCCCCTTACACTTCAGTGTTGTGATGCAAAAATCCTAGCAAAATGTATAGCGCATAGAATTAAAAAGGTATTGTCGGATATTATTCATTCTAATCAGACAGGTTTTTTACATGGAAGATACATTGGAGACAATATAAGGCAAGTATTGGAAACAATAGAACACTATGGAAAATATGGGAAACCAGGCCTGCTATTCATAGCAGACTTCGAAAAGGCATTTGATAAAGTTCGACTGGAATTCATATATAAATGCCTGGAGCATTTCAATTTTGGAGAATCTCTTATAAAATGGGTCAAAATCATGTATAGTAACCCTAGGTGTAAAATAGTAAATAATGGCTATTTCTCAGAAAGTTTCAAACTGTCAAGAGGAGTGAAACAAGGTTGTCCACTATCGGCATATCTATTTATTGTGGCCATCGAGATGTTAGCTATTAAAATCAGATCCAATAATAATATCAGAGGATTAGAAATACAGGGCTTAAAAACAAAGGTGTCATTGTACGCAGATGATTCATGTTTTCTTTTAGATCCACAACTAGAATCCCTCCACAGCCTCATAGAGGATCTAGATACATTTTCTAACCTCTCTGGATTAAAACCAAATTATGACAAATGTACTATATTACGTATTGGATCACTAAAAAATACAATTTTTACATTACCATGTAGTTTACCAATAAAATGGTCTGATGGTGATGTGGATATACTCGGAATACATATCCCAAAGGAAATAAATGATCTCACTTCAATAAATTTTAATAGAAAGTTAGCAAAAATAGATAAGATCTTACTACCATGGAAAGGAAAATACCTGTCAATTTGTGGAAAAATCACCCTGATTAACTCTTTAGTATTATCCCAGTTTACCTATTTGCTTATGGTCTTGCCTACGCCTAGCAAACAGTTTTTTAAATTATATGAGAAAAAAATATTCAATTTTATTTGGAACGGCAAGCCAGACAAAATTAAAAGAGCATATTTATATAATGAATATGAATTCGGAGGACAGAAATTATTAAATATTAAAGCATTAGACCTATCACTAAAATCTTCAGTCATCCAAAAGTTATACTTAAATCCGAACTGGTTCTCAAGCAAATTAGTAAGATTGTCTCACCCACTGTTCAAGAAAGGCCTTTTTCCCTTTATTCAGATTACAACCTCTCACTTTCAGTTATTTGAAAAGGAAATAATCTCCCAAATGTCACTATTTCTAAAACAAGCCATAGAAAGTTGGTTGCAATTTCAATTTAATCCTCCAGAAACGACAGAACAAATAATGCAACAAATATTGTGGTTAAATTCAAATATACTAATTGACAAAAAACCTATATTTATTGACAGAATGTTTAAAAAAGGTATAATCTTCGTAAATGATATCATCGGTAGGACTGGTGGAGTTATGTCGCACATGCAGCTAATAAAAACATATGGAAATGTCTGCTCTACCCAAAATTACAACCAAATAATTGCAGCCTTACCGCAAAAGTGGAAGAGGAAAGTTGAAGGGGGAGAAAGTAAGGAACTTGTCTGTCGGCCTTGCATTAAAGAACATAATTGGTTAAGGAAAACTGTGATAAATAAAAAAGTATATCAGTTTCACTTAAGGACCAAAGGATTGACAGCAGTCCCATATAGATTGCAAAATAGTTGGGAAGAGATCTTTGACGTACCGATCCCATGGCATAGTGTTTATGAACTGACACGCAAAACGACACCGGATTCAAAAATTAGAATCTTTCAATTTAAATTATTATATAAAATTCTTGCTACCAATAGAATGTTATTTATATGGGGGATACAATCTTCCCAGCTCTGCAGATTTTTCTGTGAAGAGATAGAATCATTAGATCATTTGTTTTGGTTCTGTCCATTTGTAGCTTGTTTTTGGACACAGGTCCAGGAATGGCTAAAGGATTGCAATATTTACCTGGAACTAACCTTGCAGATAGCATTACTGGGTGATCTGAAAAGTCATAGTCAATCAATCAATAATATAATAATACTTTTAGCAAAAATGTTTATTTTTAATTCACAATCTGTAGAAGCAATGAGAATAGAAAGGTTCAGAACTTTTGTAAAACATCACAGTATGGTTGAAATATATATGGCAAATAGAAATCCTATATGGATGGTGTTAAGAGATAGATGGGAGGTATTGAATAGAGTTGAAGGATGGGACTAATAACAAATAACAACAAATAATAACAAAGATAGCTAATAATGTAAGCATACTGTGTCCATAATAAGTATATAGGTTGTATGTTGGGAGCTTTTGGGAAAGAGCACAGTTAGAAAGATATGGCATTTAGAAGCAAACCGGATGGACATCATGAAAATGATCGGAGAGGTTGAGAGTAGAAGAAGTTCAGGAGCAAAAAAATAGATAAATATGTATATATGTGTATGTATATATGTATATGTATATATGTATATATATATATATATATATGTGTATATATATATATATATATATATATATATATATATATATATATATATATATATATATATATATATATATATATATATAGATATAGAATTATTGTAAAATTAACTCTGTCCATAAGGTGTAGATAGTAAGTATAGACCGGAAGTAGAGGCCTGGGCGTTGTTGTTCACTAATTTACTCCAAGTAGGGAAAGGATGGTGGGGTTGAAAAGTAATAAAGGGGAATATATATTTATAAAAAATAAAAAAAACATGGGGGATTGGAAGTGATGCAGACAATTACATTGATAGAAGATACAATCTATCTGCAATATTAAGCTGATCCATCCCCCCGAGAAAAAAAAAAAAAAAAAAAAAAAAAAAATATGATTTTGGACAATGTTCATGGAACTCAGCTTAAAACTTACTTGCAGACTTGAAAACCCTTGCCTATTGTAGAGCGCGCCTGTCCTTCCAGTGCTGAACGAAAACCCATGATTTTGGACCCTGTTTTCATGCGAAATGGCTAAAATAATTGTTTCACGTTTGTTACACTCAAACAGTGTCTCCTGTCATATGCTGAACTGGTCGCATTGTGGATTTGGGTTAAAACATGATTTTGGACAATGTTCATGGAACTCAGCTTAAAACGTACTTGCAGACTTGAAAACCTTTGCCTATTGTAGAGCGCACCTGTACTTCCAGTGCTGAACGAAAACCCATGATTTTGGACCCTGTTTTTATGCGAAATAGCTAAAAGAAATGTTTCACGTTTGTTACACTCAAACAGTGTCTCCTGTCATATGCTGAACTGGTCGCATTGTGGATTTGGCCTAAAACATGTATCGTATCTGAAGATCATGCCTTTGTTAAATGTTTTGGAGGAACAAAGAATGTTGTTTTATGATCTTAGTTCAAATGTAGCGTTGGGAGGGTGATGCCCCAGGGGAGACTGGTGATTGGCCAGAAGAGGGTCACCCCTCTTTTTGCATTGTTTATAAATAGGAGTTAAACGATGAGACGTCAGAACGGCCATATCAATCTGGGGAGCCGTTCTCCGGACATCGCGAGTCTGTACCTATGCTGTAAACTCGTGATTTTAATAAAAGCCTCTAACACGATGCAGCATAGCGGACTTTTTGTTGACAGCAATAATTGCCACCATTCATCATATACGACATAATGGCACCCAACGTGGGGCTGGGTTTGCGTCTCTTCCTTGTTTCAGTCAACCGCCGGCCTGACTCTCTCTGAAGCATGGCCGAAAAAGGGTGAGTGTCCTTATCGCTTCGGAGTTTGTTAGATTGGATATGACTTGTGTACACTGAAGAGATGTTCCATTTCGACCTGGCCTCGGTGGCGTTGTTGCTGGGCGACTGGAGTCTGCTAAAATTTATTCCATCAAAAACGGCAGTTAATTGGAATGTAGAGCATTAAACGGTAGGATTTAAGTATTGAAAGTGTATAATTCATTGGTAACGGGTGACAATGGATTGGTAGAGAATAAATGTTGGAAGACGTCTGCATAGTTAGGGCACCGTGAATACGGAAAAGACCTCTTGATCGAGGCGATTCTTTAGGAATGGGCTACAAATCCGGACTTAGTTAGACTGGGTCAGGTTGATTCCTTAAGCGGGAATTATGAAGTGAATGGTTGTATTTATGTTATACTTCTTCTATAGCCGACGGGAGATATGTTGGGGATAACCTCTTGATATGAGATTCATCTTTCAAGGCAACAAAAAGTTAGACGGAGATAATGGTGATGATGATGATTTGGCCACGGTGCGGGGTGTTCATTTGTATAGCTAGTAGGCCGCAGTTAGCTGGAGGCTAGGGCTAATGCTTGATTGTTTCAGGCCACGTGGTACATCGTTGCTAAGGCTAATTTTTGTAAGGCTGAAGTGTGAATCATGCTACATTCTACATGGTGGCTGAGGTGGATGCTAATGCTACATGCTAATTGTGTTTTGTGTCGCAGTGTACCTTAGGCTAAGCTAAATGCTAATGCTACATGCTAATTGTGTGGTGTGCTACATGCTAACGGATATCCTTAGAGATTCCATTGCGATGGATTAAAGTCTCTTAAACTTGTCACTGTCTGTAAGTCAGGTTGTATGTTTTGTGAGCGCTGTTAAATGTTGTTTGACTAGGAGGGGAAAACGAGAGTTACAGTTGGAGTGTTATTCTGTCTGTTTGGGGAGAGAGAATAGAAAATCTTCCTTTCACGGTGAAAAGGGATTTTTGAATGGTTGTGCGCATGCGTTTAATTTTGCGATACTACCCGACAGAAAGGGGGAGTTTATGACACGAGATTAGGACACGTGTTGATTTTACGGGGTTAAAAACTACGAAATGAGGGTGGGCTAAGCCTACAAAACAAAATGGTGGGGTACAGGTCATAGGTCCCATTTGGCGTTACCCTGCAAGGAAAATAGATAGACAGAGGAGAAATTTTAGCACGATGATTCTAGTTTAAACTGCGATTGGTTAAAGATGAAACTTGTTTTGTAACCTATTGAATTTATAAATTAGATATAGGGTAACGGATTATAATAGATTGAATTGAATTAAATTAAATGACGGATGAAAATAAAATTTTAAATGTTTTTGAGCGATCTATAATTCGTCCTGAGTTAAAGTCTTAGAGCGAATGTAAAACGGACGAATATTGAATGTGGATAACTTGGTTAATTGCATAAACTGCTGAAATCTTGTGTGTTTCTATGTTTTTTTGAAATATGAGAGGAACATGGAACGGCGAGGTGAGACGAGAGAGAGAGGAGGGGCTGACGGGTGCGTGGCGTGACGTCACATGACGTGACATCACATGACGCAGCAGAGGATCAGATATCAGGCTAGGTTGCAACATTTTCCAATTTAAAGATATGTGATGTTATGACAATTTTACATAGGCTTGGCAAATACTATTTCATTAAAAATTGCATTTTGGAAGCTCTGTATCACTGGGGTTTGATTACAGATGTGTTGAGAATCAAGGATGGATTGAGGATTCTTCTGTAAATTTATGATAATTAGGGGTTAGAGCAAGGGGTTAAAGGTTTTGTTTATGGGTATTTTAGTCTGAAGTTTACTAACTTCATTTACTTGCATTTGATGGGTTGTGGTAAGATAGCCAACACTAATTGATAAATTGGTGATATAGGAATAAAGAATTGGTTTTAAAATTATTCATAATTTTTAATTGAGTTTTTAATTGGTTTTTATTTTTAATTAAATGGTTTTTGAATAAGGCATTTAATTGAATTTTTTAATATTCATATTTGATTTTATTTGATTTTTTGGGGAGGAAAAAGGGAAAGAAAAAAAAAAAAAAAATTCTAACAATTTTTTTTTTTTTTTTTTTTTTTTTTTTTGGGGGGGTTCTTAGGGTTATATTAATAATTTAAGGGGGGAAGCCATAGGCTATACAGTCTAAAATAACATAGTTCACAATAAAGGAATATAAAAGGCTTGATATAGGGGAAAATTGATTAAAATAGTCATTTTTTAATCAAAGTAGGGTTAGAAAGACTAATGGCAGATGTTAGTACACCTTTCTCACATACGGATTCAGCAGAAAGACACCCACCTTACGAGAAGGAAGCTTTCAGTGATCATCTAGCATGGTGATTATGGCATCAGAGATGAAGACGAATACGAGCAGAAACGACGATGAAGATGAATTCAAAACTCCAGAAGGAAGGAAAACTGGGATGTCGGGGAACTTAAGGAGATGAGGATGATGAAGATGAGAGTGATTGAGAGAGGTCATGGGTGGATATGACTCTGTGATCAGAAGGAAGTTGGCAAGAGAGGAAAGAAGGATACTGGAGACTTGATTTCTGAGGAAGGTTGAAGAAAGAAGGGTACAAGAGCAAAGAAGAAATGGAGATATAAGGCAGATTGCTTATCATGCCTGGATAAAGCAAATAGTTTAGAAGTAACACAGTTGAAGATACAGAAGAGGAGAAACGGCTGAGAGGATCCCAAGAATTGGAGAAGAAGAAACTCTGAAAACTCAATCATACAACGGGTGGAGAAGATAAGTTTTGGTTATGAAGAATCAGAGTGAACCAAATCAACAATCACTGTTACAGCTTTAACTGAACAATATCCAATGCAATTGTACCAGCCAAGGGGGTACCAGTTGATTCATATCCAAAGCCAGTTTCTGGACAGACACATAATGGCACCTGTTAGTGTCTAGAAGATCCGGAAGGGGGGTGCATTGCTGAGAGCCTCGATTAGAGAAGAAGAGAAAATAGCTAACAGTTGAAACAACCGACCATTAGAAGGGATAGTGAATAGGGGAAAACTTATCTGGGTTCAGCCTAAAGAGGTTAAGCATCTCACTAATTGATAACGAATTAGGATAGGGATTTGAGGTAGTAAAACAGTTAATTACTCTTAAGATACTAATATTAGAAGAAACTGTTATGGCAGTGTTGGGAAGAGATGCATTGTTTAAATTGAATTGTACAATAAGATGTCCACTAGACTGTCTATTAAGACAATCTGTCTGAAAAGTTAAAAGGGGTGATTATTATTCTGGGTTACATTCTTACACTAAGGGATTTCAGGCTAGGCTAAAAGGTGGTTAGTCGTTTTGCCAAGTCTGTGTGTAATGAGTCAGAAGCAGGTGGGGAACTTTCCCAATCACATATTCTAAAATTTGGTGGTAAGAGATTTTGTCAATAAGTCAGGGGAAAAGGTTTTAAATGTTATGAGAGAAAAGATTAGATTAAAATAAGTTAGGGGTAGGTTGAAGGGACTCTAAGGCAGTAAGCTAAGTTTCAAAGTTAGTAGTAGAAAGAGAGAGAGAGAACAGTGATGAAGGACATTTTAAAGTTTAGTGGGAAGATATGGTAGGAGTTTAGATCTGTTAGGAGTCGAGGCATGGATAAGAGAAGATTGAGGGTGATTGAGTATCTATAGTTACAGTTTCCAGCAGGAAGATCAAGGTAATTATAGGGGTATTTTGTGTAATCAAAAGTTTGAAAGTCAGGGATTTAGAGATAGGACTGAGATTTGGGGAAAAAGTGACACTAGTGGGGATAGATGGAAGTACAAGTAAAGAGTTCAAAGTCTTAGGGGAAAACGGGGGAAAATTAGGAGTAAATAAGGACATTAACACTTCAGTCTATTATAACAACAGTGAGAAGCAAGTTAACTCTTTCAACATTGATAGGTATTAAAGTCATAAATATATCGCATTTGATTATAAGGGAATCAATACAGCACCAATGTTAGGGAAAAATACTTATTAGGGTTTAGAATGGGGACGTTCCTCTCATATGGAGAGATAATTATGGAGAATAAGTATTGTTATCAGGACCAGGAGTAGAAGCTGTTGCACTTAGTCAACGGAGGGATAGTTTGTACAACGATATGAAGTGGAAGAGGTTAGGAGTGACTGTTCACTTATTTGGCGTAATGTTACAGAGAAAGGTCAGGGAGAATATATGTGTACTTATTTAGGGCAAGCATTAGAAGTTGTTCCGGTTAGGAATTATTGGTTAAAGGGCTATGTAATTCATAAAGTGATGCCTATAATGGAAGATTTGAAATCTGTTGAAGCTTCCGCAGTCACCAAAGGAGGTCAGGAAGAGTAGATTACAGTCACTCCAACAGTAGATAAGACACAGAGGATAATGGGAACCTTTGCACTAGAAGTGATTAGGGTTGATACAGCAACTAAATCAACTACTTTAATGGTAACTTTGGAAGGGATTAATGATACGATGTAGGGAGTATGGCATCGACAACAACTGTTCTGAAATTAAAGGGGGTTAGCAAGAAGGACTCAGGGGTTTATGTTACGGATGGAGAGTGCTGTCAATGATAGTACGAATAGGGGTAAAATAGGAGAACAGAGAGTAGTAGAGAGAATATAGATTCATCATGGAGATACAGGATGAGGTCTTTGATTTTAATGACAGACAGGGAGAGGTATCTGATCAGTACCGCTCGTTCTTCTGTTGTGGAAATTAGAGATAGATTAACTCATTCTGTAAGATCAGTGAGGAATCTTGAGGGTCCATGTCTGTTGAGAATTCCATCCCAAACATGTTAGACGGTTGCGCAGCCTCTGTCAGGTGTGGGTCAGTCTTATGCTTTGTCATGACTGTGGAATTGGCAACAGTCATTGACAGATAAAATAATGTCGTTGTCAGAACAGTGGTTTAAGCTTAGGTTTAAGTAGTGTTCTTGGGTAAATGGTTTATCCTATGGGAATTGTTAGATGGAAAGGAAAATCAGGTAACAACGGAACCATGAAGTATTCAGGTGAAATATTGAGGGCTAAAAGTTGTTTTTGTTCTAATAAAACATATGAGGTAAGGGGTGTGTTTATGGGAAGATCAGATTGGGATGTTATATGATAACTTTGGATAAGCATGACCTTAAGGGTAGTAATGAGAAATATGTTACTTTTTAGGTAGCAGGTAGTAAGAAAAGCAGGACTTTGATGGTTAAAAGATTAGCTTTTGCCTATGACTATGGGGAATTTTAGAGATATTTAGAGGGGGTTTGTGAGGATAAAGTATATTTATTCTTACCCTATGGAGGGATAGGATTTGGTTACATGTCAACGTTGAAGCTTCCATATGAGGCTTTTACTATTAAAAGAGGAGTAGCACCGAACACAGATCAATTTGAAACTAGAGTTCAAAATAGGATGAAAAGCGACATGTCATAGTCTTCAAGCCTATCATTGAAGGATGAATCTAAGGGAGAAGGGGGGACTTTATTCAGGGTATGGTGTAACATTTGGGAAGATCATATTGATAAATATTAGTTATACTTTGAGTCCAGATAGTTCAGATAAGATCACTGGGGTTATAGATGCATTATAAGGGATGTGTTTGGGAGATCTGAGAAGATTTGGTTGCAAGATCAATTAGGCCAGTAGGGGCAGTGATGGGTCAGATTTTAGTTTCAGCTTTGATAACACTGGGTGATGTTTGTAATTTGTTACTTACCTTTGAGAAAGCTATGATATTGAGATAGGTTGGAGAGTGATTCCTGGAGACAACACTCAGATGCCGGTGTTGACTGTTCCTGATCTGGATAAAGATGGATGGACTACTGATGGATAAATATCATTTTTTTTTTATGAGTTGATTATTTTTCAAATTTTTTTTTTTCAATAGTAGGGTGATGTTGGTATGATTTATGAATCAAGGGGGGGATAGGTTAATGTGATTCATACATCATTTATAGGTCATTTTTATATTCTTAAATTGATGTTGAGGTTTAATTTGAAAATGTTGTTTTGCAAAAGATACTGTTTGGTCGTTTATTTTCTTGTCATTCCAGAAGCATTTGGGAGAACATGTGGAGATTGGAATACTCAAACAAAGACAATATGAAGGGACAATATGACTGGAGGAGATGAAACAAGGAGGGTGTGGCTGATTCCATCATCAACAAGTCCATTGGAAGAGGACACTACAGGGAGATGAAGTGTAGTGGACTACATTCCAGTGTTTGCAATGAAATATAGACATGTGTAATACATAATTGTGTAATAGTCTCAGGTATTAATTTTTGTAGAATGATGTTTGATGTTATTGAATACATGGGAGGATCTTAGATGTTTTTGTTTATTTCGGTGAATGTTTAGGGACAGAGAGGCTAGGAAGGGAGAGTTTCATTGTCCGGTCCTATGGGTTGACCAGCCGTACAATGGATGTTTATGGATAGGATTTTGTTTGCATGTTTGCAGGGGCTTACATGTGTATTTAATTGCATCATAGTTTCAAATGCATTTACATGGTTAATGAGGTTATCTGGAGTACCGACGGTGGTTGCCTGGGGCAGAGGGACCGTGAGAGAATTTTACTGTCTTGATTGATATGGATGGATGGCTGCCAGACAGTTTTTCGCTCTTACACTCCATAGAGATTTCTTCATATGTCATAGTAATGTATTCACACTTCATAAACAGGTATTTCATAGAAAGGTATTTACACTCTAGAGGAGAATGTGTTTGGTTTAATGTTAAAGATACTCAATAAGATAAATGGTTAATAGTCATAATCTTATTCTGTTTGTTTTCGAGACTTTTATTTCGTCTCGAAAGGGGGGAATATCGTATCTGAAGATTATGCCTTTGTTAAATGTTTTGGAGGAACAAAGAATGTTGTTTTATGATCTTAGTTCAAATGTAGCGTTGGGAGGGTGATGCCCCAGGGGAGACTGGTGATTGGCCAGAAGAGGGTCACCCCTCTTTTTGCATTGTTTATAAATAGGAGTTAAACGATGAGACGTCAGAACGGCCATATCAATCTGGGGAGCCGTTCTCCGGACATCGCGAGTCTGTACCTATGCTGTAAACTCGTGATTTTAATAAAAGCCTCTAACACGATGCAGCATAGCGGACTTTTTGTTGACAGCAATAATTGCCACCATTCATCATATATGACACATGATTTTGGACAATGCTCATGGAACTCAGCTTAAAACGTACTTGCAGACTTGAAAACCCTTGCCTATTGTACAGCGCGCCTGTACTTCCAGTGCTGAACGAAAACCAATGATTTTGGACCCTGTGTTCATGCGAAATGGCTAAAATAATTGTTTCACGTTTGTTACACTCAAACAGTGTCTCCTGTCATATGCTGAACTGGTCGCATTGTGGATTTGGCCTAAAATATGATTTTGGACAATGTTCATGGAACTCAGCTTAAAACTTACTTGCAGACTTGAAAACCCTTGCCTATTGTAGAGCGCGCCTGTCCTTCCAGTGCTGAACGAAAACCCATGATTTTGGACCCTGTTTTCATGCGAAATGGCTAAAAGAAATGTTTCACGTTTGTTACACTCAAACAGTGTCTCCTGTCATATGCTGAACTGGTCGCATTGCGGATTTGGCCTAAAACATGATTTTGGACAATGTTCATGGAACTCAGCTTAAAACGTACTTGCAGACTTGAAAACCCTTGCCTATTGTACAGCGCGCCTGTACTTCCAGTGCTGAACTAAAACCAATGATTTTGGACCCTGTTTTCATGCGAAATGGCTAAAATAATTGTTTCACGTTTGTTACACTCAAACAGTGTCTCCTGTCATATGCTGAACTGGTCGCATTGTGGATTTTGCCTAAAACATGATTTTAGAAAATATTCATTGAAAAAAGCATCTAAAAAAATCACATTTGAAAACTCTTGTATGTTGTATTCTACATATGTCCTTCTAGTGCTGAACGTTAAAAAAATATTTTAGACCCTTTTCATGCAAAATGTATAATAAATATTTTTCTCTTTTGTTATAAAGAACTTTGTATCCCTTCATATGCCGAACTAGTTGCATTGTGGATTTTGCCTAAAACATGATTTTAGAAAATGTTAATGGAACTCAGCTTAAAACGTACTTGCAGACTTGAAAACCTTTGCCTATTGTAGAGCGCACCTGTACTTCCAGTGCTGAACGAAAACCCATGATTTTGGACCCTGTTTTCATGCGAAATGGCTAAAAGAAATGTTTCACATTTGTTACACTCAAACAGTGTCTCCTGTCATATGCTGAACTGGTCGCATTGTGGATTTAGCCTAAAACATGATTTTGGACAATGTTCATGGAACTCAGCTTAAAACGTACTTGCAGACTTGAAAACCCTTGCCTATTGTAGAGCGCGCCTGTCCTTCCAGTGCTGAACGAAAACCCATGATTTTGGACCCTGTTTTCATGCGAAATGGCTAAAATAATTGTTTCACGTTTGTTACACTCAAACAGTGTCTCCTGTCATATGCTGAACTGGTCGCATTGTGGATTTGGGTTAAAACATGATTTTGGACAATGTTCATGGAACTCAGCTTAAAATGTACTTGCAGACTTGAAAACCTTTGCCTATTGTAGAGCGCACCTGTACTTCCAGTGCTGAACGAAAACCCATGATTTTGGACCCTGTTTTTATGCAAAATAGCTAAAAGAAATGTTTCACGTTTGTTACACTCAAACAGTGTCTCCTGTCATATGCTGAACTGGTCGCATTGTGGATTTGGCCTAAAACATGATTTTGGACAATGCTCATGGAACTCAGCTTAAAACGTACTTGCAGACTTGAAAACCCTTGCCTATTGTACAGCGCGCCTGTACTTCCAGTGCTGAACGAAAACCAATGATTTTGGACCCTGTGTTCATGCGAAATGGCTAAAATAATTGTTTCACGTTTGTTACACTCAAACAGTGTCTCCTGTCATATGCTGAACTGGTCGCATTGTGGATTTGGCCTAAAATATGATTTTGGACAATGTTCATGGAACTCAGCTTAAAACTTACTTGCAGACTTGAAAACCCTTGCCTATTGTAGAGCGCGCCTGTCCTTCCAGTGCTGAACGAAAACCCATGATTTTGGACCCTGTTTTCATGCGAAATGGCTAAAAGAAATGTTTCACGTTTGTTACACTCAAACAGTGTCTCCTGTCATATGCTGAACTGGTCGCATTGCGGATTTGGCCTAAAACATGATTTTGGACAATGTTCATGGAACTCAGCTTAAAACGTACTTGCAGACTTGAAAACCCTTGCCTATTGTACAGCGCGCCTGTACTTCCAGTGCTGAACTAAAACCAATGATTTTGGACCCTGTTTTCATGCGAAATGGCTAAAATAATTGTTTCACGTTTGTTACACTCAAACAGTGTCTCCTGTCATATGCTGAACTGGTCGCATTGTGGATTTTGCCTAAAACATGATTTTAGAAAATATTCATTGAAAAAAGCATCTAAAAAAATCACATTTGAAAACTCTTGTATGTTGTATTCTACATATGTCCTTCTAGTGCTGAACGTTAAAAAAATATTTTAGACCCTTTTCATGCAAAATGTATAATAAATATTTTTCTCTTTTGTTATAAAGAACTTTGTATCCCTTCATATGCCGAACTAGTTGCATTGTGGATTTTGCCTAAAACATGATTTTAGAAAATGTTAATGGAACTCAGCTTAAAACGTACTTGCAGACTTGAAAACCTTTGCCTATTGTAGAGCGCACCTGTCCTTCCAGTGCTGAACGAAAACCCATGATTTTGGACCCTGTTTTCATGCGAAATGGCTAAAATAATTGTTTCACGTTTGTTACACTCAAACAGTGTCTCCTGTCATATGCTGAACTGGTCGCATTGTGGATTTGGGTTAAAACATGATTTTGGACAATGTTCATGGAACTCAGCTTAAAATGTACTTGCAGACTTGAAAACCTTTGCCTATTGTAGAGCGCACCTGTACTTCCAGTGCTGAACGAAAACCCATGATTTTGGACCCTGTTTTTATGCAAAATAGCTAAAAGAAATGTTTCACGTTTGTTACACTCAAACAGTGTCTCCTGTCATATGCTGAACTGGTCGCATTGTGGATTTGGCCTAAAACATGATTTTGGACAATGCTCATGGAACTCAGCTTAAAACGTACTTGCAGACTTGAAAACCCTTGCCTATTGTACAGCGCGCCTGTACTTCCAGTGCTGAACGAAAACCAATGATTTTGGACCCTGTGTTCATGCGAAATGGCTAAAATAATTGTTTCACGTTTGTTACACTCAAACAGTGTCTCCTGTCATATGCTGAACTGGTCGCATTGTGGATTTGGCCTAAAATATGATTTTGGACAATGTTCATGGAACTCAGCTTAAAACTTACTTGCAGACTTGAAAACCCTTGCCTATTGTAGAGCGCGCCTGTCCTTCCAGTGCTGAACGAAAACCCATGATTTTGGACCCTGTTTTTATGCGAAATAGCTAAAAGAAATGTTTCACGTTTGTTACACTCAAACAGTGTCTCCTGTCATATGCTGAACTGGTCGCATTGTGGATTTGGCCTAAAACATGATTTTGGACAATGCTCATGGAACTCAGCTTAAAACGTACTTGCAGACTTGAAAACCCTTGCCTATTGTACAGCGCGCCTGTACTTCCAGTGCTGAACGAAAACCAATGATTTTGGACCCTGTGTTCATGCGAAATGGCTAAAATAATTGTTTCACGTTTGTTACACTCAAACAGTGTCTCCTGTCATATGCTGAACTGGTCGCATTGTGGATTTGGCCTAAAATATGATTTTGGACAATGTTCATGGAACTCAGCTTAAAACTTACTTGCAGACTTGAAAACCCTTGCCTATTGTAGAGCGCGCCTGTCCTTCCAGTGCTGAACGAAAACCCATGATTTTGGACCCTGTTTTCATGCGAAATGGCTAAAAGAAATGTTTCACGTTTGTTACACTCAAACAGTGTCTCCTGTCATATGCTGAACTGGTCGCATTGCGAATTTGGCCTAAAACATGATTTTGGACAATGTTCATGGAACTCAGCTTAAAACTTACTTGCAGACTTGAAAACCCTTGCCTATTGTAGAGCGCGCCTGTCCTTCCAGTGCTGAACGAAAACCCATGATTTTGGACCCTGTTTTCATGCGAAATGGCTAAAAGAAATGTTTCACGTTTGTTACACTCAAACAGTGTCTCCTGTCATATGCTGAACTGGTCGCATTGCGGATTTGGCCTAAAACATGATTTTGGACAATGTTCATGGAACTCAGCTTAAAACGTACTTGCAGACTTGAAAACCCTTGCCTATTGTACAGCGCGCCTGTACTTCCAGTGCTGAACTAAAACCAATGATTTTGGACCATGTTTTCATGCGAAATGGCTAAAATAATTGTTTCACGTTTGTTACACTCAAACAGTGTCTCCTGTCATATGCTGAACTGGTCGCATTGTGGATTTTGCCTAAAACATGATTTTAGAAAATATTCATTGAAAAAAGCATCTAAAAAAATTACATTTGAAAACCCTTGTATGTTCAATTCTACATATGTCCTTCAAAAAATATTTTAGACCCTTTTCATGCAAAATGTATAATAAATATTGTTCTCTTTTGTTATAAAGAACTTTGTATCCCTTCATATGCCGAACTAGTTGCATTGTGGATTTTGCCTAAAACATGATTTTAGAAAATGTTAATGGAAAAAAACATTTTTTTTTAAAATTACATTTGAAAACCCTTGTATGTTCAATTCTACATATGTCCTTCAAAAAATATTTTAGACACTTTTCATGCAAAATGTTTAATAAATATTTTTCTCTTTTGTTACACTCAAACAGTGTCTCCTGTCATATGCTGAACTGGTCGCATTGCGGATTTGGCCTAAAACATGGTTATGGACAATGTTCATGGAACTCAGCTTAAAACGTACTTGCAGACTTGAAAACCCTTGCCTATTGTAGAGCGCGCCTGTCCTTCCAGTGCTGAACGAAAACCCATGATTTTGGACCCTGTTTTCATGCGAAATGGCTAAAATAATTGTTTCACGTTTGTTACACTCAAACAGTGTCTCCTGTCATATGCTGAACTGGTCGCATTGTGTATTTGGGTTAAAACATGATTTTGGACAATGTTCATGGAACTCAGCTTAAAACGTACTTGCAGACTTGAAAACCTTTGCCTATTGTAGAGCGCACCTGGACTTCCAGTGCTGAACGAAAACCCATGATTTTGGACCCTGTTTTCATGCGAAATGGCTAAAAGAAATGTTTCACATTTGTTACACTCAAACAGTGTCTCCTGTCATATGCTGAACTGGTCGCATTGTGGATTTGGCCTAAAACATGATTTTGGACAATGTTCATGGAACTCAGCTTAAAACGTACTTGCAGACTTGAAAACCCTTGCCTATTGTACAGCGCGCCTGTCCTTCCAGTGCTGAACGAAAACCCATGATTTTGGACCCTGTTTTCATGCGAAATGGCTAAAATAATTGTTTCACGTTTGTTACACTCAAACAGTGTCTCCTGTCATATGCTGAACTGGTCGCATTGTGGATTTGGGTTAAAATATGATTTTGGACAATGTTCATGGAACTCAGCTTAAAACGTACTTGCAGACTTGAAAACCTTTGCCTATTGTAGAGCGCACCTGTACTTCCAGTGCTGAACGAAAACCCATGATTTTGGACCCTGTTTTTATGCGAAATAGCTAAAAGAAATGTTTCACGTTTGTTACACTCAAACAGTGTCTCCTGTCATATGCTGAACTGGTCGCATTGTGGATTTGGCCTAAAACATGATTTTGGACAATGCTCATGGAACTCAGCTTAAAACGTACTTGCAGACTTGAAAACCCTTGCCTATTGTACAGCGCGCCTGTACTTCCAGTGCTGAACGAAAACCAATGATTTTGGACCCTGTGTTCATGCGAAATGGCTAAAATAATTGTTTCACGTTTGTTACACTCAAACAGTGTCTCCTGTCATATGCTGAACTGGTCGCATTGTGGATTTGGCCTAAAATATGATTTTGGACAATGTTCATGGAACTCAGCTTAAAACTTACTTGCAGACTTGAAAACCCTTGCCTATTGTAGAGCGCGCCTGTCCTTCCAGTGCTGAACGAAAACCCATGATTTTGGACCCTGTTTTCATGCGAAATGGCTAAAAGAAATGTTTCACGTTTGTTACACTCAAACAGTGTCTCCTGTCATATGCTGAACTGGTCGCATTGCGGATTTGGCCTAAAACATGATTTTGGACAATGTTCATGGAACTCAGCTTAAAACGTACTTGCAGACTTGAAAACCCTTGCCTATTGTACAGCGCGCCTGTACTTCCAGTGCTGAACTAAAACCAATGATTTTGGACCATGTTTTCATGCGAAATGGCTAAAATAATTGTTTCACGTTTGTTACACTCAAACAGTGTCTCCTGTCATATGCTGAACTGGTCGCATTGTGGATTTTGCCTAAAACATGATTTTAGAAAATATTCATTGAAAAAAGCATCTAAAAAAATCACATTTGAAAACTCTTGTATGTTGTATTCTACATATGTCCTTCTAGTGCTGAACGTTAAAAAAATATTTTAGACCCTTTTCATGCAAAATGTATAATAAATATTTTTCTCTTTTGTTATAAAGAACTTTGTATCCCTTCATATGCCGAACTAGTTGCATTGTGGATTTTGCCTAAAACATGATTTTAGAAAATGTTAATGGAAAAAAACATTTTTTTTTGAAAAATTACATTTGAAAACCCTTGTATGTTCAATTCTACATATGTCCTTCAAAAAATATTTTAGACCCTTTTCATGCAAAATGTATAATAAATATTGTTCTCTTTTGTTATAAAGAACTTTGTATCCCTTCATATGCCGAACTAGTTGCATTGTGGATTTTGCCTAAAACATGATTTTAGAAAATGTTAATGGAAAAAAACATTTTTTTTTTAAATTACATTTGAAAACCCTTGTATGTTCAATTCTACATATGTCCTTCAAAAAATATTTTAGACACTTTTCATGCAAAATGTATAATAAATATTTTTCTCTTTTGTTACACTCAAACAGTGTCTCCTGTCATATGCTGAACTGGTCGCATTGCGGATTTGGCCTAAAACATGGTTATGGACAATGTTCATGGAACTCAGCTTAAAACGTACTTGCAGACTTGAAAACCCTTGCCTATTGTAGAGCGCGCCTGTCCTTCCAGTGCTGAACGAAAACCCATGATTTTGGACCCTGTTTTCATGCGAAATGGCTAAAATAATTGTTTCACGTTTGTTACACTCAAACAGTGTCTCCTGTCATATGCTGAACTGGTCGCATTGTGGATTTGGGTTAAAACATGATTTTGGACAATGTTCATGGAACTCAGCTTAAAACGTACTTGCAGACTTGAAAACATTTGCCTATTGTAGAGCGCACCTGTACTTCCAGTGCTGAACGAAAACCCATGATTTTGGACCCTGTTTTCATGCGAAATGGCTAAAAGAAATGTTTCACATTTGTTACACTCAAACAGTGTCTCCTGTCATATGCTGAACTGGTCGCATTGTGGATTTGGCCTAAAACATGATTTTGGACAATGTTCATGGAACTCAGCTTAAAACGTACTTGCAGACTTGAAAACCCTTGCCTATTGTACAGCGCGCCTGTACTTCCAGTGCTGAACTAAGACCAATGATTTTGGACCCTGTTTTCATGCGAAATGGCTAAAATAATTGTTTCACGTTTGTTACACTCAAACAGTGTCTCCTGTCATATGCTGAACTGGTCGCATTGTGGAGTTTTGCCTAAAACATGATTTTTGAAAATATTCATTGAAAAAAGCATCTAAAAAAATCACATTTGAAAACTCTTGTATGTTGTATTCTACATATGTCCTTCTAGTGCTGAACGTTAAAAAAATATTTTAGACCCTTTTCATGCAAAATGTATAATAAATATTTTTCTCTTTTGTTATAAAGAACTTTGTATCCCTTCATATGCCGAACTAGTTGCATTGTGGATTTTGCCTAAAACATGATTTTAGAAAATGTTAATGGAAAAAACATTTTTTTTTTAAATTACATTTGAAAACCCTTGTATGTTCAATTCTACATATGTCCTTCAAAAAATATTTTAGACCCTTTTCATGCAAAATGTATAATAAATATTTTTCTCTTTTGTTACACTCAAACAGTGTCTCCTGTCATATGCTGAACTGGTCGCATTGCGGATTTGGCCTAAAACATGGTTATGGACAATGTTCATGGAACTCAGCTTAAAACGTACTTGCAGACTTGAAAACCCTTGCCTATTGTAGAGCGCGCCTGTCCTTCCAGTGCTGAACGAAAACCCATGATTTTGGACCCTGTTTTCATGCGAAATGGCTAAAATAATTGTTTCACGTTTGTTACACTCAAACAGTGTCGCCTGTCATATGCTGAACTGGTCGCATTGTGGATTTTGCCTAAAACATGATTTTTGAAAATATTCATTGAAAAAAGCATCTAAAAAAATCACATTTGAAAACTCTTGTATGTTGTATTCTACATATGTCCTTCTAGTGCTGAACGTTAAAAAAATATTTTTGACCCTTTTCATGCAAAATGTATAATAAATATTTTTCTCTTTTGTTATAAAGAACTTTGTATCCCTTCATATGCCGAACTAGTTGCATTGTGGATTTTGCCTAAAACATGATTTTAGAAAATGTTAATGGAAAAAAACATTTTTTTTTAAAATTACATTTGAAAACCCTTGTATGTTCAATTCTACATATGTCCTTCAAAAAATATTTTAGACCCTTTTCATGCAAAATGTATAATAAATATTGTTCTCTTTTGTTACACTCAAACAGTGTCTCCTGTCATATGCTGAACTGGTCGCATTGCGGATTTGGCCTAAAACATGGTTATGGACAATGTTCATGGAACTCAGCTTAAAACGTACTTGCAGACTTGAAAACCCTTGCCTATTGTAGAGCGCGCCTGTCCTTCCAGTGCTGAACGAAAACCCATGATTTTGGACCCTGTTTTCATGCGAAATGACTAAAATAATTGTTTCACGTTTGTTACACTCAAACAGTGTCTCCTGTCATATGCTGAACTGGTCGCATTGTGGATTTGGGTTAAAACATGATTTTGGACAATGTTCATGGAACTCAGCTTAAAACGTACTTGCAGACTTGAAAACCCTTGCCTATTGTAGAGCGCGCCTGTCCTTCCAGTGCTGAACGAAAACCCATGATTTTGGACCCTGTTTTCATGCGAAATGGCTAAAATAATTGTTTCACGTTTGTTACACTCAAACAGTGTCTCCTGTCATATGCTGAACTGGTCGCATTGTGGATTTGGGTTAAAACATGATTTTGGACAATGTTCATGGAACTCAGCTTAAAACGTACTTGCAGACTTGAAAACCTTTGCCTATTGTAGAGCGCACCTGTACTTCCAGTGCTGAACGAAAACCCATGATTTTGGACCCTGTTTTCATGCGAAATGGCTAAAAGAAATGTTTCACATTTGTTACACTCAAACAGTGTCTCCTGTCATATGCTGAACCGGTCGCATTGTGGATTTGGCCTAAAACATGATTTTGGACAATGTTCATGGAACTCAGCTTAAAACGTACTTGCAGACTTGAAAACCCTTGCCTATTGTACAGCGCGCCTGTACTTCCAGTGCTGAACTAAGACCAATGATTTTGGACCCTGTTTTCATGCGAAATGGCTAAAATAATTGTTTCACGTTTGTTACACTCAAACAGTGTCTCCTGTCATATGCTGAACTGGTCGCATTGTGGATTTTGCCTAAAACATGATTTTTGAAAATATTCATTGAAAAAAGCATCTAAAAAAATCACATTTGAAAACTCTTGTATGTTGTATTCTACATATGTCCTTCTAGTGCTGAACGTTAAAAAAATATTTTAGACCCTTTTCATGCAAAATGTATAATAAATATTTTTCTCTTTTGTTATAAAGAACTTTGTATCCCTTCATATGCCGAACTAGTTGCATTGTGGATTTTGCCTAAAACATGATTTTAGAAAATGTTAATGGAAAAAACATTTTTTTTTAAAATTACATTTGAAAACCCTTGTATGTTCAATTCTACATATGTCCTTCAAAAAATATTTTAGACCCTTTTCATGCAAAATGTATAATAAATATTTTTCTCTTTTGTTACACTCAAACAGTGTCTCCTGTCATATGCTGAACTGGTCGCATTGCGGATTTGGCCTAAAACATGGTTATGGACAATGTTCATGGAACTCAGCTTAAAACGTACTTGCAGACTTGAAAACCCTTGCCTATTGTAGAGCGCGCCTGTCCTTCCAGTGCTGAACGAAAACCCATGATTTTGGACCCTGTTTTCATGCGAAATGGCTAAAATAATTGTTTCACGTTTGTTACACTCAAACAGTGTCGCCTGTCATATGCTGAACTGGTCGCATTGTGGATTTTGCCTAAAACATGATTTTTGAAAATATTCATTGAAAAAAGCATCTAAAAAAATCACATTTGAAAACTCTTGTATGTTGTATTCTACATATGTCCTTCTAGTGCTGAACGTTAAAAAAATATTTTAGACCCTTTTCATGCAAAATGTATAATAAATATTTTTCTCTTTTGTTATAAAGAACTTTGTATCCCTTCATATGCCGTACTAGTTGCATTGTGGATTTTGCCTAAAACATGATTTTAGAAAATGTTAATGGAAAAAAACATTTTTTTTTAAAATTACATTTGAAAACCCTTGTATGTTCAATTCTACATATGTCCTTCAAAAAATATTTTAGACCCTTTTCATGCAAAATGTATAATAAATATTTTTCTCTTTTGTTACACTCAAACAGTGTCTCCTGTCATATGCTGAACTGGTCGCATTGCGGATTTGGCCTAAAACATGGTTATGGACAATGTTCATGGAACTCAGCTTAAAACGTACTTGCAGACTTGAAAACACTTGCCTATTGTTGCGCGCACCTGTCCTTCCAGTGCTGAACGAAAACCCATGATTTTGGACCCTGTTTTCATGCGAAATGGCTAAAATAATTGTTTCACGTTTGTTACACTCAAACAGTGTCGCCTGTCATATGCTGAACTGGTCGCATTGTGGATTTGGGTTAAAACATGATTTTGGACAATGTTCATGGAACTCAGCTTAAAACGTACTTGCAGACTTGAAAACCTTTGCCTATTGTAGAGCGCACCTGTACTTCCAGTGCTGAACGAAAACCCATGATTTTGGACCCTGTTTTCATGCGAAATGGCTAAAAGAAATGTTTCACATTTGTTACACTCAAACAGTGTCTCCTGTCATATGCTGAACCGGTCGCATTGTGGATTTGGCCTAAAACATGATTTTGGACAATGTTCATGGAACTCAGCTTAAAACGTACTTGCAGACTTGAAAACCCTTGCCTATTGTACAGCGCGCCTGTACTTCCAGTGCTGAACTAAGACCAATGATTTTGGACCCTGTTTTCATGCGAAATGGCTAAAATAATTGTTTCACGTTTGTTACACTCAAACAGTGTCTCCTGTCATATGCTGAACTGGTCGCATTGTGGATTTTGCCTAAAACATGATTTTTGAAAATATTCATTGAAAAAAGCATCTAAAAAAATCACATTTGAAAACTCTTGTATGTTGTATTCTACATATGTCCTTCTAGTGCTGAACGTTAAAAAAATATTTTAGACCCTTTTCATGCAAAATGTATAATAAATATTTTTCTCTTTTGTTATAAAGAACTTTGTATCCCTTCATATGCCGAACTAGTTGCATTGTGGATTTTGCCTAAAACATGATTTTAGAAAATGTTAATGGAAAAAACATTTTTTTTTTAAATTACATTTGAAAACCCTTGTATGTTCAATTCTACATATGTCCTTCAAAAAATATTTTAGACCCTTTTCATGCAAAATGTATAATAAATATTTTTCTCTTTTGTTACACTCAAACAGTGTCTCCTGTCATATGCTGAACTGGTCGCATTGCGGATTTGGCCTAAAACATGGTTATGGACAATGTTCATGGAACTCAGCTTAAAACGTACTTGCAGACTTGAAAACCCTTGCCTATTGTAGAGCGCGCCTGTCCTTCCAGTGCTGAACGAAAACCCATGATTTTGGACCCTGTTTTCATGCGAAATGGCTAAAATAATTGTTTCACGTTTGTTACACTCAAACAGTGTCGCCTGTCATATGCTGAACTGGTCGCATTGTGGATTTTGCCTAAAACATGATTTTTGAAAATATTCATTGAAAAAAGCATCTAAAAAAATCACATTTGAAAACTCTTGTATGTTGTATTCTACATATGTCCTTCTAGTGCTGAACGTTAAAAAAATATTTTAGACCCTTTTCATGCAAAATGTATAATAAATATTTTTCTCTTTTGTTATAAAGAACTTTGTATCCCTTCATATGCCGTACTAGTTGCATTGTGGATTTTGCCTAAAACATGATTTTAGAAAATGTTAATGGAAAAAAACATTTTTTTTAAAAATTACATTTGAAAACCCTTGTATGTTCAATTCTACATATGTCCTTCAAAAAATATTTTAGACCCTTTTCATGCAAAATGTATAATAAATATTGTTCTCTTTTGTTACACTCAAACAGTGTCTCCTGTCATATGCTGAACTGGTCGCATTGCGGATTTGGCCTAAAACATGGTTATGGACAATGTTCATGGAACTCAGCTTAAAACGTACTTGCAGACTTGAAAACCCTTGCCTATTGTAGAGCGCGCCTGTCCTTCCAGTGCTGAACGAAAACCCATGATTTTGGACCCTGTTTTCATGCGAAATGGCTAAAATAATTGTTTCACGTTTGTTACACTCAAACAGTGTCTCCTGTCATATGCTGAACTGGTCGCATTGTGGATTTGGGTTAAAACATGATTTTGGACAATGTTCATGGAACTCAGCTTAAAACGTACTTGCAGACTTGAAAACCCTTGCCTATTGTAGAGCGCGCCTGTCCTTCCAGTGCTGAACGAAAACCCATGATTTTGGACCCTGTTTTCATGCGAAATGGCTAAAATAATTGTTTCACGTTTGTTACACTCAAACAGTGTCTCCTGTCATATGCTGAACTGGTCGCATTGTGGATTTGGGTTAAAACATGATTTTGGACAATGTTCATGGAACTCAGCTTAAAACGTACTTGCAGACTTGAAAACCTTTGCCTATTGTAGAGCGCACCTGTACTTCCAGTGCTGAACGAAAACCCATGATTTTGGACCCTGTTTTCATGCGAAATGGCTAAAAGAAATGTTTCACATTTGTTACACTCAAACAGTGTCTCCTGTCATATGCTGAACTGGTCGCATTGTGGATTTGGCCTAAAACATGATTTTGGACAATGTTCATGGAACTCAGCTTAAAACGTACTTGCAGACTTGAAAACCCTTGCCTATTGTACAGCGCGCCTGTACTTCCAGTGCTGAACTAAGACCAATGATTTTGGACCCTGTTTTCATGCGAAATGGCTAAAATAATTGTTTCACGTTTGTTACACTCAAACAGTGTCTCCTGTCATATGCTGAACTGGTCGCATTGTGGATTTTGCCTAAAACATGATTTTTGAAAATATTCATTGAAAAAAGCATCTAAAAAAATCACATTTGAAAACTCTTGTATGTTGTATTCTACATATGTCCTTCTAGTGCTGAACGTTAAAAAAATATTTTAGACCCTTTTCATGCAAAATGTATAATAAATATTTTTCTCTTTTGTTATAAAGAACTTTGTATCCCTTCATATGCCGAACTAGTTGCATTGTGGATTTTGCCTAAAACATGATTTTAGAAAATGTTAATGGAAAAAACATTTTTTTTTTAAATTACATTTGAAAACCCTTGTATGTTCAATTCTACATATGTCCTTCAAAAAATATTTTAGACCCTTTTCATGCAAAATGTATAATAAATATTTTTCTCTTTTGTTACACTCAAACAGTGTCTCCTGTCATATGCTGAACTGGTCGCATTGCGGATTTGGCCTAAAACATGGTTATGGACAATGTTCATGGAACTCAGCTTAAAACGTACTTGCAGACTTGAAAACCCTTGCCTATTGTAGAGCGCGCCTGTCCTTCCAGTGCTGAACGAAAACCCATGATTTTGGACCCTGTTTTCATGCGAAATGGCTAAAATAATTGTTTCACGTTTGTTACACTCAAACAGTGTCGCCTGTCATATGCTGAACTGGTCGCATTGTGGATTTTGCCTAAAACATGATTTTTGAAAATATTCATTGAAAAAAGCATCTAAAAAAATCACATTTGAAAACTCTTGTATGTTGTATTCTACATATGTCCTTCTAGTGCTGAACGTTAAAAAAATATTTTAGACCCTTTTCATGCAAAATGTATAATAAATATTTTTCTCTTTTGTTATAAAGAACTTTGTATCCCTTCATATGCCGAACTAGTTGCATTGTGGATTTTGCCTAAAACATGATTTTAGAAAATGTTAATGGAAAAAACATTTTTTTTTAAAATTACATTTGAAAACCCTTGTATGTTCAATTCTACATATGTCCTTCAAAAAATATTTTAGACCCTTTTCATGCAAAATGTATAATAAATATTTTTCTCTTTTGTTACACTCAAACAGTGTCTCCTGTCATATGCTGAACTGGTCGCATTGCGGATTTGGCCTAAAACATGGTTATGGACAATGTTCATGGAACTCAGCTTAAAACGTACTTGCAGACTTGAAAACCCTTGCCTATTGTAGAGCGCGCCTGTCCTTCCAGTGCTGAACGAAAACCCATGATTTTGGACCCTGTTTTCATGCGAAATGGCTAAAATAATTGTTTCACGTTTGTTACACTCAAACAGTGTCGCCTGTCATATGCTGAACTGGTCGCATTGTGGATTTTGCCTAAAACATGATTTTTGAAAATATTCATTGAAAAAAGCATCTAAAAAAATCACATTTGAAAACTCTTGTATGTTGTATTCTACATATGTCCTTCTAGTGCTGAACGTTAAAAAAATATTTTAGACCCTTTTCATGCAAAATGTATAATAAATATTTTTCTCTTTTGTTATAAAGAACTTTGTATCCCTTCATATGCCGTACTAGTTGCATTGTGGATTTTGCCTAAAACATGATTTTAGAAAATGTTAATGGAAAAAAACATTTTTTTTAAAAATTACATTTGAAAACCCTTGTATGTTCAATTCTACATATGTCCTTCAAAAAATATTTTAGACCCTTTTCATGCAAAATGTATAATAAATATTGTTCTCTTTTGTTACACTCAAACAGTGTCTCCTGTCATATGCTGAACTGGTCGCATTGCGGATTTGGCCTTAAACATGGTTATGGACAATGTTCATGGAACTCAGCTTAAAACGTACTTGCAACTTGAAAACCCTTGCCTATTGTAGAGCGCGCCTGTCCTTCCAGTGCTGAACGAAAACCCATGATTTTGGACCCTGTTTTCATGCGAAATGGCTAAAATAATTGTTTCACGTTTGTTACACTCAAACAGTGTCTCCTGTCATATGCTGAACTGGTCGCATTGTGGATTTGGGTTAAAACATGATTTTGGACAATGTTCATGGAACTCAGCTTAAAACGTACTTGCAGACTTGAAAACCCTTGCCTATTGTAGAGCGCGCCTGTCCTTCCAGTGCTGAACGAAAACCCATGATTTTGGACCCTGTTTTCATGCGAAATGGCTAAAATAATTGTTTCACGTTTGTTACACTCAAACAGTGTCTCCTGTCATATGCTGAACTGGTCGCATTGTGGATTTGGGTTAAAACATGATTTTGGACAATGTTCATGGAACTCAGCTTAAAACGTACTTGCAGACTTGAAAACCTTTGCCTATTGTAGAGCGCACCTGTACTTCCAGTGCTGAACGAAAACCCATGATTTTGGACCCTGTTTTCATGCGAAATGGCTAAAAGAAATGTTTCACATTTGTTACACTCAAACAGTGTCTCCTGTCATATGCTGAACTGGTCGCATTGTGGATTTGGCCTAAAACATGATTTTGGACAATGTTCATGGAACTCAGCTTAAAACGTACTTGCAGACTTGAAAACCCTTGCCTATTGTACAGCGCGCCTGTACTTCCAGTGCTGAACTAAGACCAATGATTTTGGACCCTGTTTTCATGCGAAATGGCTAAAATAATTGTTTCACGTTTGTTACACTCAAACAGTGTCTCCTGTCATATGCTGAACTGGTCGCATTGTGGATTTTGCCTAAAACATGATTTTTGAAAATATTCATTGAAAAAAGCATCTAAAAAAATCACATTTGAAAACTCTTGTATGTTGTATTCTACATATGTCCTTCTAGTGCTGAACGTTAAAAAAATATTTTAGACCCTTTTCATGCAAAATGTATAATAAATATTTTTCTCTTTTGTTACACTCAAACAGTGTCTCCTGTCATATGCTGAACTGGTCGCATTGCGGATTTGGCCTAAAACATGGTTATGGACAATGTTCATGGAACTCAGCTTAAAACGTACTTGCAGACTTGAAAACCCTTGCCTATTGTAGAGCGCGCCTGTCCTTCCAGTGCTGAACGAAAACCCATGATTTTGGACCCTGTTTTCATGCGAAATGGCTAAAATAATTGTTTCACGTTTGTTACACTCAAACAGTGTTTCCTGTCATATGCTGAACTGGTCGCATTGTGGATTTGGGTTAAAACATGATTTTGGACAATGTTCATGGAACTCAGCTTAAAACGTACTTGCAGACTTGAAAACCCTTGCCTATTGTAGAGCGCGCCTGTCCTTCCAGTGCTGAACGAAAACCCATGATTTTGGACCCTGTTTTCATGCGAAATGGCTAAAATAATTGTTTCACGTTTGTTACACTCAAACAGTGTCTCCTGTCATATGCTGAACTGGTCGCATTGTGGATTTGGGTTAAAACATGATTTTGGACAATGTTCATGGAACTCAGCTTAAAACGTACTTGCAGACTTGAAAACCTTTGCCTATTGTAGAGCGCACCTGTACTTCCAGTGCTGAACGAAAACCCATGATTTTGGACCCTGTTTTCATGCGAAATGGCTAAAAGAAATGTTTCACATTTGTTACACTCAAACAGTGTCTCCTGTCATATGCTGAACTGGTCGCATTGCGGATTTGGCCTAAAACATGGTTATGGACAATGTTCATGGAACTCAGCTTAAAACGTACTTGCAGACTTGAAAACCCTTGCCTATTGTAGAGCGCGCCTGTCCTTCCAGTGCTGAACGAAAACCCATGATTTTGGACCCTGTTTTCATGCGAAATGGCTAAAATAATTGTTTCACGTTTGTTACACTCAAACAGTGTCGCCTGTCATATGCTGAACTGGTCGCATTGTGGATTTTGCCTAAAACATGATTTTTGAAAATATTCATTGAAAAAAGCATCTAAAAAAATCACATTTGAAAACTCTTGTATGTTGTATTCTACATATGTCCTTCTAGTGCTGAACGTTAAAAAAATATTTTAGACCCTTTTCATGCAAAATGTATAATAAATATTTTTCTCTTTTGTTATAAAGAACTTTGTATCCCTTCATATGCCGTACTAGTTGCATTGTGGATTTTGCCTAAAACATGATTTTAGAAAATGTTAATGGAAAAAAACATTTTTTTTAAAAATTACATTTGAAAACCCTTGTATGTTCAATTCTACATATGTCCTTCAAAAAATATTTTAGACCCTTTTCATGCAAAATGTATAATAAATATTGTTCTCTTTTGTTACACTCAAACAGTGTCTCCTGTCATATGCTGAACTGGTCGCATTGCGGATTTGGCCTTAAACATGGTTATGGACAATGTTCATGGAACTCAGCTTAAAACGTACTTGCAACTTGAAAACCCTTGCCTATTGTAGAGCGCGCCTGTCCTTCCAGTGCTGAACGAAAACCCATTATTTTGGACCCTGTTTTCATGCGAAATGGCTAAAATAATTGTTTCACGTTTGTTACACTCAAACAGTGTCTCCTGTCATATGCTGAACTGGTCGCATTGTGGATTTGGGTTAAAACATGATTTTGGACAATGTTCATGGAACTCAGCTTAAAACGTACTTGCAGACTTGAAAACCCTTGCCTATTGTAGAGCGCGCCTGTCCTTCCAGTGCTGAACGAAAACCCATGATTTTGGACCCTGTTTTCATGCGAAATGGCTAAAATAATTGTTTCACGTTTGTTACACTCAAACAGTGTCTCCTGTCATATGCTGAACTGGTCGCATTGTGGATTTGGGTTAAAACATGATTTTGGACAATGTTCATGGAACTCAGCTTAAAACGTACTTGCAGACTTGAAAACCTTTGCCTATTGTAGAGCGCACCTGTACTTCCAGTGCTGAACGAAAACCCATGATTTTGGACCCTGTTTTCATGCGAAATGGCTAAAAGAAATGTTTCACATTTGTTACACTCAAACAGTGTCTCCTGTCATATGCTGAACTGGTCGCATTGTGGATTTGGCCTAAAACATGATTTTGGACAATGTTCATGGAACTCAGCTTAAAACGTACTTGCAGACTTGAAAACCCTTGCCTATTGTACAGCGCGCCTGTACTTCCAGTGCTGAACTAAGACCAATGATTTTGGACCCTGTTTTCATGCGAAATGGCTAAAATAATTGTTTCACGTTTGTTACACTCAAACAGTGTCTCCTGTCATATGCTGAACTGGTCGCATTGTGGATTTTGCCTAAAACATGATTTTTGAAAATATTCATTGAAAAAAGCATCTAAAAAAATCACATTTGAAAACTCTTGTATGTTGTATTCTACATATGTCCTTCTAGTGCTGAACGTTAAAAAAATATTTTAGACCCTTTTCATGCAAAATGTATAATAAATATTTTTCTCTTTTGTTACACTCAAACAGTGTCTCCTGTCATATGCTGAACTGGTCGCATTGCGGATTTGGCCTAAAACATGGTTATGGACAATGTTCATGGAACTCAGCTTAAAACGTACTTGCAGACTTGAAAACCCTTGCCTATTGTAGAGCGCGCCTGTCCTTCCAGTGCTGAACGAAAACCCATGATTTTGGACCCTGTTTTCATGCGAAATGGCTAAAATAATTGTTTCACGTTTGTTACACTCAAACAGTGTTTCCTGTCATATGCTGAACTGGTCGCATTGTGGATTTGGGTTAAAACATGATTTTGGACAATGTTCATGGAACTCAGCTTAAAACGTACTTGCAGACTTGAAAACCCTTGCCTATTGTAGAGCGCGCCTGTCCTTCCAGTGCTGAACGAAAACCCATGATTTTGGACCCTGTTTTCATGCGAAATGGCTAAAATAATTGTTTCACGTTTGTTACACTCAAACAGTGTCTCCTGTCATATGCTGAACTGGTCGCATTGTGGATTTGGGTTAAAACATGATTTTGGACAATGTTCATGGAACTCAGCTTAAAACGTACTTGCAGACTTGAAAACCTTTGCCTATTGTAGAGCGCACCTGTACTTCCAGTGCTGAACGAAAACCCATGATTTTGGACCCTGTTTTCATGCGAAATGGCTAAAAGAAATGTTTCACATTTGTTACACTCAAACAGTGTCTCCTGTCATATGCTGAACTGGTCGCATTGCGGATTTGGCCTAAAACATGGTTATGGACAATGTTCATGGAACTCAGCTTAAAACGTACTTGCAGACTTGAAAACCCTTGCCTATTGTAGAGCGCGCCTGTCCTTCCAGTGCTGAACGAAAACCCATGATTTTGGACCCTGTTTTCATGCGAAATGGCTAAAATAATTGTTTCACGTTTGTTACACTCAAACAGTGTCTCCTGTCATATGCTGAACTGGTCGCATTGTGGATTTGGGTTAAAACATGATTTTGGACAATGTTCATGGAACTCAGCTTAAAACGTACTTGCAGACTTGAAAACCCTTGCCTATTGTAGAGCGCGCCTGTCCTTCCAGTGCTGAACGAAAACCCATGATTTTGGACCCTGTTTTCATGCGAAATGGCTAAAATAATTGTTTCACGTTTGTTACACTCAAACAGTGTCTCCTGTCATATGCTGAACTGGTCGCATTGTGGATTTGGGTTAAAACATGATTTTGGACAATGTTCATGGAACTCAGCTTAAAACGTACTTGCAGACTTGAAAACCTTTGGCTATTGTAGAGCGCACCTGTACTTCCAGTGCTGAACGAAAACCCATGATTTTGGACCCTGTTTTCATGCGAAATGGCTAAAAGAAATGTTTCACATTTGTTACACTCAAACAGTGTCTCCTGTCATATGCTGAACTGGTCGCATTGTGGATTTGGCCTAAAACATGATTTTGGACAATGTTCATGGAACTCAGCTTAAAACGTACTTGCAGACTTGAAAACCCTTGCCTATTGTACAGCGCGCCTGTACTTCCAGTGCTGAACTAAGACCAATGATTTTGGACCCTGTTTTCATGCGAAATGGCTAAAATAATTGTTTCACGTTTGTTACACTCAAACAGTGTCTCCTGTCATATGCTGAACTGGTCGCATTGTGGATTTTGCCTAAAACATGATTTTTGAAAATATTCATTGAAAAAAGCATCTAAAAAAATCACATTTGAAAACTCTTGTATGTTGTATTCTACATATGTCCTTCTAGTGCTGAACGTTAAAAAAATATTTTAGACCCTTTTCATGCAAAATGTATAATAAATATTTTTCTCTTTTGTTACACTCAAACAGTGTCTCCTGTCATATGCTGAACTGGTCGCATTGCGGATTTGGCCTAAAACATGGTTATGGACAATGTTCATGGAACTCAGCTTAAAACGTACTTGCAGACTTGAAAACCCTTGCCTATTGTAGAGCGCGCCTGTCCTTCCAGTGCTGAACGAAAACCCATGATTTTGGACCCTGTTTTCATGCGAAATGGCTAAAATAATTGTTTCACGTTTGTTACACTCAAACAGTGTCTCCTGTCATATGCTGAACTGGTCGCATTGTGGATTTGGGTTAAAACATGATTTTGGACAATGTTCATGGAACTCAGCTTAAAACGTACTTGCAGACTTGAAAACCCTTGCCTATTGTAGAGCGCGCCTGTCCTTCCAGTGCTGAACGAAAACCCATGATTTTGGACCCTGTTTTCATGCGAAATGGCTAAAAGAAATGTTTCACATTTGTTACACTCAAACAGTGTCTCCTGTCATATGCTGAACTGGTCGCATTGTGGATTTGGCCTAAAACATGATTTTGGACAATGTTCATGGAACTCAGCTTAAAACGTACTTGCAGACTTGAAAACCCTTGCCTATTGTACAGCGCGCCTGTACTTCCAGTGCTGAACTAAGACCAATGATTTTGGACCCTGTTTTCATGCGAAATGGCTAAAATAATTGTTTCACGTTTGTTACACTCAAACAGTGTCTCCTGTCATATGCTGAACTGGTCGCATTGTGGATTTTGCCTAAAACATGATTTTTGAAAATATTCATTGAAAAAAGCATCTAAAAAAATCACATTTGAAAACTCTTGTATGTTGTATTCTACATATGTCCTTCTAGTGCTGAACGTTAAAAAAATATTTTAGACCCTTTTCATGCAAAATGTATAATAAATATTTTTCTCTTTTGTTACACTCAAACAGTGTCTCCTGTCATATGCTGAACTGGTCGCATTGCGGATTTGGCCTAAAACATGGTTATGGACAATGTTCATGGAACTCAGCTTAAAACGTACTTGCAGACTTGAAAACCCTTGCCTATTGTAGAGCGCGCCTGTCCTTCCAGTGCTGAACGAAAACCCATGATTTTGGACCCTGTTTTCATGCGAAATGGCTAAAATAATTGTTTAACGTTTGTTACACTCAAACAGTGTCTCCTGTCATGTGCTGAACTGGTCGCATTGTGGATTTGGGTTAAAACATGATTTTGGACAATGTTCATGGAACTCAGCTTAAAACGTACTTGCAGACTTGAAAACCCTTGCCTATTGTAGAGCGCGCCTGTCCTTCCAGTGCTGAACGAAAACCCATGATTTTGGACCCTGTTTTCATGCGAAATGGCTAAAATAATTGTTTCACGTTTGTTACACTCAAACAGTGTCTCCTGTCATATGCTGAACTGGTCGCATTGTGGATTTGGGTTAAAACATGATTTTGGACAATGTTCATGGAACTCAGCTTAAAACGTATTTGCAGACTTGAAAACCTTTGCCTATTGTAGAGCGCACCTGTACTTCCAGTGCTGAACGAAAACCCATGATTTTGGACCCTGTTTTCATGCGAAATGGCTAAAATAATTGTTTCACGTTTGTTACACTCAAACAGTGTCGCCTGTCATATGCTGAACTGGTCGCATTGTGGATTTTGCCTAAAACATGATTTTGGACAATGTTCATGGAACTCAGCTTAAAACGTATTTGCAGACTTGAAAACCTTTGCCTATTGTAGAGCGCACCTGTACTTCCAGTGCTGAACGAAAACCCATGATTTTGGACCCTGTTTTCATGCGAAATGGCTAAAATAATTGTTTCACGTTTGTTACACTCAAACAGTGTCTCCTGTCATATGCTGAACTGGTCGCATTGTGGATTTGGGTTAAAACATGATTTTGGACAATGTTCATGGAACTCAGCTTAAAACGTACTTGCAGACTTGAAAACCCTTGCCTATTGTACAGCGCGCCTGTACTTCCAGTGCTGAACTAAGACCAATGATTTTGGACCCTGTTTTCATGCGAAATGGCTAAAATAATTGTTTCACGTTTGTTACACTCAAACAGTGTCGCCTGTCATATGCTGAACTGGTCGCATTGTGGATTTTGCCTAAAACATGATTTTTGAAAATATTCATTGAAAAAAGCATCTAAAAAAATCACATTTGAAAACTCTTGTATGTTGTATTCTACATATGTCCTTCTAGTGCTGAACGTTAAAAAAATATTTTAGACCCTTTTCATGCAAAATGTATAATAAATATTTTTCTCTTTTGTTATAAAGAACTTTGTATCCCTTCATATGCCGAACTAGTTGCATTGTGGATTTTGCCTAAAACATGATTTTAGAAAATGTTAATGGCAAAAAACTGTTTTTTTTTTAAATTACATTTGAAAACCCTTGTATGTTCAATTCTACATATGTCCTTCAAAAAATATTTTAGACCCTTTTCATGCAAAATGTATAATAAATATTGTTCTCTTTTGTTACACTCAAACAGTGTCTCCTGTCATATGCTGAACTGGTCGCATTGCGGATTTGGCCTAAAACATGGTTATGGACAATGTTCATGGAACTCAGCTTAAAACGTACTTGCAGACTTGAAAACCCTTGCCTATTGTAGAGCGCGCCTGTCCTTCCAGTGTTGAACGAAAACCCATGATTTTGGACCCTGTTTTCATGCGAAATGGCTAAAATAATTGTTTCACGTTTGTTACACTCAAACAGTGTCTCCTGTCATATGCTGAACTGGTCGCATTCTGGATTTGGGTTAAAACATGATTTTGGACAATGTTCATGGAACTCAGCTTAAAACGTACTTGCAGACTTGAAAACCTTTGCCTATTGTAGAGCGCACCTGTACTTCCAGTGCTGAACGAAAACCCATGATTTTGGACCCTGTTTTCATGCGAAATGTCTAAAATAATTGTTTCACGTTTGTTACACTCAAACAGTGTCTCCTGTCATATGCTGAACTGGTCGCATTGTGGATTTGGGTTAAAACATGATTTTGGACAATGTTCATGGAACTCAGCTTAAAACGTACTTGCAGACTTGAAAACCTTTGCCTATTGTAGAGCGCACCTGTACTTCCAGTGCTGAACGAAAACCCATGATTTTGGACCCTGTTTTCATGCGAAATGGCTAAAAGAAATGTTTCACATTTGTTACACTCAAACAGTGTCTCCTGTCATATGCTGAACTGGTCGCATTGTGGATTTGGCCTAAAACATGATTTTGGACAATGTTCATGGAACTCAGCTTAAAACGTACTTGCAGACTTGAAAACCCTTGCCTATTGTACAGCGCGCCTGTACTTCCAGTGCTGAACTAAGACCAATGATTTTGGACCCTGTTTTCATGCGAAATGGCTAAAATAATTGTTTCACGTTTGTTACACTCAAACAGTGTCTCCTGTCATATGCTGAACTGGTCGCATTGTGGATTTTGCCTAAAACATGATTTTTGAAAATATTCATTGAAAAAAGCATCTAAAAAAATCACATTTGAAAACTCTTGTATGTTGTATTCTACATATGTCCTTCTAGTGCTGAACGTTAAAAAAATATTTTAGACCCTTTTCATGCAAAATGTATAATAAATATTTTTCTCTTTTGTTATAAAGAACTTTGTATCCCTTCATATGCCGAACTAGTTGCATTGTGGATTTTGCCTAAAACATGATTTTAGAAAATGTTAATGGAAAAAAACATTTTTTTTTAAAATTACATTTGAAAACCCTTGTATGTTCAATTCTACATATGTCCTTCAAAAAATATTTTAGACCCTTTTCATGCAAAATGTATAATAAATATTGTTCTCTTTTGTTACACTCAAACAGTGTCTCCTGTCATATGCTGAACTGGTCGCATTGCGGATTTGGCCTAAAACATGGTTATGGACAATGTTCATGGAACTCAGCTTAAAAAGTACTTGCAGACTTGAAAACCCTTGCCTATTGTAGAGCGCGCCTGTCCTTCCAGTGCTGAACGAAAACCCATGATTTTGGACCCTGTTTTCATGCGAAATGGCTAAAATAATTGTTTCACGTTTGTTACACTCAAACAGTGTTTCCTGTCATATGCTGAACTGGTCGCATTGTGGATTTGGGTTAAAACATGATTTTGGACAATGTTCATGGAACTCAGCTTAAAACGTACTTGCAGACTTGAAAACCCTTGCCTATTGTAGAGCGCGCCTGTCCTTCCAGTGCTGAACGAAAACCCATGATTTTGGACCCTGTTTTCATGCGAAATGGCTAAAATAATTGTTTCACGTTTGTTACACTCAAACAGTGTCTCCTGTCATATGCTGAACTGGTCGCATTGTGGATTTGGGTTAAAACATGATTTTGGACAATGTTCATGGAACTCAGCTTAAAACGTACTTGCAGACTTGAAAACCTTTGCCTATTGTAGAGCGCACCTGTACTTCCAGTGCTGAACGAAAACCCATGATTTTGGTCCCTGTTTTCATGCGAAATGGCTAAAAGAAATGTTTCACATTTGTTACACTCAAACAGTGTCTCCTGTCATATGCTGAACTGGTCGCATTGCGGATTTGGCCTAAAACATGGTTATGGACAATGTTCATGGAACTCAGCTTAAAACGTACTTGCAGACTTGAAAACCCTTGCCTATTGTAGAGCGCGCCTGTCCTTCCAGTGCTGAACGAAAACCCATGATTTTGGACCCTGTTTTCATGCGAAATGGCTAAAATAATTGTTTCACGTTTGTTACACTCAAACAGTGTCGCCTGTCATATGCTGAACTGGTCGCATTGTGGATTTTGCCTAAAACATGATTTTTGAAAATATTCATTGAAAAAAGCATCTAAAAAAATCACATTTGAAAACTCTTGTATGTTGTATTCTACATATGTCCTTCTAGTGCTGAACGTTAAAAAAATATTTTAGACCCTTTTCATGCAAAATGTATAATAAATATTTTTCTCTTTTGTTATAAAGAACTTTGTATCCCTTCATATGCCGTACTAGTTGCATTGTGGATTTTGCCTAAAACATGATTTTAGAAAATGTTAATGGAAAAAAACATTTTTTTTTAAAAATTACATTTGAAAACCCTTGTATGTTCAATTCTACATATGTCCTTCAAAAAATATTTTAGACCCTTTTCATGCAAAATGTATAATAAATATTGTTCTCTTTTGTTACACTCAAACAGTGTCTCCTGTCATATGCTGAACTGGTCGCATTGCGGATTTGGCCTAAAACATGGTTATGGACAATGTTCATGGAACTCAGCTTAAAACGTACTTGCAGACTTGAAAACCCTTGCCTATTGTAGAGCGCGCCTGTCCTTCCAGTGCTGAACGAAAACCCATGATTTTGGACCCTGTTTTCATGCGAAATGGCTAAAATAATTGTTTCACGTTTGTTACACTCAAACAGTGTCTCCTGTCATATGCTGAACTGGTCGCATTGTGGATTTGGGTTAAAACATGATTTTGGACAATGTTCATGGAACTCAGCTTAAAACGTACTTGCAGACTTGAAAACCCTTGCCTATTGTAGAGCGCGCCTGTCCTTCCAGTGCTGAACGAAAACCCATGATTTTGGACCCTGTTTTCATGCGAAATGGCTAAAATAATTGTTTCACGTTTGTTACACTCAAACAGTGTCTCCTGTCATATGCTGAACTGGTCGCATTGTGGATTTGGGTTAAAACATGATTTTGGACAATGTTCATGGAACTCAGCTTAAAACGTACTTGCAGACTTGAAAACCTTTGGCTATTGTAGAGCGCACCTGTACTTCCAGTGCTGAACGAAAACCCATGATTTTGGACCCTGTTTTCATGCGAAATGGCTAAAAGAAATGTTTCACATTTGTTACACTCAAACAGTGTCTCCTGTCATATGCTGAACTGGTCGCATTGTGGATTTGGCCTAAAACATGATTTTGGACAATGTTCATGGAACTCAGCTTAAAACGTACTTGCAGACTTGAAAACCCTTGCCTATTGTACAGCGCGCCTGTACTTCCAGTGCTGAACTAAGACCAATGATTTTGGACCCTGTTTTCATGCGAAATGGCTAAAATAATTGTTTCACGTTTGTTACACTCAAACAGTGTCTCCTGTCATATGCTGAACTGGTCGCATTGTGGATTTTGCCTAAAACATGATTTTTGAAAATATTCATTGAAAAAAGCATCTAAAAAAATCACATTTGAAAACTCTTGTATGTTGTATTCTACATATGTCCTTCTAGTGCTGAACGTTAAAAAAATATTTTAGACCCTTTTCATGCAAAATGTATAATAAATATTTTTCTCTTTTGTTACACTCAAACAGTGTCTCCTGTCATATGCTGAACTGGTCGCATTGCGGATTTGGCCTAAAACATGGTTATGGACAATGTTCATGGAACTCAGCTTAAAACGTACTTGCAGACTTGAAAACCCTTGCCTATTGTAGAGCGCGCCTGTCCTTCCAGTGCTGAACGAAAACCCATGATTTTGGACCCTGTTTTCATGCGAAATGGCTAAAATAATTGTTTCACGTTTGTTACACTCAAACAGTGTCTCCTGTCATATGCTGAACTGGTCGCATTGTGGATTTGGGTTAAAACATGATTTTGGACAATGTTCATGGAACTCAGCTTAAAACGTACTTGCAGACTTGAAAACCCTTGCCTATTGTAGAGCGCGCCTGTCCTTCCAGTGCTGAACGAAAACCCATGATTTTGGACCCTGTTTTCATGCGAAATGGCTAAAATAATTGTTTCACGTTTGTTACACTCAAACAGTGTCTCCTGTCATATGCTGAACTGGTCGCATTGTGGATTTGGGTTAAAACATGATTTTGGACAATGTTCATGGAACTCAGCTTAAAACGTACTTGCAGACTTGAAAACCTTTGCCTATTGTAGAGCGCACCTGTACTTCCAGTGCTGAACGAAAACCCATGATTTTGGACCCTGTTTTCATGCGAAATGGCTAAAAGAAATGTTTCACATTTGTTACACTCAAACAGTGTCTCCTGTCATATGCTGAACTGGTCGCATTGCGGATTTGGCCTAAAACATGGTTATGGACAATGTTCATGGAACTCAGCTTAAAACGTACTTGCAGACTTGAAAACCCTTGCCTATTGTAGAGCGCGCCTGTCCTTCCAGTGCTGAACGAAAACCCATGATTTTGGACCCTGTTTTCATGCGAAATGGCTAAAATAATTGTTTCACGTTTGTTACACTCAAACAGTGTCGCCTGTCATATGCTGAACTGGTCGCATTGTGGATTTTGCCTAAAACATGATTTTTGAAAATATTCATTGAAAAAAGCATCTAAAAAAATCACATTTGAAAACTCTTGTATGTTGTATTCTACATATGTCCTTCTAGTGCTGAACGTTAAAAAAATATTTTAGACCCTTTTCATGCAAAATGTATAATAAATATTTTTCTCTTTTGTTACACTCAAACAGTGTCTCCTGTCATATGCTGAACTGGTCGCATTGCGGATTTGGCCTAAAACATGGTTATGGACAATGTTCATGGAACTCAGCTTAAAACGTACTTGCAGACTTGAAAACCCTTGCCTATTGTAGAGCGCGCCTGTCCTTCCAGTGCTGAACGAAAACCCATGATTTTGGACCCTGTTTTCATGCGAAATGGCTAAAATAATTGTTTCACGTTTGTTACACTCAAACAGTGTCTCCTGTCATGTGCTGAACTGGTCGCATTGTGGATTTGGGTTAAAACATGATTTTGGACAATGTTCATGGAACTCAGCTTAAAACGTACTTGCAGACTTGAAAACCCTTGCCTATTGTAGAGCGCGCCTGTCCTTCCAGTGCTGAACGAAAACCCATGATTTTGGACCCTGTTTTCATGCGAAATGGCTAAAATAATTGTTTCACGTTTGTTACACTCAAACAGTGTCTCCTGTCATATGCTGAACTGGTCGCATTGTGGATTTGGGTTAAAACATGATTTTGGACAATGTTCATGGAACTCAGCTTAAAACGTATTTGCAGACTTGAAAACCTTTGCCTATTGTAGAGCGCACCTGTACTTCCAGTGCTGAACGAAAACCCATGATTTTGGACCCTGTTTTCATGCGAAATGGCTAAAAGAAATGTTTCACATTTGTTACACTCAAACAGTGTCTCCTGTCATATGCTGAACTGGTCGCATTGTGGATTTGGCCTAAAACATGATTTTGGACAATGTTCATGGAACTCAGCTTAAAACGTACTTGCAGACTTGAAAACCCTTGCCTATTGTACAGCGCGCCTGTACTTCCAGTGCTGAACTAAGACCAATGATTTTGGACCCTGTTTTCATGCGAAATGGCTAAAATAATTGTTTCACGTTTGTTACACTCAAACAGTGTCGCCTGTCATATGCTGAACTGGTCGCATTGTGGATTTTGCCTAAAACATGATTTTTGAAAATATTCATTGAAAAAAGCATCTAAAAAAATCACATTTGAAAACTCTTGTATGTTGTATTCTACATATGTCCTTCTAGTGCTGAACGTTAAAAAAATATTTTAGACCCTTTTCATGCAAAATGTATAATAAATATTTTTCTCTTTTGTTATAAAGAACTTTGTATCCCTTCATATGCCGAACTAGTTGCATTGTGGATTTTGCCTAAAACATGATTTTAGAAAATGTTAATGGCAAAAAACTTTTTTTTTTAAAAATTACATTTGAAAACCCTTGTATGTTCAATTCTACATATGTCCTTCAAAAAATATTTTAGACCCTTTTCATGCAAAATGTATAATAAATATTGTTCTCTTTTGTTACACTCAAACAGTGTCTCCTGTCATATGCTGAACTGGTCGCATTGCGGATTTGGCCTAAAACATGGTTATGGACAATGTTCATGGAACTCAGCTTAAAACGTACTTGCAGACTTGAAAACCCTTGCCTATTGTAGAGCGCGCCTGTCCTTCCAGTGTTGAACGAAAACCCATGATTTTGGACCCTGTTTTCATGCGAAATGGCTAAAATAATTGTTTCACGTTTGTTACACTCAAACAGTGTCTCCTGTCATATGCTGAACTGGTCGCATTGTGGATTTGGGTTAAAACATGATTTTGGACAATGTTCATGGAACTCAGCTTAAAACGTACTTGCAGACTTGAAAACCTTTGCCTATTGTAGAGCGCACCTGTACTTCCAGTGCTGAACGAAAACCCATGATTTTGGACCCTGTTTTCATGCGAAATGTCTAAAATAATTGTTTCACGTTTGTTACACTCAAACAGTGTCTCCTGTCATATGCTGAACTGGTCGCATTGTGGATTTGGGTTAAAACATGATTTTGGACAATGTTCATGGAACTCAGCTTAAAACGTACTTGCAGACTTGAAAACCTTTGCCTATTGTAGAGCGCACCTGTACTTCCAGTGCTGAACGAAAACCCATGATTTTGGACCCTGTTTTCATGCGAAATGGCTAAAAGAAATGTTTCACATTTGTTACACTCAAACAGTGTCTCCTGTCATATGCTGAACTGGTCGCATTGTGGATTTGGCCTAAAACATGATTTTGGACAATGTTCATGGAACTCAGCTTAAAACGTACTTGCAGACTTGAAAACCCTTGCCTATTGTACAGCGCGCCTGTACTTCCAGTGCTGAACTAAGACCCATGATTTTGGACCCTGTTTTCATGCGAAATGGCTAAAAGAAATGTTTCACATTTGTTACACTCAAACAGTGTCTCCTGTCATATGCTGAACTGGTCGCATTGTGGATTTGGCCTAAAACATGATTTTGGACAATGTTCATGGAACTCAGCTTAAAACGTACTTGCAGACTTGAAAACCCTTGCCTATTGTACAGCGCGCCTGTACTTCCAGTGCTGAACTAAGACCAATGATTTTGGACCCTGTTTTCATGCGAAATGGCTAAAATAATTGTTTCACGTTTGTTACACTCAAACAGTGTCGCCTGTCATATGCTGAACTGGTCGCATTGTGGATTTTGCCTAAAACATGATTTTTGAAAATATTCATTGAAAAAAGCATCTAAAAAAATCACATTTGAAAACTCTTGTATGTTGTATTCTACATATGTCCTTCTAGTGCTGAACGTTAAAAAAATATTTTAGACCCTTTTCATGCAAAATGTATAATAAATATTTTTCTCTTTTGTTATAAAGAACTTTGTATCCCTTCATATGCCGAACTAGTTGCATTGTGGATTTTGCCTAAAACATGATTTTAGAAAATGTTAATGGAAAAAAACATTTTTTTTTAAAATTACATTTGAAAACCCTTGTATGTTCAATTCTACATATGTCCTTCAAAAAATATTTTAGACCCTTTTCATGCAAAATGTATAATAAATATTGTTCTCTTTTGTTACACTCAAACAGTGTCTCCTGTCATATGCTGAACTGGTCGCATTGCGGATTTGGCCTAAAACATGGTTATGGACAATGTTCATGGAACTCAGCTTAAAAAGTACTTGCAGACTTGAAAACCTTTGCCTATTGTAGAGCGCACCTGTACTTCCAGTGCTGAACGAAAACCCATGATTTTGGACCCTGTTTTCATGCGAAATGGCTAAAATAATTGTTTCACGTTTGTTACACTCAAACAGTGTCTCCTGTCATATGCTGAACTGGTCGCATTGTGGATTTGGGTTAAAACATGATTTTGGACAATGTTCATGGAACTCAGCTTAAAACGTACTTGCAGACTTGAAAACCTTTGCCTATTGTAGAGCGCACCTGTACTTCCAGTGCTGAACGAAAACCCATGATTTTGGACCCTGTTTTCATGCGAAATGGCTAAAATAATTGTTTCACGTTTGTTACACTCAAACAGTGTCTCCTGTCATATGCTGAACTGGTCGCATTGTGGATTTGGGTTAAAACATGATTTTGGACAATGTTCATGGAACTCAGCTTAAAACGTACTTGCAGACTTGAAAACCTTTGCCTATTGTAGAGCGCACCTGTACTTCCAGTGCTGAACGAAAACCCATGATTTTGGACCCTGTTTTCATGCGAAATGGCTAAAAGAAATGTTTCACATTTGTTACACTCAAACAGTGTCTCCTGTCATATGCTGAACTGGTCGCATTGTGGATTTGGCCTAAAACATGATTTTGGACAATGTTCATGGAACTCAGCTTAAAACGTACTTGCAGACTTGAAAACCCTTGCCTATTGTACAGCGCGCCTGTACTTCCAGTGCTGAACTAAGACCAATGATTTTGGACCCTGTTTTCATGCGAAATGGCTAAAATAATTGTTTCACGTTTGTTACACTCAAACAGTGTCTCCTGTCATATGCTGAACTGGTCGCATTGTGGATTTTGCCTAAAACATGATTTTTGAAAATATTCATTGAAAAAAGCATCTAAAAAAATCACATTTGAAAACTCTTGTATGTTGTATTCTACATATGTCCTTCTAGTGCTGAACGTTAAAAAAATATTTTAGACCCTTTTCATGCAAAATGTATAATAAATATTTTTCTCTTTTGTTATAAAGAACTTTGTATCCCTTCATATGCCGAACTAGTTGCATTGTGGATTTTGCCTAAAACATGATTTTAGAAAATGTTAATGGAAAAAAACATTTTTTTTAAAAATTACATTTGAAAACCCTTGTATGTTCAATTCTACATATGTCCTTCAAAAAATATTTTAGACCCTTTTCATGCAAAATGTATAATAAATATTGTTCTCTTTTGTTACACTCAAACAGTGTCTCCTGTCATATGCTGAACTGGTCGCATTGCGGATTTGGCCTAAAACATGGTTATGGACAATGTTCATGGAACTCAGCTTAAAACGTACTTGCAGACTTGAAAACCCTTGCCTATTGTAGAGCGCGCCTGTCCTTCCAGTGCTGAACGAAAACCCATGATTTTGGACCCTGTTTTCATGCGAAATGGCTAAAATAATTGTTTCACGTTTGTTACACTCAAACAGTGTCTCCTGTCATATGCTGAACTGGTCGCATTGTGGATTTGGGTTAAAACATGATTTTGGACAATGTTCATGGAACTCAGCTTAAAACGTACTTGCAGACTTGAAAACCTTTGCCTATTGTAGAGCGCACCTGTACTTCCAGTGCTGAACGAAAACCCATGATTTTGGACCCTGTTTTCATGCGAAATGGCTAAAATAATTGTTTCACGTTTGTTACACTCAAACAGTGTCTCCTGTCATATGCTGAACTGGTCGCATTGTGGATTTGGGTTAAAACATGATTTTGGACAATGTTCATGGAACTCAGCTTAAAACGTACTTGCAGACTTGAAAACCTTTGCCTATTGTAGAGCGCACCTGTACTTCCAGTGCTGAACGAAAACCCATGATTTTGGACCCTGTTTTCATGCGAAATGGCTAAAAGAAATGTTTCACATTTGTTACACTCAAACAGTGTCTCCTGTCATATGCTGAACTGGTCGCATTGTGGATTTGGCCTAAAACATGATTTTGGACAATGTTCATGGAACTCAGCTTAAAACGTACTTGCAGACTTGAAAACCCTTGCCTATTGTACAGCGCGCCTGTACTTCCAGTGCTGAACTAAGACCAATGATTTTGGACCCTGTTTTCATGCGAAATGGCTAAAATAATTGTTTCACGTTTGTTACACTCAAACAGTGTCTCCTGTCATATGCTGAACTGGTCGCATTGTGGATTTTGCCTAAAACATGATTTTTGAAAATATTCATTGAAAAAAGCATCTAAAAAATCACATTTGAAAACTCTTGTATGTTGTATTCTACATATGTCCTTCTAGTGCTGAACGTTAAAAAAATATTTTAGACCCTTTTCATGCAAAATGTATAATAAATATTTTTCTCTTTTGTTATAAAGAACTTTGTATCCCTTCATATGCCGAACTAGTTGCATTGTGGATTTTGCCTAAAACATGATTTTAGAAAATGTTAATGGAAAAAAACATTTTTTTTTAAAATTACATTTGAAAACCCTTGTATGTTCAATTCTACATATGTCCTTCAAAAAATATTTTAGACCCTTTTCATGCAAAATGTATAATAAATATTGTTCTCTTTTGTTACACTCAAACAGTGTCTCCTGTCATATGCTGAACTGGTCGCATTGCGGATTTGGCCTAAAACATGGTTATGGACAATGTTCATGGAACTCAGCTTAAAACGTACTTGCAGACTTGAAAACCCTTGCCTATTGTAGAGCGCGCCTGTCCTTCCAGTGCTGAACGAAAACCCATGATTTTGGACCCTGTTTTCATGCGAAATGGCTAAAATAATTGTTTCACGTTTGTTACACTCAAACAGTGTCTCCTGTCATATGCTGAACTGGTCGCATTGTGGATTTGGGTTAAAACATGATTTTGGACAATGTTCATGGAACTCAGCTTAAAACGTACTTGCAGACTTGAAAACCTTTGCCTATTGTAGAGCGCACCTGTACTTCCAGTGCTGAACGAAAACCCATGATTTTGGACCCTGTTTTCATGCGAAATGGCTAAAATAATTGTTTCACGTTTGTTACACTCAAACAGTGTCTCCTGTCATATGCTGAACTGGTCGCATTGTGGATTTGGGTTAAAACATGGTTTTGGACAATGTTCATGGAACTCAGCTTAAAACGTACTTGCAGACTTGAAAACCTTTGCCTATTGTAGAGCGCACCTGTACTTCCAGTGCTGAACGAAAACCCATGATTTTGGACCCTGTTTTCATGCGAAATGGCTAAAAGAAATGTTTCACATTTGTTACACTCAAACAGTGTCTCCTGTCATATGCTGAACTGGTCGCATTGTGGATTTGGCCTAAAACATGATTTTGGACAATGTTCATGGAACTCAGCTTAAAACGTACTTGCAGACTTGAAAACCCTTGCCTATTGTACAGCGCGCCTGTACTTCCAGTGCTGAACTAAGACCAATGATTTTGGACCCTGTTTTCATGCGAAATGGCTAAAATAATTGTTTCACGTTTGTTACACTCAAACAGTGTCTCCTGTCATATGCTGAACTGGTCGCATTGTGGATTTTGCCTAAAACATGATTTTTGAAAATATTCATTGAAAAAAGCATCTAAAAAAATCACATTTGAAAACTCTTGTATGTTGTATTCTACATATGTCCTTCTAGTGCTGAACGTTAAAAAAATATTTTAGACCCTTTTCATGCAAAATGTATAATAAATATTTTTCTCTTTTGTTATAAAGAACTTTGTATCCCTTCATATGCCGAACTAGTTGCATTGTGGATTTTGCCTAAAACATGATTTTAGAAAATGTTAATGGAAAAAAACATTGTTTTTAAAAATTACATTTGAAAACCCTTGTATGTTCAATTCTACATATGTCCTTCAAAAAATATTTTAGACCCTTTTCATGCAAAATGTATAATAAATATTGTTCTCTTTTGTTACACTCAAACAGTGTCTCCTGTCATATGCTGAACTGGTCGCATTGCGGATTTGGCCTAAAACATGGTTATGGACAATGTTCATGGAACTCAGCTTAAAACGTACTTGCAGACTTGAAAACCCTTGCCTATTGTAGAGCGCGCCTGTCCTTCCAGTGCTGAACGAAAACCCATGATTTTGGACCCTGTTTTCATGCGAAATGGCTAAAATAATTGTTTCACGTTTGTTACACTCAAACAGTGTCGCCTGTCATATGCTGAACTGGTCGCATTGAGGATTTGGGTTAAAACATGATTTTGGACAATGTTCATGGAACTCAGCTTAAAACGTACTTGCAGACTTGAAAACCTTTGCCTATTGTAGAGCGCACCTGTACTTCCAGTGCTGAACGAAAACCCATGATTTTGGACCCTGTTTTCATGCGAAATGGCTAAAAGAAATGTTTCACATTTGTTACACTCAAACAGTGTCTCCTGTCATATGCTGAACTGGTCGCATTGTGGATTTGGCCTAAAACATGATTTTGGACAATGTTCATGGAACTCAGCTTAAAACGTACTTGCAGACTTGAAAACCCTTGCCTATTGTAGAGCGCGCCTGTCCTTCCAGTGCTGAACAAAAACCCATGATTTTGGACCCTGTTTTCATGCGAAATGGCTAAAATAATTGTTTCACGTTTGTTACACTCAAACAGTGTCTCCTGTCATATGCTGAACTGGTCGCATTGTGGATTTGGGTTAAAACATGATTTTGGACAATGTTCATGGAACTCAGCTTAAAACGTACTTGCAGACTTGAAAATCTTTGCCTATTGTAGAGCGCACCTGTACTTCCAGTGCTGAACGAAAACCCATGATTTTGGACCCTGTTTTTATGCGAAATAGCTAAAAGAAATGTTTCACGTTTGTTACACTCAAACAGTGTCTCCTGTCATATGCTGAACTGGTCGCATTGTGGATTTGGCCTAAAACATGATTTTGGACAATGCTCATGGAACTCAGCTTAAAACGTACTTGCAGACTTGAAAACCCTTGCCTATTGTACAGCGCGCCTGTACTTCCAGTGCTGAACGAAAACCAATGATTTTGGACCCTGTGTTCATGCGAAATGGCTAAAATAATTGTTTCACGTTTGTTACACTCAAACAGTGTCTCCTGTCATATGCTGAACTGGTCGCATTGTGGATTTGGCCTAAAATATGATTTTGGACAATGTTCATGGAACTCAGCTTAAAACTTACTTGCAGACTTGAAAACCCTTGCCTATTGTAGAGCGCGCCTGTCCTTCCAGTGCTGAACGAAAACCCATGATTTTGGACCCTGTTTTCATGCGAAATGGCTAAAATAATTGTTTCACGTTTGTTACACTCAAACAGTGTCTCCTGTCATATGCTGAACTGGTCGCATTGTGGATTTGGGTTAAAACATGATTTTGGACAATGTTCATGGAACTCAGCTTAAAACGTACTTGCAGACTTGAAAACCTTTGCCTATTGTAGAGCGCACCTGTACTTCCAGTGCTGAACGAAAACCCATGATTTTGGACCCTGTTTTTATGCGAAATAGCTAAAAGAAATGTTTCACGTTTGTTACACTCAAACAGTGTCTCCTGTCATATGCTGAACTGGTCGCATTGTGGATTTGGCCTAAAACATGATTTTGGACAATGCTCATGGAACTCAGCTTAAAACGTACTTGCAGACTTGAAAACCCTTGCCTATTGTACAGCGCGCCTGTACTTCCAGTGCTGAACGAAAACCAATGATTTTGGACCCTGTGTTCATGCGAAATGGCTAAAATAATTGTTTCACGTTTGTTACACTCAAACAGTGTCTCCTGTCATATGCTGAACTGGTCGCATTGTGGATTTTGCCTAAAACATGATTTTAGAAAATATTCATTGAAAAAAGCATCTAAAAAAATCACATTTGAAAACTCTTGTATGTTGTATTCTACATATGTCCTTCTAGTGCTGAACGTTAAAAAAATATTTTAGACCCTTTTCATGCAAAATGTATAATAAATATTTTTCTCTTTTGTTATAAAGAACTTTGTATCCCTTCATATGCCGAACTAGTTGCATTGTGGATTTTGCCTAAAACATGATTTTAGAAAATGTTAATGGAAAAAAACATTTTTTTTTTAAAATTACATTTGAAAACCCTTGTATGTTCAATTCTACATATGTCCTTCAAAAAATATTTTAGACCCTTTTCATGCAAAATGTATAATAAATATTGTTCTCTTTTGTTACACTCAAACAGTGTCTCCTGTCATATGCTGAACTGGTCGCATTGCGGATTTGGCCTAAAACATGGTTATGGACAATGTTCATGGAACTCAGCTTAAAACGTACTTGCAGACTTGAAAACCCTTGCCTATTGTAGAGCGCGCCTGTCCTTCCAGTGCTGAACGAAAACCCATGATTTTGGACCCTGTTTTCATGCGAAATGGCTAAAATAATTGTTTCACGTTTGTTACACTCAAACAGTGTCGCCTGTCATATGCTGAACTGGTCGCATTGAGGATTTGGGTTAAAACATGATTTTGGACAATGTTCATGGAACTCAGCTTAAAACGTACTTGCAGACTTGAAAACCTTTGCCTATTGTAGAGCGCACCTGTACTTCCAGTGCTGAACGAAAACCCATGATTTTGGACCCTGTTTTCATGCGAAATGGCTAAAAGAAATGTTTCACATTTGTTACACTCAAACAGTGTCTCCTGTCATATGCTGAACTGGTCGCATTGTGGATTTGGCCTAAAACATGATTTTGGACAATGTTCATGGAACTCAGCTTAAAACGTACTTGCAGACTTGAAAACCCTTGCCTATTGTAGAGCGCGCCTGTCCTTCCAGTGCTGAACGAAAACCCATGATTTTGGACCCTGTTTTCATGCGAAATGGCTAAAATAATTGTTTCACGTTTGTTACACTCAAACAGTGTCTCCTGTCATATGCTGAACTGGTCGCATTGTGGATTTGGGTTAAAACATGATTTTGGACAATGTTCATGGAACTCAGCTTAAAACGTACTTGCAGACTTGAAAACCTTTGCCTATTGTAGAGCGCACCTGTACTTCCAGTGCTGAACGAAAACCCATGATTTTGGACCCTGTTTTCATGCGAAATGGCTAAAATAATTGTTTCACGTTTGTTACACTCAAACAGTGTCTCCTGTCATATGCTGAACTGGTCGCATTGTGGATTTGGGTTAAAACATGATTTTGGACAATGTTCATGGAACTCAGCTTAAAACGTACTTGCAGACTTGAAAACCTTTGCCTATTGTAGAGCGCACCTGTACTTCCAGTGCTGAACGAAAACCCATGATTTTGGACCCTGTTTTCATGCGAAATGGCTAAAATAATTGTTTCACGTTTGTTACACTCAAACAGTGTCTCCTGTCATATGCTGAACTGGTCGCATTGTGGATTTGGGTTAAAACATGATTTTGGACAATGTTCATGGAACTCAGCTTAAAACGTACTTGCAGACTTGAAAACCTTTGCCTATTGTAGAGCGCACCTGTACTTCCAGTGCTGAACGAAAACCCATGATTTTGGACCCTGTTTTCATGCGAAATGGCTAAAAGAAATGTTTCACATTTGTTACACTCAAACAGTGTCTCCTGTCATATGCTGAACTGGTCGCATTGTGGATTTGGCCTAAAACATGATTTTGGACAATGTTCATGGAACTCAGCTTAAAACGTACTTGCAGACTTGAAAACCCTTGCCTATTGTACAGCGCGCCTGTACTTCCAGTGCTGAACTAAGACCAATGATTTTGGACCCTGTTTTCATGCGAAATGGCTAAAATAATTGTTTCACGTTTGTTACACTCAAACAGTGTCTCCTGTCATATGCTGAACTGGTCGCATTGTGGATTTTGCCTAAAACATGATTTTTGAAAATATTCATTGAAAAAAGCATCTAAAAAAATCACATTTGAAAACTCTTGTATGTTGTATTCTACATATGTCCTTCTAGTGCTGAACGTTAAAAAAATATTTTAGACCCTTTTCATGCAAAATGTATAATAAATATTTTTCTCTTTTGTTATAAAGAACTTTGTATCCCTTCATATGCCGAACTAGTTGCATTGTGGATTTTGCCTAAAACATGATTTTAGAAAATGTTAATGGAAAAAAACATTTTTTTTTAAAATTACATTTGAAAACCCTTGTATGTTCAATTCTACATATGTCCTTCAAAAAATATTTTAGACCCTTTTCATGCAAAATGTATAATAAATATTGTTCTCTTTTGTTACACTCAAACAGTGTCTCCTGTCATATGCTGAACTGGTCGCATTGCGGATTTGGCCTAAAACATGGTTATGGACAATGTTCATGGAACTCAGCTTAAAACGTACTTGCAGACTTGAAAACCCTTGCCTATTGTAGAGCGCGCCTGTCCTTCCAGTGCTGAACGAAAACCCATTATTTTGGACCCTGTTTTCATGCGAAATGGCTAAAATAATTGTTTCACGTTTGTTACACTCAAACAGTGTCTCCTGTCATATGCTGAACTGGTCGCATTGTGGATTTGGGTTAAAACATGATTTTGGACAATGTTCATGGAACTCAGCTTAAAACGTACTTGCAGACTTGAAAACCTTTGCCTATTGTAGAGCGCACCTGTACTTCCAGTGCTGAACGAAAACCCATGATTTTGGACCCTGTTTTCATGCGAAATGGCTAAAAGAAATGTTTCACATTTGTTACACTCAAACAGTGTCTCCTGTCATATGCTGAACTGGTCGCATTGTGGATTTGGCCTAAAACATGATTTTGGACAATGTTCATGGAACTCAGCTTAAAACGTACTTGCAGACTTGAAAACCCTTGCCTATTGTACAGCGCGCCTGTACTTCCAGTGCTGAACTAAGACCAATGATTTTGGACCCTGTTTTCATGCGAAATGGCTAAAATAATTGTTTCACGTTTGTTACACTCAAACAGTGTCTCCTGTCATATGCTGAACTGGTCGCATTGTGGATTTTGCCTAAAACATGATTTTAGAAAATATTCATTGAAAAAAGCATCTAAAAAAATCACATTTGAAAACTCTTGTATGTTGTATTCTACATATGTCCTTCTAGTGCTGAACGTTAAAAAAATATTTTAGACCCTTTTCATGCAAAATGTATAATAAATATTTTTCTCTTTTGTTATAAAGAACTTTGTATCCCTTCATATGCCGAACTAGTTGCATTGTGGATTTTGCCTAAAACATGATTTTAGAAAATGTTAATGGAAAAAAACATTGTTTTTAAAAATTACATTTGAAAACCCTTGTATGTTCAATTCTACATATGTCCTTCAAAAAATATTTTAGACCCTTTTCATGCAAAATGTATAATAAATATTGTTCTCTTTTGTTACACTCAAACAGTGTCTCCTGTCATATGCTGAACTGGTCGCATTGCGGATTTGGCCTAAAACATGGTTATGGACAATGTTCATGGAACTCAGCTTAAAACGTACTTGCAGACTTGAAAACCCTTGCCTATTGTAGAGCGCGCCTGTCCTTCCAGTGCTGAACGAAAACCCATGATTTTGGACCCTGTTTTCATGCGAAATGGCTAAAATAATTGTTTCACGTTTGTTACACTCAAACAGTGTCGCCTGTCATATGCTGAACTGGTCGCATTGAGGATTTGGGTTAAAACATGATTTTGGACAATGTTCATGGAACTCAGCTTAAAACGTACTTGCAGACTTGAAAACCTTTGCCTATTGTAGAGCGCACCTGTACTTCCAGTGCTGAACGAAAACCCATGATTTTGGACCCTGTTTTCATGCGAAATGGCTAAAAGAAATGTTTCACATTTGTTACACTCAAACAGTGTCTCCTGTCATATGCTGAACTGGTCGCATTGTGGATTTGGCCTAAAACATGATTTTGGACAATGTTCATGGAACTCAGCTTAAAACGTACTTGCAGACTTGAAAACCCTTGCCTATTGTAGAGCGCGCCTGTCCTTCCAGTGCTGAACGAAAACCCATGATTTTGGACCCTGTTTTCATGCGAAATGGCTAAAATAATTGTTTCACGTTTGTTACACTCAAACAGTGTCTCCTGTCATATGCTGAACTGGTCGCATTGTGGATTTGGGTTAAAACATGATTTTGGACAATGTTCATGGAACTCAGCTTAAAACGTACTTGCAGACTTGAAAACCTTTGCCTATTGTAGAGCGCACCTGTACTTCCAGTGCTGAACGAAAACCCATGATTTTGGACCCTGTTTTCATGCGAAATGGCTAAAATAATTGTTTCACGTTTGTTACACTCAAACAGTGTCTCCTGTCATATGCTGAACTGGTCGCATTGTGGATTTGGGTTAAAACATGATTTTGGACAATGTTCATGGAACTCAGCTTAAAACGTACTTGCAGACTTGAAAACCTTTGCCTATTGTAGAGCGCACCTGTACTTCCAGTGCTGAACGAAAACCCATGATTTTGGACCCTGTTTTCATGCGAAATGGCTAAAATAATTGTTTCACGTTTGTTACACTCAAACAGTGTCTCCTGTCATATGCTGAACTGGTCGCATTGTGGATTTGGGTTAAAACATGATTTTGGACAATGTTCATGGAACTCAGCTTAAAACGTACTTGCAGACTTGAAAACCTTTGCCTATTGTAGAGCGCACCTGTACTTCCAGTGCTGAACGAAAACCCATGATTTTGGACCCTGTTTTCATGCGAAATGGCTAAAAGAAATGTTTCACATTTGTTACACTCAAACAGTGTCTCCTGTCATATGCTGAACTGGTCGCATTGTGGATTTGGCCTAAAACATGATTTTGGACAATGTTCATGGAACTCAGCTTAAAACGTACTTGCAGACTTGAAAACCCTTGCCTATTGTACAGCGCGCCTGTACTTCCAGTGCTGAACTAAGACCAATGATTTTGGACCCTGTTTTCATGCGAAATGGCTAAAATAATTGTTTCACGTTTGTTACACTCAAACAGTGTCTCCTGTCATATGCTGAACTGGTCGCATTGTGGATTTTGCCTAAAACATGATTTTTGAAAATATTAATTGAAAAAAGCATCTAAAAAAATCACATTTGAAAACTCTTGTATGTTGTATTCTACATATGTCCTTCTAGTGCTGAACGTTAAAAAAATATTTTAGACCCTTTTCATGCAAAATGTATAATAAATATTTTTCTCTTTTGTTATAAAGAACTTTGTATCCCTTCATATGCCGAACTAGTTGCATTGTGGATTTTGCCTAAAACATGATTTTAGAAAATGTTAATGGAAAAAAACATTTTTTTTTAAAATTACATTTGAAAACCCTTGTATGTTCAATTCTACATATGTCCTTCAAAAAATATTTTAGACCCTTTTCATGCAAAATGTATAATAAATATTGTTCTCTTTTGTTACACTCAAACAGTGTCTCCTGTCATATGCTGAACTGGTCGCATTGCGGATTTGGCCTAAAACATGGTTATGGACAATGTTCATGGAACTCAGCTTAAAACGTACTTGCAGACTTGAAAACCCTTGCCTATTGTAGAGCGCGCCTGTCCTTCCAGTGCTGAACGAAAACCCATGATTTTGGACCCTGTTTTCATGCGAAATGGCTAAAATAATTGTTTCACGTTTGTTACACTCAAACAGTGTCTCCTGTCATATGCTGAACTGGTCGCATTGTGGATTTGGGTTAAAACATGATTTTGGACAATGTTCATGGAACTCAGCTTAAAACGTACTTGCAGACTTGAAAACCTTTGCCTATTGTAGAGCGCACCTGTACTTCCAGTGCTGAACGAAAACCCATGATTTTGGACCCTGTTTTCATGCGAAATGGCTAAAATAATTGTTTCACGTTTGTTACACTCAAACAGTGTCTCCTGTCATATGCTGAACTGGTCGCATTGTGGATTTGGGTTAAAACATGATTTTGGACAATGTTCATGGAACTCAGCTTAAAACGTACTTGCAGACTTGAAAACCTTTGCCTATTGTAGAGCGCACCTGTACTTCCAGTGCTGAACGAAAACCCATGATTTTGGACCCTGTTTTCATGCGAAATGGCTAAAAGAAATGTTTCACATTTGTTACACTCAAACAGTGTCTCCTGTCATATGCTGAACTGGTCGCATTGTGGATTTGGCCTAAAACATGATTTTGGACAATGTTCATGGAACTCAGCTTAAAACGTACTTGCAGACTTGAAAACCCTTGCCTATTGTACAGCGCGCCTGTACTTCCAGTGCTGAACTAAGACCAATGATTTTGGACCCTGTTTTCATGCGAAAAGGCTAAAATAATTGTTTCACGTTTGTTACACTCAAACAGTGTCTCCTGTCATATGCTGAACTGGTCGCATTGTGGATTTTGCCTAAAACATGATTTTTGAAAATATTCATTGAAAAAAGCATCTAAAAAATCACATTTGAAAACTCTTGTATGTTGTATTCTACATATGTCCTTCTAGTGCTGAACGTTAAAAAAATATTTTAGACCCTTTTCATGCAAAATGTATAATAAATATTTTTCTCTTTTGTTATAAAGAACTTTGTATCCCTTCATATGCCGAACTAGTTGCATTGTGGATTTTGCCTAAAACATGATTTTAGAAAATGTTAATGGAAAAAAACATTTTTTTTTTAAATTACATTTGAAAACCCTTGTATGTTCAATTCTACATATGTCCTTCAAAAAATATTTTAGACCCTTTTCATGCAAAATGTATAATAAATATTGTTCTCTTTTGTTACACTCAAACAGTGTCTCCTGTCATATGCTGAACTGGTCGCATTGCGGATTTGGCCTAAAACATGGTTATGGACAATGTTCATGGAACTCAGCTTAAAACGTACTTGCAGACTTGAAAACCCTTGCCTATTGTAGAGCGCGCCTGTCCTTCCAGTGCTGAACGAAAACCCATGATTTTGGACCCTGTTTTCATGCGAAATGGCTAAAATAATTGTTTCACGTTTGTTACACTCAAACAGTGTCTCCTGTCATATGCTGAACTGGTCGCATTGTGGATTTGGGTTAAAACATGATTTTGGACAATGTTCATGGAACTCAGCTTAAAACGTACTTGCAGACTTGAAAACCTTTGCCTATTGTAGAGCGCACCTGTACTTCCAGTGCTGAACGAAAACCCATGATTTTGGACCCTGTTTTCATGCGAAATGGCTAAAATAATTGTTTCACGTTTGTTACACTCAAACAGTGTCTCCTGTCATATGCTGAACTGGTCGCATTGTGGATTTGGGTTAAAACATGGTTTTGGACAATGTTCATGGAACTCAGCTTAAAACGTACTTGCAGACTTGAAAACCTTTGCCTATTGTAGAGCGCACCTGTACTTCCAGTGCTGAACGAAAACCCATGATTTTGGACCCTGTTTTCATGCGAAATGGCTAAAAGAAATGTTTCACATTTGTTACACTCAAACAGTGTCTCCTGTCATATGCTGAACTGGTCGCATTGTGGATTTGGCCTAAAACATGATTTTGGACAATGTTCATGGAACTCAGCTTAAAACGTACTTGCAGACTTGAAAACCCTTGCCTATTGTAGAGCGCGCCTGTCCTTCCAGTGCTGAACGAAAACCCATGATTTTGGACCCTGTTTTCATGCGAAATGGCTAAAATAATTGTTTCACGTTTGTTACACTCAAACAGTGTCTCCTGTCATATGCTGAACTGGTCGCATTGTGGATTTGGGTTAAAACATGATTTTGGACAATGTTCATGGAACTCAGCTTAAAACGTACTTGCAGACTTGAAAACCTTTGCCTATTGTAGAGCGCACCTGTACTTCCAGTGCTGAACGAAAACCCATGATTTTGGACCCTGTTTTCATGCGAAATGGCTAAAATAATTGTTTCACGTTTGTTACACTCAAACAGTGTCTCCTGTCATATGCTGAACTGGTCGCATTGTGGATTTGGGTTAAAACATGATTTTGGACAATGTTCATGGAACTCAGCTTAAAACGTACTTGCAGACTTGAAAACCTTTGCCTATTGTAGAGCGCACCTGTACTTCCAGTGCTGAACGAAAACCCATGATTTTGGACCCTGTTTTCATGCGAAATGGCTAAAATAATTGTTTCACGTTTGTTACACTCAAACAGTGTCTCCTGTCATATGCTGAACTGGTCGCATTGTGGATTTGGGTTAAAACATGATTTTGGACAATGTTCATGGAACTCAGCTTAAAACGTACTTGCAGACTTGAAAACCTTTGCCTATTGTAGAGCGCACCTGTACTTCCAGTGCTGAACGAAAACCCATGATTTTGGACCCTGTTTTCATGCGAAATGGCTAAAAGAAATGTTTCACATTTGTTACACTCAAACAGTGTCTCCTGTCATATGCTGAACTGGTCGCATTGTGGATTTGGCCTAAAACATGATTTTGGACAATGTTCATGGAACTCAGCTTAAAACGTACTTGCAGACTTGAAAACCCTTGCCTATTGTACAGCGCGCCTGTACTTCCAGTGCTGAACTAAGACCAATGATTTTGGACCCTGTTTTCATGCGAAATGGCTAAAATAATTGTTTCACGTTTGTTACACTCAAACAGTGTCTCCTGTCATATGCTGAACTGGTCGCATTGTGGATTTTGCCTAAAACATGATTTTTGAAAATATTCATTGAAAAAAGCATCTAAAAAAATCACATTTGAAAACTCTTGTATGTTGTATTCTACATATGTCCTTCTAGTGCTGAACGTTAAAAAAATATTTTAGACCCTTTTCATGCAAAATGTATAATAAATATTTTTCTCTTTTGTTATAAAGAACTTTGTATCCCTTCATATGCCGAACTAGTTGCATTGTGGATTTTGCCTAAAACATGATTTTAGAAAATGTTAATGGAAAAAAACATTTTTTTTTAAAATTACATTTGAAAACCCTTGTATGTTCAATTCTACATATGTCCTTCAAAAAATATTTTAGACCCTTTTCATGCAAAATGTATAATAAATATTGTTCTCTTTTGTTACACTCAAACAGTGTCTCCTGTCATATGCTGAACTGGTCGCATTGCGGATTTGGCCTAAAACATGGTTATGGACAATGTTCATGGAACTCAGCTTAAAACGTACTTGCAGACTTGAAAACCCTTGCCTATTGTAGAGCGCGCCTGTCCTTCCAGTGCTGAACGAAAACCCATGATTTTGGACCCTGTTTTCATGCGAAATGGCTAAAATAATTGTTTCACGTTTGTTACACTCAAACAGTGTCTCCTGTCATATGCTGAACTGGTCGCATTGTGGATTTGGGTTAAAACATGATTTTGGACAATGTTCATGGAACTCAGCTTAAAACGTACTTGCAGACTTGAAAACCTTTGCCTATTGTAGAGCGCACCTGTACTTCCAGTGCTGAACGAAAACCCATGATTTTGGACCCTGTTTTCATGCGAAATGGCTAAAATAATTGTTTCACGTTTGTTACACTCAAACAGTGTCTCCTGTCATATGCTGAACTGGTCGCATTGTGGATTTGGGTTAAAACATGATTTTGGACAATGTTCATGGAACTCAGCTTAAAACGTACTTGCAGACTTGAAAACCTTTGCCTATTGTAGAGCGCACCTGTACTTCCAGTGCTGAACGAAAACCCATGATTTTGGACCCTGTTTTCATGCGAAATGGCTAAAAGAAATGTTTCACATTTGTTACACTCAAACAGTGTCTCCTGTCATATGCTGAACTGGTCGCATTGTGGATTTGGCCTAAAACATGATTTTGGACAATGTTCATGGAACTCAGCTTAAAACGTACTTGCAGACTTGAAAACCCTTGCCTATTGTACAGCGCGCCTGTACTTCCAGTGCTGAACTAAGACCAATGATTTTGGACCCTGTTTTCATGCGAAATGGCTAAAATAATTGTTTCACGTTTGTTACACTCAAACAGTGTCTCCTGTCATATGCTGAACTGGTCGCATTGTGGATTTTGCCTAAAACATGATTTTTGAAAATATTCATTGAAAAAAGCATCTAAAAAATCACATTTGAAAACTCTTGTATGTTGTATTCTACATATGTCCTTCTAGTGCTGAACGTTAAAAAAATATTTTAGACCCTTTTCATGCAAAATGTATAATAAATATTTTTCTCTTTTGTTATAAAGAACTTTGTATCCCTTCATATGCCGAACTAGTTGCATTGTGGATTTTGCCTAAAACATGATTTTAGAAAATGTTAATGGAAAAAAACATTTTTTTTTAAAATTACATTTGAAAACCCTTGTATGTTCAATTCTACATATGTCCTTCAAAAAATATTTTAGACCCTTTTCATGCAAAATGTATAATAAATATTGTTCTCTTTTGTTACACTCAAACAGTGTCTCCTGTCATATGCTGAACTGGTCGCATTGCGGATTTGGCCTAAAACATGGTTATGGACAATGTTCATGGAACTCAGCTTAAAACGTACTTGCAGACTTGAAAACCCTTGCCTATTGTAGAGCGCGCCTGTCCTTCCAGTGCTGAACGAAAACCCATGATTTTGGACCCTGTTTTCATGCGAAATGGCTAAAATAATTGTTTCACGTTTGTTACACTCAAACAGTGTCTCCTGTCATATGCTGAACTGGTCGCATTGTGGATTTGGGTTAAAACATGATTTTGGACAATGTTCATGGAACTCAGCTTAAAACGTACTTGCAGACTTGAAAACCTTTGCCTATTGTAGAGCGCACCTGTACTTCCAGTGCTGAACGAAAACCCATGATTTTGGACCCTGTTTTCATGCGAAATGGCTAAAATAATTGTTTCACGTTTGTTACACTCAAACAGTGTCTCCTGTCATATGCTGAACTGGTCGCATTGTGGATTTGGGTTAAAACATGGTTTTGGACAATGTTCATGGAACTCAGCTTAAAACGTACTTGCAGACTTGAAAACCTTTGCCTATTGTAGAGTGCACCTGTACTTCCAGTGCTGAACGAAAACCCATGATTTTGGACCCTGTTTTCATGCGAAATGGCTAAAAGAAATGTTTCACATTTGTTACACTCAAACAGTGTCTCCTGTCATATGCTGAACTGGTCGCATTGTGGATTTGGCCTAAAACATGATTTTGGACAATGTTCATGGAACTCAGCTTAAAACGTACTTGCAGACTTGAAAACCCTTGCCTATTGTACAGCGCGCCTGTACTTCCAGTGCTGAACTAAGACCAATGATTTTGGACCCTGTTTTCATGCGAAATGGCTAAAATAATTGTTTCACGTTTGTTACACTCAAACAGTGTCTCCTGTCATATGCTGAACTGGTCGCATTGTGGATTTTGCCTAAAACATGATTTTAGAAAATATTCATTGAAAAAAGCATCTAAAAAAATCACATTTGAAAACTCTTGTATGTTGTATTCTACATATGTCCTTCTAGTGCTGAACGTTAAAAAAATATTTTAGACCCTTTTCATGCAAAATGTATAATAAATATTTTTCTCTTTTGTTATAAAGAACTTTGTATCCCTTCATATGCCGAACTAGTTGCATTGTGGATTTTGCCTAAAACATGATTTTAGAAAATGTTAATGGAAAAAAACATTGTTTTTAAAAATTACATTTGAAAACCCTTGTATGTTCAATTCTACATATGTCCTTCAAAAAATATTTTAGACCCTTTTCATGCAAAATGTATAATAAATATTGTTCTCTTTTGTTACACTCAAACAGTGTCTCCTGTCATATGCTGAACTGGTCGCATTGCGGATTTGGCCTAAAACATGGTTATGGACAATGTTCATGGAACTCAGCTTAAAACGTACTTGCAGACTTGAAAACCCTTGCCTATTGTAGAGCGCGCCTGTCCTTCCAGTGCTGAACGAAAACCCATGATTTTGGACCCTGTTTTCATGCGAAATGGCTAAAATAATTGTTTCACGTTTGTTACACTCAAACAGTGTCGCCTGTCATATGCTGAACTGGTCGCATTGAGGATTTGGGTTAAAACATGACTTTGGACAATGTTCATGGAACTCAGCTTAAAACGTACTTGCAGACTTGAAAACCTTTGCCTATTGTAGAGCGCACCTGTACTTCCAGTGCTGAACGAAAACCCATGATTTTGGACCCTGTTTTCATGCGAAATGGCTAAAAGAAATGTTTCACATTTGTTACACTCAAACAGTGTCTCCTGTCATATGCTGAACTGGTCGCATTGTGGATTTGGCCTAAAACATGATTTTGGACAATGTTCATGGAACTCAGCTTAAAACGTACTTGCAGACTTGAAAACCCTTGCCTATTGTAGAGCGCGCCTGTCCTTCCAGTGCTGAACGAAAACCCATGATTTTGGACCCTGTTTTCATGCGAAATGGCTAAAATAATTGTTTCACGTTTGTTACACTCAAACAGTGTCTCCTGTCATATGCTGAACTGGTCGCATTGTGGATTTGGGTTAAAACATGATTTTGGACAATGTTCATGGAACTCAGCTTAAAACGTACTTGCAGACTTGAAAACCTTTGCCTATTGTAGAGCGCACCTGTACTTCCAGTGCTGAACGAAAACCCATGATTTTGGACCCTGTTTTCATGCGAAATGGCTAAAATAATTGTTTCACGTTTGTTACACTCAAACAGTGTCTCCTGTCATATGCTGAACTGGTCGCATTGTGGATTTGGGTTAAAACATGATTTTGGACAATGTTCATGGAACTCAGCTTAAAACGTACTTGCAGACTTGAAAACCTTTGCCTATTGTAGAGCGCACCTGTACTTCCAGTGCTGAACGAAAACCCATGATTTTGGACCCTGTTTTCATGCGAAATGGCTAAAATAATTGTTTCACGTTTGTTACACTCAAACAGTGTCTCCTGTCATATGCTGAACTGGTCGCATTGTGGATTTGGGTTAAAACATGATTTTGGACAATGTTCATGGAACTCAGCTTAAAACGTACTTGCAGACTTGAAAACCTTTGCCTATTGTAGAGCGCACCTGTACTTCCAGTGCTGAACGAAAACCCATGATTTTGGACCCTGTTTTCATGCGAAATGGCTAAAATAAATGTTTCACATTTGTTACACTCAAACAGTGTCTCCTGTCATATGCTGAACTGGTCGCATTGTGGATTTGGCCTAAAACATGATTTGGACAATGTTCATGGAACTCAGCTTAAAACGTACTTGCAGACTTGAAAACCCTTGCCTATTGTACAGCGCGCCTGTACTTCCAGTGCTGAACTAAGACCAATGATTTTGGACCCTGTTTTCATGCGAAATGGCTAAAATAATTGTTTCACGTTTGTTACACTCAAACAGTGTCTCCTGTCATATGCTGAACTGGTCGCATTGTGGATTTTGCCTAAAACATGATTTTTGAAAATATTCATTGAAAAAAGCATCTAAAAAATCACATTTGAAAACTCTTGTATGTTGTATTCTACATATGTCCTTCTAGTGCTGAACGTTAAAAAAATATTTTAGACCCTTTTCATGCAAAATGTATAATAAATATTTTTCTCTTTTGTTATAAAGAACTTTGTATCCCTTCATATGCCGAACTAGTTGCATTGTGGATTTTGCCTAAAACATGATTTTAGAAAATGTTAATGGAAAAAAACATTTTTTTTTTTAAATTACATTTGAAAACCCTTGTATGTTCAATTCTACATATGTCCTTCAAAAAATATTTTAGACCCTTTTCATGCAAAATGTATAATAAATATTGTTCTCTTTTGTTACACTCAAACAGTGTCTCCTGTCATATGCTGAACTGGTCGCATTGCGGATTTGGCCTAAAACATGGTTATGGACAATGTTCATGGAACTCAGCTTAAAACGTACTTGCAGACTTGAAAACCCTTGCCTATTGTAGAGCGCGCCTGTCCTTCCAGTGCTGAACGAAAACCCATGATTTTGGACCCTGTTTTCATGCGAAATGGCTAAAATAATTGTTTCACGTTTGTTACACTCAAACAGTGTCTCCTGTCATATGCTGAACTGGTCGCATTGTGGATTTGGGTTAAAACATGATTTTGGACAATGTTCATGGAACTCAGCTTAAAACGTACTTGCAGACTTGAAAACCTTTGCCTATTGTAGAGCGCACCTGTACTTCCAGTGCTGAACGAAAACCCATGATTTTGGACCCTGTTTTCATGCGAAATGGCTAAAATAATTGTTTCACGTTTGTTACACTCAAACAGTGTCTCCTGTCATATGCTGAACTGGTCGCATTGTGGATTTGGGTTAAAACATGGTTTTGGACAATGTTCATGGAACTCAGCTTAAAACGTACTTGCAGACTTGAAAACCTTTGCCTATTGTAGAGCGCACCTGTACTTCCAGTGCTGAACGAAAACCCATGATTTTGGACCCTGTTTTCATGCGAAATGGCTAAAAGAAATGTTTCACATTTGTTACACTCAAACAGTGTCTCCTGTCATATGCTGAACTGGTCGCATTGTGGATTTGGCCTAAAACATGATTTTGGACAATGTTCATGGAACTCAGCTTAAAACGTACTTGCAGACTTGAAAACCCTTGCCTATTGTACAGCGCGCCTGTACTTCCAGTGCTGAACTAAGACCAATGATTTTGGACCCTGTTTTCATGCGAAATGGCTAAAATAATTGTTTCACGTTTGTTACACTCAAACAGTGTCTCCTGTCATATGCTGAACTGGTCGCATTGTGGATTTTGCCTAAAACATGATTTTAGAAAATATTCATTGAAAAAAGCATCTAAAAAAATCACATTTGAAAACTCTTGTATGTTGTATTCTACATATGTCCTTCTAGTGCTGAACGTTAAAAAAATATTTTAGACCCTTTTCATGCAAAATGTATAATAAATATTTTTCTCTTTTGTTATAAAGAACTTTGTATCCCTTCATATGCCGAACTAGTTGCATTGTGGATTTTGCCTAAAACATGATTTTAGAAAATGTTAATGGAAAAAAACATTGTTTTTAAAAATTACATTTGAAAACCCTTGTATGTTCAATTCTACATATGTCCTTCAAAAAATATTTTAGACCCTTTTCATGCAAAATGTATAATAAATATTGTTCTCTTTTGTTACACTCAAACAGTGTCTCCTGTCATATGCTGAACTGGTCGCATTGTGGATTTGGCCTAAAACATGATTTTGGACAATGTTCATGGAACTCAGCTTAAAACGTACTTGCAGACTTGAAAACCTTTGCCTATTGTAGAGCGCACCTGTACTTCCAGTGCTGAACGAAAACCCATGATTTTGGACCCTGTTTTTATGCGAAATAGCTAAAAGAAATGTTTCACGTTTGTTACACTCAAACAGTGTCTCCTGTCATATGCTGAACTGGTCGCATTGTGGATTTGGCCTAAAACATGATTTTGGACAATGCTCATGGAACTCAGCTTAAAACGTACTTGCAGACTTGAAAACCCTTGCCTATTGTACAGCGCGCCTGTACTTCCAGTGCTGAACGAAAACCAATGATTTTGGACCCTGTGTTCATGCGAAATGGCTAAAATAATTGTTTCACGTTTGTTACACTCAAACAGTGTCTCCTGTCATATGCTGAACTGGTCGCATTGTGGATTTGGGTTAAAACATGATTTTGGACAATGTTCATGGAACTCAGCTTAAAACGTACTTGCAGACTTGAAAATCTTTGCCTATTGTAGAGCGCACCTGTACTTCCAGTGCTGAACGAAAACCCATGATTTTGGACCCTGTTTTTATGCGAAATAGCTAAAAGAAATGTTTCACGTTTGTTACACTCAAACAGTGTCTCCTGTCATATGCTGAACTGGTCGCATTGTGGATTTGGCCTAAAACATGATTTTGGACAATGCTCATGGAACTCAGCTTAAAACGTACTTGCAGACTTGAAAACCCTTGCCTATTGTACAGCGCACCTGTACTTCCAGTGCTGAACGAAAACCAATGATTTTGGACCCTGTGTTCATGCGAAATGGCTAAAATAATTGTTTCACGTTTGTTACACTCAAACAGTGTCTCCTGTCATATGCTGAACTGGTCGCATTGTGGATTTGGCCTAAAATATGATTTTGGACAATGTTCATGGAACTCAGCTTAAAACTTACTTGCAGACTTGAAAACCCTTGCCTATTGTAGAGCGCGCCTGTCCTTCCAGTGCTGAACGAAAACCCATGATTTTGGACCCTGTTTTCATGCGAAATGGCTAAAATAATTGTTTCACGTTTGTTACACTCAAACAGTGTCTCCTGTCATATGCTTTACTGGTCGCATTGTGGATTTGGGTTAAAACATGATTTTGGACAATGTTCATGGAACTCAGCTTAAAACGTACTTGCAGACTTGAAATCCTTTGCCTATTGTAGAGCACACCTGTACTTCCAGTGCTGAACGAAAACCCATGATTTTGGACCCTGTTTTTATGCGAAATAGCTAAAAGAAATGTTTCACGTTTGTTACACTCAAACAGTGTCTCCTGTCATATGCTGAACTGGTCGCATTGTGGATTTGGCCTAAAACATGATTTTGGACAATGCTCATGGAACTCAGCTTAAAACGTACTTGCAGACTTGAAAACCCTTGCCTATTGTACAGCGCGCCTGTACTTCCAGTGCTGAACGAAAACCAATGATTTTGGACCCTGTGTTCATGCGAAATGGCTGAAATAATTGTTTCACGTTTGTTACACTCAAACAGTGTCTCCTGTCATATGCTGAACTGGTCGCATTGTGGATTTGGCCTAAAATATGATTTTGGACAATGTTCATGGAACTCAGCTTAAAACTTACTTGCAGACTTGAAAACCCTTGCCTATTGTAGAGCGCGCCTGTCCTTCCAGTGCTGAACGAAAACCCATGATTTTGGACCCTGTTTTCATGCGAAATGGCTAAAATAATTGTTTCACGTTTGTTACACTCAAACAGTGTCTCCTGTCATATGCTGAACTGGTCGCATTGTGGATTTGGGTTAAAACATGATTTTGGACAATGTTCATGGAACTCAGCTTAAAACGTACTTGCAGACTTGAAAACCTTTGCCTATTGTAGAGCGCACCTGTACTTCCAGTGCTGAACGAAAACCCATGATTTTGGACCCTGTTTTCATGCGAAATGGCTAAAAGAAATGTTTCACATTTGTTACACTCAAACAGTGTCTCCTGTCATATGCTGAACTGGTCGCATTGTGGATTTGGCCTAAAACATGATTTTGGACAATGTTCATGGAACTCAGCTTAAAACGTACTTGCAGACTTGAAAACCCTTGCCTATTGTAGAGCGCGCCTGTCCTTCCAGTGCTGAACGAAAACCCATGATTTTGGACCCTGTTTTCATGCGAAATGGCTAAAATAATTGTTTCACGTTTGTTACACTCAAACAGTGTCTCCTGTCATATGCTGAACTGGTCGCATTGTGGATTTGGGTTAAAACATGATTTTGGACAATGTTCATGGAACTCAGCTTAAAACGTACTTGCAGACTTGAAAACCTTTGCCTATTGTAGAGCGCACCTGTACTTCCAGTGCTGAACGAAAACCCATGATTTTGGACCCTGTTTTCATGCGAAATGGCTAAAATAATTGTTTCACGTTTGTTACACTCAAACAGTGTCTCCTGTCATATGCTGAACTGGTCGCATTGTGGATTTGGGTTAAAACATGATTTTGGACAATGTTCATGGAACTCAGCTTAAAACGTACTTGCAGACTTGAAAACCTTTGCCTATTGTAGAGCGCACCTGTACTTCCAGTGCTGAACGAAAACCCATGATTTTGGACCCTGTTTTCATGCGAAATGGCTAAAATAATTGTTTCACGTTTGTTACACTCAAACAGTGTCTCCTGTCATATGCTGAACTGGTCGCATTGTGGATTTGGGTTAAAACATGATTTTGGACAATGTTCATGGAACTCAGCTTAAAACGTACTTGCAGACTTGAAAACCTTTGCCTATTGTAGAGCGCACCTGTACTTCCAGTGCTGAACGAAAACCCATGATTTTGGACCCTGTTTTCATGCGAAATGGCTAAAAGAAATGTTTCACATTTGTTACACTCAAACAGTGTCTCCTGTCATATGCTGAACTGGTCGCATTGTGGATTTGGCCTAAAACATGATTTTGGACAATGTTCATGGAACTCAGCTTAAAACGTACTTGCAGACTTGAAAACCCTTGCCTATTGTACAGCGCGCCTGTACTTCCAGTGCTGAACTAAGACCAATGATTTTGGACCCTGTTTTCATGCGAAATGGCTAAAATAATTGTTTCACGTTTGTTACACTCAAACAGTGTCTCCTGTCATATGCTGAACTGGTCGCATTGTGGATTTTGCCTAAAACATGATTTTTGAAAATATTCATTGAAAAAAGCATCTAAAAAATCACATTTGAAAACTCTTGTATGTTGTATTCTACATATGTCCTTCTAGTGCTGAACGTTAAAAAAATATTTTAGACCCTTTTCATGCAAAATGTATAATAAATATTTTTCTCTTTTGTTATAAAGAACTTTGTATCCCTTCATATGCCGAACTAGTTGCATTGTGGATTTTGCCTAAAACATGATTTTAGAAAATGTTAATGGAAAAAAACATTTTTTTTTTAAATTACATTTGAAAACCCTTGTATGTTCAATTCTACATATGTCCTTCAAAAAATATTTTAGACCCTTTTCATGCAAAATGTATAATAAATATTGTTCTCTTTTGTTACACTCAAACAGTGTCTCCTGTCATATGCTGAACTGGTCGCATTGCGGATTTGGCCTAAAACATGGTTATGGACAATGTTCATGGAACTCAGCTTAAAACGTACTTGCAGACTTGAAAACCCTTGCCTATTGTAGAGCGCGCCTGTCCTTCCAGTGCTGAACGAAAACCCATGATTTTGGACCCTGTTTTCATGCGAAATGGCTAAAATAATTGTTTCACGTTTGTTACACTCAAACAGTGTCTCCTGTCATATGCTGAACTGGTCGCATTGTGGATTTGGGTTAAAACATGATTTTGGACAATGTTCATGGAACTCAGCTTAAAACGTACTTGCAGACTTGAAAACCTTTGCCTATTGTAGAGCGCACCTGTACTTCCAGTGCTGAACGAAAACCCATGATTTTGGACCCTGTTTTCATGCGAAATGGCTAAAATAATTGTTTCACGTTTGTTACACTCAAACAGTGTCTCCTGTCATATGCTGAACTGGTCGCATTGTGGATTTGGGTTAAAACATGGTTTTGGACAATGTTCATGGAACTCAGCTTAACACGTACTTGCAGACTTGAAAACCTTTGCCTATTGTAGAGCGCACCTGTACTTCCAGTGCTGAACGAAAACCCATGATTTTGGACCCTGTTTTCATGCGAAATGGCTAAAAGAAATGTTTCACATTTGTTACACTCAAACAGTGTCTCCTGTCATATGCTGAACTGGTCGCATTGTGGATTTGGCCTAAAACATGATTTTGGACAATGTTCATGGAACTCAGCTTAAAACGTACTTGCAGACTTGAAAACCCTTGCCTATTGTACAGCGCGCCTGTACTTCCAGTGCTGAACTAAGACCAATGATTTTGGACCCTGTTTTCATGCGAAATGGCTAAAATAATTGTTTCACGTTTGTTACACTCAAACAGTGTCTCCTGTCATATGCTGAACTGGTCGCATTGTGGATTTTGCCTAAAACATGATTTTAGAAAATATTCATTGAAAAAAGCATCTAAAAAAATCACATTTGAAAACTCTTGTATGTTGTATTCTACATATGTCCTTCTAGTGCTGAACGTTAAAAAAATATTTTAGACCCTTTTCATGCAAAATGTATAATAAATATTTTTCTCTTTTGTTATAAAGAACTTTGTATCCCTTCATATGCCGAACTAGTTGCATTGTGGATTTTGCCTAAAACATGATTTTAGAAAATGTTAATGGAAAAAAACATTGTTTTTAAAAATTACATTTGAAAACCCTTGTATGTTCAATTCTACATATGTCCTTCAAAAAATATTTTAGACCCTTTTCATGCAAAATGTATAATAAATATTGTTCTCTTTTGTTACACTCAAACAGTGTCTCCTGTCATATGCTGAACTGGTCGCATTGTGGATTTGGCCTAAAACATGATTTTGGACAATGTTCATGGAACTCAGCTTAAAACGTACTTGCAGACTTGAAAACCTTTGCCTATTGTAGAGCGCACCTGTACTTCCAGTGCTGAACGAAAACCCATGATTTTGGACCCTGTTTTTATGCGAAATAGCTAAAAGAAATGTTTCACGTTTGTTACACTCAAACAGTGTCTCCTGTCATATGCTGAACTGGTCGCATTGTGGATTTGGCCTAAAACATGATTTTGGACAATGCTCATGGAACTCAGCTTAAAACGTACTTGCAGACTTGAAAACCCTTGCCTATTGTACAGCGCGCCTGTACTTCCAGTGCTGAACGAAAACCAATGATTTTGGACCCTGTGTTCATGCGAAATGGCTAAAATAATTGTTTCACGTTTGTTACACTCAAACAGTGTCTCCTGTCATATGCTGAACTGGTCGCATTGTGGATTTGGGTTAAAACATGATTTTGGACAATGTTCATGGAACTCAGCTTAAAACGTACTTGCAGACTTGAAAATCTTTGCCTATTGTAGAGCGCACCTGTACTTCCAGTGCTGAACGAAAACCCATGATTTTGGACCCTGTTTTTATGCGAAATAGCTAAAAGAAATGTTTCACGTTTGTTACACTCAAACAGTGTCTCCTGTCATATGCTGAACTGGTCGCATTGTGGATTTGGCCTAAAACATGATTTTGGACAATGCTCATGGAACTCAGCTTAAAACGTACTTGCAGACTTGAAAACCCTTGCCTATTGTACAGCGCACCTGTACTTCCAGTGCTGAACGAAAACCAATGATTTTGGACCCTGTGTTCATGCGAAATGGCTAAAATAATTGTTTCACGTTTGTTACACTCAAACAGTGTCTCCTGTCATATGCTGAACTGGTCGCATTGTGGATTTGGCCTAAAATATGATTTTGGACAATGTTCATGGAACTCAGCTTAAAACTTACTTGCAGACTTGAAAACCCTTGCCTATTGTAGAGCGCGCCTGTCCTTCCAGTGCTGAACGAAAACCCATGATTTTGGACCCTGTTTTCATGCGAAATGGCTAAAATAATTGTTTCACGTTTGTTACACTCAAACAGTGTCTCCTGTCATATGCTTTACTGGTCGCATTGTGGATTTGGGTTAAAACATGATTTTGGACAATGTTCATGGAACTCAGCTTAAAACGTACTTGCAGACTTGAAATCCTTTGCCTATTGTAGAGCGCACCTGTACTTCCAGTGCTGAACGAAAACCCATGATTTTGGACCCTGTTTTTATGCGAAATAGCTAAAAGAAATGTTTCACGTTTGTTACACTCAAACAGTGTCTCCTGTCATATGCTGAACTGGTCGCATTGTGGATTTGGCCTAAAACATGATTTTGGACAATGCTCATGGAACTCAGCTTAAAACGTACTTGCAGACTTGAAAACCCTTGCCTATTGTACAGCGCGCCTGTACTTCCAGTGCTGAACGAAAACCAATGATTTTGGACCCTGTGTTCATGCGAAATGGCTGAAATAATTGTTTCACGTTTGTTACACTCAAACAGTGTCTCCTGTCATATGCTGAACTGGTCGCATTGTGGATTTGGCCTAAAATATGATTTTGGACAATGTTCATGGAACTCAGCTTAAAACTTACTTGCAGACTTGAAAACCCTTGCCTATTGTAGAGCGCGCCTGTCCTTCCAGTGCTGAACGAAAACCCATGATTTTGGACCCTGTTTTCATGCGAAATGGCTAAAATAATTGTTTCACGTTTGTTACACTCAAACAGTGTCTCCTGTCATATGCTGAACTGGTCGCATTGTGGATTTGGGTTAAAACATGATTTTGGACAATGTTCATGGAACTCAGCTTAAAACGTACTTGCAGACTTGAAAACCTTTGCCTATTGTAGAGCGCACCTGTACTTCCAGTGCTGAACGAAAACCCATGATTTTGGACCCTGTTTTTATGCGAAATAGCTAAAAGAAATGTTTCACGTTTGTTACACTCAAACAGTGTCTCCTGTCATATGCTGAACTGGTCGCATTGTGGATTTGGCCTAAAACATGATTTTGGACAATGCTCATGGAACTCAGCTTAAAACGTACTTGCAGACTTGAAAACCCTTGCCTATTGTACAGCGCGCCTGTACTTCCAGTGCTGAACGAAAACCAATGATTTTGGACCCTGTGTTCATGCGAAATGGCTAAAATAATTGTTTCACGTTTGTTACACTCAAACAGTGTCTCCTGTCATATGCTGAACTGGTCGCATTGTGGATTTGGCCTAAAATATGATTTTGGACAATGTTCATGGAACTCAGCTTAAAACTTACTTGCAGACTTGAAAACCCTTGCCTATTGTAGAGCGCGCCTGTCCTTCCAGTGCTGAACGAAAACCCATGATTTTGGACCCTGTTTTCATGCGAAATGGCTAAAAGAAATGTTTCACGTTTGTTACACTCAAACAGTGTCTCCTGTCATATGCTGAACTGGTCGCATTGCGGATTTGGCCTAAAACATGATTTTGGACAATGTTCATGGAACTCAGCTTAAAACGTACTTGCAGACTTGAAAACCCTTGCCTATTGTACAGCGCGCCTGTACTTCCAGTGCTGAACTAAAACCAATGATTTTGGACCCTGTTTTCATGCGAAATGGCTAAAATAATTGTTTCACGTTTGTTACACTCAAACAGTGTCTCCTGTCATATGCTGAACTGGTCGCATTGTGGATTTTGCCTAAAACATGATTTTAGAAAATATTCATTGAAAAAAGCATCTAAAAAAATCACATTTGAAAACTCTTGTATGTTGTATTCTACATATGTCCTTCTAGTGCTGAACGTTAAAAAAATATTTTAGACCCTTTTCATGCAAAATGTATAATAAATATTTTTCTCTTTTGTTATAAAGAACTTTGTATCCCTTCATATGCCGAACTAGTTGCATTGTGGATTTTGCCTAAAACATGATTTTAGAAAATGTTAATGGAAAAAAAACATTTTTTTAAAAAATTACATTTGAAAACCCTTGTATGTTCAATTCTACATATGTCCTTCAAAAAATATTTTAGACCCTTTTCATGCAAAATGTATAATAAATATTGTTCTCTTTTGTTACACTCAAACAGTGTCTCCTGTCATATGCTGAACTGGTCGCATTGTGGATTTGGCCTAAAATATGATTTTGGACAATGTTCATGGAACTCAGCTTAAAACTTACTTGCAGACTTGAAAACCCTTGCCTATTGTAGAGCGCGCCTGTCCTTCCAGTGCTGAACGAAAACCCATGATTTTGGACCCTGTTTTCATGCGAAATGGCTAAAAGAAATGTTTCACGTTTGTTACACTCAAACAGTGTCTCCTGTCATATGCTGAACTGGTCGCATTGTGGATTTTGCCTAAAACATGATTTTAGAAAATATTCATTGAAAAAAGCATCTAAAAAAATCACATTTGAAAACTCTTGTATGTTGTGTTCTACATATGTCCTTCTAGTGCTGAACGTTAAAAAAATATTTTAGACCCTTTTCATGCAAAATGTATAATAAATATTTTTCTCTTTTGTTATAAAGAACTTTGTATCCCTTCATATGCCGAACTAGTTGCATTGTGGATTTTGCCTAAAACATGATTTTAGAAAATGTTAATGGAAAAAACATTTTTTTTTTAAATTACATTTGAAAACCCTTGTATGTTCAATTCTACATATGTCCTTCAAAAAATATTTTAGACCCTTTTCATGCAAAATGTATAATAAATATTGTTCTCTTTTGTTACACTCAAACAGTGTCTCCTGTCATATGCTGAACTGGTCGCATTGTGGATTTGGCCTAAAATATGATTTTGGACAATGTTCATGGAACTCAGCTTAAAACTTACTTGCAGACTTGAAAACCCTTGCCTATTGTAGAGCGCGCCTGTCCTTCCAGTGCTGAACTAAAACCAATGATTTTGGACCCTGTTTTCATGCGAAATGGCTAAAATAATTGTTTCACGTTTGTTACACTCAAACAGTGTCTCCTGTCATATGCTGAACTGGTCGCATTGTGGATTTTGCCTAAAACATGATTTTAGAAAATATTCATTGAAAAAAGCATCTAAAAAAATCACATTTGAAAACTCTTGTATGTTGTGTTCTACATATGTCCTTCTAGTGCTGAACGTTAAAAAAATATTTTAGACCCTTTTCATGCAAAATGTATAATAAATATTTTTCTCTTTTGTTATAAAGAACTTTGTATCCCTTCATATGCCGAACTAGTTGCATTGTGGATTTTGCCTAAAACATGATTTTAGAAAATGTTAATGGAAAAAAACATTTTTTTTAAAAATTACATTTGAAAACCCTTGTATGTTCAATTCTACATATGTCCTTCAAAAAATATTTTAGACCCTTTTCATGCAAAATGTATAATAAATATTGTTCTCTTTTGTTACACTCAAACAGTGTCTCCTGTCATATGCTTTACTGGTCGCATTGTGGATTTGGGTTAAAACATGATTTTGGACAATGTTCATGGAACTCAGCTTAAAACGTACTTGCAGACTTGAAATCCTTTGCCTATTGTAGAGCGCACCTGTACTTCCAGTGCTGAACGAAAACCCATGATTTTGGACCCTGTTTTTATGCGAAATAGCTAAAAGAAATGTTTCACGTTTGTTACACTCAAACAGTGTCTCCTGTCATATGCTGAACTGGTCGCATTGTGGATTTGGCCTAAAACATGATTTTGGACAATGCTCATGGAACTCAGCTTAAAACGTACTTGCAGACTTGAAAACCCTTGCCTATTGTACAGCGCGCCTGTACTTCCAGTGCTGAACGAAAACCAATGATTTTGGACCCTGTGTTCATGCGAAATGGCTGAAATAATTGTTTCACGTTTGTTACACTCAAACAGTGTCTCCTGTCATATGCTGAACTGGTCGCATTGTGGATTTGGCCTAAAATATGATTTTGGACAATGTTCATGGAACTCAGCTTAAAACTTACTTGCAGACTTGAAAACCCTTGCCTATTGTAGAGCGCGCCTGTCCTTCCAGTGCTGAACGAAAACCCATGATTTTGGACCCTGTTTTCATGCGAAATGGCTAAAATAATTGTTTCACGTTTGTTACACTCAAACAGTGTCTCCTGTCATATGCTGAACTGGTCGCATTGTGGATTTGGGTTAAAACATGATTTTGGACAATGTTCATGGAACTCAGCTTAAAACGTACTTGCAGACTTGAAAACCTTTGCCTATTGTAGAGCGCACCTGTACTTCCAGTGCTGAACGAAAACCCATGATTTTGGACCCTGTTTTTATGCGAAATAGCTAAAAGAAATGTTTCACGTTTGTTACACTCAAACAGTGTCTCCTGTCATATGCTGAACTGGTCGCATTGTGGATTTGGCCTAAAACATGATTTTGGACAATGCTCATGGAACTCAGCTTAAAACGTACTTGCAGACTTGAAAACCCTTGCCTATTGTACAGCGCGCCTGTACTTCCAGTGCTGAACGAAAACCAATGATTTTGGACCCTGTGTTCATGCGAAATGGCTAAAATAATTGTTTCACGTTTGTTACACTCAAACAGTGTCTCCTGTCATATGCTGAACTGGTCGCATTGTGGATTTGGCCTAAAATATGATTTTGGACAATGTTCATGGAACTCAGCTTAAAACTTACTTGCAGACTTGAAAACCCTTGCCTATTGTAGAGCGCGCCTGTCCTTCCAGTGCTGAACGAAAACCCATGATTTTGGACCCTGTTTTCATGCGAAATGGCTAAAAGAAATGTTTCACGTTTGTTACACTCAAACAGTGTCTCCTGTCATATGCTGAACTGGTCGCATTGCGGATTTGGCCTAAAACATGATTTTGGACAATGTTCATGGAACTCAGCTTAAAACGTACTTGCAGACTTGAAAACCCTTGCCTATTGTACAGCGCGCCTGTACTTCCAGTGCTGAACTAAAACCAATGATTTTGGACCCTGTTTTCATGCGAAATGGCTAAAATAATTGTTTCACGTTTGTTACACTCAAACAGTGTCTCCTGTCATATGCTGAACTGGTCGCATTGTGGATTTTGCCTAAAACATGATTTTAGAAAATATTCATTGAAAAAAGCATCTAAAAAAATCACATTTGAAAACTCTTGTATGTTGTATTCTACATATGTCCTTCTAGTGCTGAACGTTAAAAAAATATTTTAGACCCTTTTCATGCAAAATGTATAATAAATATTTTTCTCTTTTGTTATAAAGAACTTTGTATCCCTTCATATGCCGAACTAGTTGCATTGTGGATTTTGCCTAAAACATGATTTTAGAAAATGTTAATGGAAAAAAAACATTTTTTTTAAAAATTACATTTGAAAACCCTTGTATGTTCAATTCTACATATGTCCTTCAAAAAATATTTTAGACCCTTTTCATGCAAAATGTATAATAAATATTGTTCTCTTTTGTTACACTCAAACAGTGTCTCCTGTCATATGCTGAACTGGTCGCATTGTGGATTTGGCCTAAAATATGATTTTGGACAATGTTCATGGAACTCAGCTTAAAACTTACTTGCAGACTTGAAAACCCTTGCCTATTGTAGAGCGCGCCTGTCCTTCCAGTGCTGAACGAAAACCCATGATTTTGGACCCTGTTTTCATGCGAAATGGCTAAAAGAAATGTTTCACGTTTGTTACACTCAAACAGTGTCTCCTGTCATATGCTGAACTGGTCGCATTGTGGATTTTGCCTAAAACATGATTTTAGAAAATATTCATTGAAAAAAGCATCTAAAAAAATCACATTTGAAAACTCTTGTATGTTGTGTTCTACATATGTCCTTCTAGTGCTGAACGTTAAAAAAATATTTTAGACCCTTTTCATGCAAAATGTATAATAAATATTTTTCTCTTTTGTTATAAAGAACTTTGTATCCCTTCATATGCCGAACTAGTTGCATTGTGGATTTTGCCTAAAACATGATTTTAGAAAATGTTAATGGAAAAAAACATTTTTTTTAAAAATTACATTTGAAAACCCTTGTATGTTCAATTCTACATATGTCCTTCAAAAAATATTTTAGACCCTTTTCATGCAAAATGTATATTAAATATTGTTCTCTTTTGTTACACTCAAACAGTGTCTCCTGTCATATGCTGAACTGGTCGCATTGTGGATTTGGCCTAAAATATGATTTTGGACAATGTTCATGGAACTCAGCTTAAAACTTACTTGCAGACTTGAAAACCCTTGCCTATTGTAGAGCGCGCCTGTCCTTCCAGTGCTGAACGAAAACCCATGATTTTGGACCCTGTTTTCATGCGAAATGGCTAAAAGAAATGTTTCACGTTTGTTACACTCAAACAGTGTCTCCTGTCATATGCTGAACTGGTCGCATTGTGGATTTTGCCTAAAACATGATTTTAGAAAATATTCATTGAAAAAAGCATCTAAAAAAATCACATTTGAAAACTCTTGTATGTTGTGTTCTACATATGTCCTTCTAGTGCTGAACGTTAAAAAAATATTTTAGACCCTTTTCATGCAAAATGTATAATAAATATTTTTCTCTTTTGTTATAAAGAACTTTGTATCCCTTCATATGCCGAACTAGTTGCATTGTGGATTTTGCCTAAAACATGATTTTAGAAAATGTTAATGGAAAAAACATTTTTTTTTAAAATTACATTTGAAAACCCTTGTATGTTCAATTCTACATATGTCCTTCAAAAAATATTTTAGACCCTTTTCATGCAAAATGTATAATAAATATTGTTCTCTTTTGTTACACTCAAACAGTGTCTCCTGTCATATGCTGAACTGGTCGCATTGTGGATTTGGCCTAAAATATGATTTTGGACAATGTTCATGGAACTCAGCTTAAAACTTACTTGCAGACTTGAAAACCCTTGCCTATTGTAGAGCGCGCCTGTCCTTCCAGTGCTGAACTAAAACCAATGATTTTGGACCCTGTTTTCATGCGAAATGGCTAAAATAATTGTTTCACGTTTGTTACACTCAAACAGTGTCTCCTGTCATATGCTGAACTGGTCGCATTGTGGATTTTGCCTAAAACATGATTTTAGAAAATATTCATTGAAAAAAGCATCTAAAAAAATCACATTTGAAAACTCTTGTATGTTGTGTTCTACATATGTCCTTCTAGTGCTGAACGTTAAAAAAATATTTTAGACCCTTTTCATGCAAAATGTATAATAAATATTTTTCTCTTTTGTTATAAAGAACTTTGTATCCCTTCATATGCCGAACTAGTTGCATTGTGGATTTTGCCTAAAACATGATTTTAGAAAATGTTAATGGAAAAAAACATTTTTTTTAAAAATTACATTTGAAAACCCTTGTATGTTCAATTCTACATATGTCCTTCAAAAAATATTTTAGACCCTTTTCATGCAAAATGTATATTAAATATTGTTCTCTTTTGTTACACTCAAACAGTGTCTCCTGTCATATGCTGAACTGGTCGCATTGTGGATTTGGCCTAAAATATGATTTTGGACAATGTTCATGGAACTCAGCTTAAAACTTACTTGCAGACTTGAAAACCCTTGCCTATTGTAGAGCGCGCCTGTCCTTCCAGTGCTGAACGAAAACCCATGATTTTGGACCCTGTTTTCATGCGAAATGGCTAAAAGAAATGTTTCACGTTTGTTACACTCAAACAGTGTCTCCTGTCATATGCTGAACTGGTCGCATTGCGGATTTGGCCTAAAACATGATTTTGGACAATGTTAATGTAACTCAGCTTAAAACGTACTTGCAGACTTGAAAACCCTTGCCTATTGTACAGCGCGCCTGTACTTCCAGTGCTGAACTAAAACCAATGATTTTGGACCCTGTTTTCATGCGAAATGGCTAAAATAATTGTTTCACGTTTGTTACACTCAAACAGTGTCTCCTGTCATATGCTGAACTGGTCGCATTGTGGATTTTGCCTAAAACATGATTTTAGAAAATATTCATTGAAAAAAGCATCTAAAAAAATCACATTTGAAAACTCTTGTATGTTGTGTTCTACATATGTCCTTCTAGTGCTGAACGTTAAAAAAATATTTTAGACCCTTTTCATGCAAAATGTATAATAAATATTTTTCTCTTTTGTTATAAAGAACTTTGTATCCCTTCATATGCCGAACTAGTTGCATTGTGGATTTTGCCTAAAACATGATTTTAGAAAATGTTAATGGAAAAAAACATTTTTTTTAAAAATTACATTTGAAAACCCTTGTATGTTCAATTCTACATATGTCCTTAAAAAAATATTTTAGACCCTTTTCATGCAAAATGTATAATAAATATTGTTCTCTTTTGTTACACTCAAACAGTGTCTCCTGTCATATGCTGAACTGGTCGCATTGTGGATTTGGCCTAAAATATGATTTTGGACAATGTTCATGGAACTCAGCTTAAAACTTACTTGCAGACTTGAAAACCCTTGCCTATTGTAGAGCGCGCCTGTCCTTCCAGTGCTGAACGAAAACCCATGATTTTGGACCCTGTTTTCATGCGAAATGGCTAAAAGAAATGTTTCACGTTTGTTACACTCAAACAGTGTCTCCTGTCATATGCTGAACTGGTCGCATTGCGGATTTGGCCTAAAACATGATTTTGGACAATGTTCATGGAACTCAGCTTAAAACGTACTTGCAGACTTGAAAACCCTTGCCTATTGTACAGCGCGCCTGTACTTACAGTGCTGAACTAAAACCAATGATTTTGGACCCTGTTTTCATGCGAAATGGCTAAAATAATTGTTTCACGTTTGTTACACTCAAACAGTGTCTCCTGTCATATGCTGAACTGGTCGCATTGTGGATTTTGCCTAAAACATGATTTTAGAAAATATTCATTGAAAAAAGCATCTAAAAAAATCACATTTGAAAACTCTTGTATGTTGTGTTCTACATATGTCCTTCTAGTGCTGAACGTTAAAAAAATATTTTAGACCCTTTTCATGCAAAATGTATAATAAATATTTTTCTCTTTTGTTATAAAGAACTTTGTATCCCTTCATATGCCGAACTAGTTGCATTGTGGATTTTGCCTAAAACATGATTTTAGAAAATGTTAATGGAAAAAAACATTTTTTTTTAAAATTACATTTGAAAACCCTTGTATGTTCAATTCTACATATGTCCTTCAAAAAATATTTTAGACCCTTTTCATGCAAAATGTATAATAAATATTGTTCTCTTTTGTTACACTCAAACAGTGTCTCCTGTCATATGCTGAACTGGTCGCATTGTGGATTTGGCCTAAAATATGATTTTGGACAATGTTCATGGAACTCAGCTTAAAACTTACTTGCAGACTTGAAAACCCTTGCCTATTGTAGAGCGCGCCTGTCCTTCCAGTGCTGAACTAAAACCAATGATTTTGGACCCTGTTTTCATGCGAAATGGCTAAAATAATTGTTTCACGTTTGTTACACTCAAACAGTGTCTCCTGTCATATGCTGAACTGGTCGCATTGTGGATTTTGCCTAAAACATGATTTTAGAAAATATTCATTGAAAAAAGCATCTAAAAAAATCACATTTGAAAACTCTTGTATGTTGTGTTCTACATATGTCCTTCTAGTGCTGAACGTTAAAAAAATATTTTAGACCCTTTTCATGCAAAATGTATAATAAATATTTTTCTCTTTTGTTATAAAGAACTTTGTATCCCTTCATATGCCGAACTAGTTGCATTGTGGATTTTGCCTAAAACATGATTTTAGAAAATGTTAATGGAAAAAAACATTTTTTTTAAAAATTACATTTGAAAACCCTTGTATGTTCAATTCTACATATGTCCTTCAAAAAATATTTTAGACCCTTTTCATGCAAAATGTATATTAAATATTGTTCTCTTTTGTTACACTCAAACAGTGTCTCCTGTCATATGCTGAACTGGTCGCATTGTGGATTTGGCCTAAAATATGATTTTGGACAATGTTCATGGAACTCAGCTTAAAACTTACTTGCAGACTTGAAAACCCTTGCCTATTGTAGAGCGCGCCTGTCCTTCCAGTGCTGAACGAAAACCCATGATTTTGGACCCTGTTTTCATGCGAAATGGCTAAAAGAAATGTTTCACGTTTGTTACACTCAAACAGTGTCTCCTGTCATATGCTGAACTGGTCGCATTGCGGATTTGGCCTAAAACATGATTTTGGACAATGTTAATGTAACTCAGCTTAAAACGTACTTGCAGACTTGAAAACCCTTGCCTATTGTACAGCGCGCCTGTACTTCCAGTGCTGAACTAAAACCAATGATTTTGGACCCTGTTTTCATGCGAAATGGCTAAAATAATTGTTTCACGTTTGTTACACTCAAACAGTGTCTCCTGTCATATGCTGAACTGGTCGCATTGTGGATTTTGCCTAAAACATGATTTTAGAAAATATTCATTGAAAAAAGCATCTAAAAAAATCACATTTGAAAACTCTTGTATGTTGTGTTCTACATATGTCCTTCTAGTGCTGAACGTTAAAAAAATATTTTAGACCCTTTTCATGCAAAATGTATAATAAATATTTTTCTCTTTTGTTATAAAGAACTTTGTATCCCTTCATATGCCGAACTAGTTGCATTGTGGATTTTGCCTAAAACATGATTTTAGAAAATGTTAATGGAAAAAAACATTTTTTTTAAAAATTACATTTGAAAACCCTTGTATGTTCAATTCTACATATGTCCTTCAAAAAATATTTTAGACCCTTTTCATGCAAAATGTATAATAAATATTGTTCTCTTTTGTTACACTCAAACAGTGTCTCCTGTCATATGCTGAACTGGTCGCATTGTGGATTTGGCCTAAAATATGATTTTGGACAATGTTCATGGAACTCAGCTTAAAACTTACTTGCAGACTTGAAAACCCTTGCCTATTGTAGAGCGCGCCTGTCCTTCCAGTGCTGAACGAAAACCCATGATTTTGGACCCTGTTTTCATGCGAAATGGCTAAAAGAAATGTTTCACGTTTGTTACACTCAAACAGTGTCTCCTGTCATATGCTGAACTGGTCGCATTGCGGATTTGGCCTAAAACATGATTTTGGACAATGTTCATGGAACTCAGCTTAAAACGTACTTGCAGACTTGAAAACCCTTGCCTATTGTACAGCGCGCCTGTACTTACAGTGCTGAACTAAAACCAATGATTTTGGACCCTGTTTTCATGCGAAATGGCTAAAATAATTGTTTCACGTTTGTTACACTCAAACAGTGTCTCCTGTCATATGCTGAACTGGTCGCATTGTGGATTTTGCCTAAAACATGATTTTAGAAAATATTCATTGAAAAAAGCATCTAAAAAAATCACATTTGAAAACTCTTGTATGTTGTGTTCTACATATGTCCTTCTAGTGCTGAACGTTAAAAAAATATTTTAGACCCTTTTCATGCAAAATGTATAATAAATATTTTTCTCTTTTGTTATAAAGAACTTTGTATCCCTTCATATGCCGAACTAGTTGCATTGTGGATTTTGCCTAAAACATGATTTTAGAAAATGTTAATGGAAAAAAACATTTTTTTTAAAAATTACATTTGAAAACCCTTGTATGTTCAATTCTACATATGTCCTTCAAAAAATATTTTAGACCCTTTTCATGCAAAATGTATAATAAATATTGTTCTCTTTTGTTACACTCAAACAGTGTCTCCTGTCATATGCTGAACTGGTCGCATTGTGGATTTGGCCTAAAATATGATTTTGGACAATGTTCATGGAACTCAGCTTAAAACTTACTTGCAGACTTGAAAACCCTTGCCTATTGTAGAGCGCGCCTGTCCTTCCAGTGCTGAACGAAAACCCATGATTTTGGACCCTGTTTTCATGCGAAATGGCTAAAAGAAATGTTTCACGTTTGTTACACTCAAACAGTGTCTCCTGTCATATGCTGAACTGGTCGCATTGCGGATTTGGCCTAAAACATGATTTTGGACAATGTTCATGGAACTCAGCTTAAAACGTACTTGCAGACTTGAAAACCCTTGCCTATTGTAGAGCGCACCTGTACTTCCAGTGCTGAACTAAAACCAATGATTTTGGACCCTGTTTTCATGCGAAATGGCTAAAATAATTGTTTCACGTTTGTTACACTCAAACAGTGTCTCCTGTCATATGCTGAACTGGTCGCATTGTGGATTTTGCCTAAAACATGATTTTGGACAATGTTCATGGAACTCAGCTTAAAACGTACTTGCAGACTTGAAAACCTTTGCCTATTGTAGAGCGCACCTGTACTTCCAGTGCTGAACGAAAACCCATGATTTTGGACCCTGTTTTTATGCGAAATAGCTAAAAGAAATGTTTCACGTTTGTTACACTCAAACAGTGTCTCCTGTCATATGCTGAACTGGTCGCATTGTGGATTTGGCCTAAAACATGATTTTGGACAATGCTCATGGAACTCAGCTTAAAACGTACTTGCAGACTTGAAAACCCTTGCCTATTGTACAGCGCGCCTGTACTTCCAGTGCTGAACGAAAACCAATGATTTTGGACCCTGTGTTCATGCGAAATGGCTAAAATAATTGTTTCACGTTTGTTACACTCAAACAGTGTCTCCTGTCATATGCTGAACTGGTCGCATTGTGGATTTGGCCTAAAATATGATTTTGGACAATGTTCATGGAACTCAGCTTAAAACTTACTTGCAGACTTGAAAACCCTTGCCTATTGTAGAGCGCACCTGTACTTCCAGTGCTGAACGAAAACCCATGATTTTGGACCCTGTTTTCATGCGAAATGGCTAAAATAATTGTTTCACGTTTGTTACACTCAAACAGTGTCTCCTGTCATATGCTGAACTGGTCGCATTGTGGATTTGGCCTAAAATATGATTTTGGACAATGTTCATGGAACTCAGCTTAAAACTTACTTGCAGACTTGAAAACCCTTGCCTATTGTAGAGCGCACCTGTCCTTCCAGTGCTGAACGAAAACCCATGATTTTGGACCCTGTTTTCATGCGAAATGGCTAAAATAATTGTTTCACGTTTGTTACACTCAAACAGTGTCTCCTGTCATATGCTGAACTGGTCGCATTGTGGATTTGGGTTAAAACATGATTTTGGACAATGTTCATGGAACTCAGCTTAAAACGTACTTGCAGACTTGAAAACCTTTGCCTATTGTAGAGCGCACCTGTACTTCCAGTGCTGAACGAAAACCCATGATTTTGGACCCTGTTTTTATGCGAAATAGCTAAAAGAAATGTTTCACGTTTGTTACACTCAAACAGTGTCTCCTGTCATATGCTGAACTGGTCGCATTGTGGATTTGGCCTAAAACATGATTTTGGACAATGCTCATGGAACTCAGCTTAAAACGTACTTGCAGACTTGAAAACCCTTGCCTATTGTACAGCGCGCCTGTACTTCCAGTGCTGAACGAAAACCAATGATTTTGGACCCTGTGTTCATGCGAAATGGCTAAAATAATTGTTTCACGTTTGTTACACTCAAACAGTGTCTCCTGTCATATGCTGAACTGGTCGCATTGTGGATTTGGCCTAAAATATGATTTTGGACAATGTTCATGGAACTCAGCTTAAAACTTACTTGCAGACTTGAAAACCCTTGCCTATTGTAGAGCGCGCCTGTCCTTCCAGTGCTGAACGAAAACCCATGATTTTGGACCCTGTTTTCATGCGAAATGGCTAAAAGAAATGTTTCACGTTTGTTACACTCAAACAGTGTCTCCTGTCATATGCTGAACTGGTCGCATTGCGGATTTGGCCTAAAACATGATTTTGGACAATGTTCATGGAACTCAGCTTAAAACGTACTTGCAGACTTGAAAACCCTTGCCTATTGTACAGCGCGCCTGTACTTCCAGTGCTGAACTAAAACCAATGATTTTGGACCCTGTTTTCATGCGAAATGGCTAAAATAATTGTTTCACGTTTGTTACACTCAAACAGTGTCTCCTGTCATATGCTGAACTGGTCGCATTGTGGATTTTGCCTAAAACATGATTTTAGAAAATATTCATTGAAAAAAGCATCTAAAAAAATCACATTTGAAAACTCTTGTATGTTGTATTCTACATATGTCCTTCTAGTGCTGAACGTTAAAAAAATATTTTAGACCCTTTTCATGCAAAATGTATAATAAATATTTTTCTCTTTTGTTATAAAGAACTTTGTATCCCTTCATATGCCGAACTAGTTGCATTGTGGATTTTGCCTAAAACATGATTTTAGAAAATGTAAATGGAAAAAAACATTTTTTTTTAAAATTACATTTGAAAACCCTTGTATGTTCAATTCTACATATGTCCTTCAAAAAATATTTTAGACCCTTTTCATGCAAAATGTATAATAAATATTGTTCTCTTTTGTTACACTCAAACAGTGTCTCCTGTCATATGCTGAACTGGTCGCATTGTGGATTTGGCCTAAAATATGATTTTGGACAATGTTCATGGAACTCAGCTTAAAACTTACTTGCAGACTTGAAAACCCTTGCCTATTGTAGAGCGCGCCTGTCCTTCCAGTGCTGAACGAAAACCCATGATTTTGGACCCTGTTTTCATGCGAAATGGCTAAAAGAAATGTTTCACGTTTGTTACACTCAAACAGTGTCTCCTGTCATATGCTGAACTGGTCGCATTGTGGATTTTGCCTAAAACATGATTTTAGAAAATATTCATTGAAAAAAGCATCTAAAAAAATCACATTTGAAAACTCTTGTATGTTGTGTTCTACATATGTCCTTCTAGTGCTGAACTTTAAAAAAATATTTTAGACCCTTTTCATGCAAAATGTATAATAAATATTTTTCTCTTTTGTTATAAAGAACTTTGTATCCCTTCATATGCCGAACTAGTTGCATTGTGGATTTTGCCTAAAACATGATTTTAGAAAATGTTAATGGAAAAAAACATTTTTTTTTTAAATTACATTTGAAAACCCTTGTATGTTCAATTCTACATATGTCCTTCAAAAAATATTTTAGACCCTTTTCATGCAAAATGTATAATAAATATTGTTCTCTTTTGTTACACTCAAACAGTGTCTCCTGTCATATGCTGAACTGGTCGCATTGTGGATTTGGCCTAAAATATGATTTTGGACAATGTTCATGGAACTCAGCTTAAAACTTACTTGCAGACTTGAAAACCCTTGCCTATTGTAGAGCGCGCCTGTCCTTCCAGTGCTGAACGAAAACCCATGATTTTGGACCCTGTTTTCATGCGAAATGGCTAAAAGAAATGTTTCACGTTTGTTACACTCAAACAGTGTCTCCTGTCATATGCTGAACTGGTCGCATTGCGGATTTGGCCTAAAACATGATTTTGGACAATGTTCATGGAACTCAGCTTAAAACGTACTTGCAGACTTGAAAACCCTTGCCTATTGTAGAGCGCACCTGTACTTCCAGTGCTGAACTAAAACCAATGATTTTGGACCCTGTTTTCATGCGAAATGGCTAAAATAATTGTTTCACGTTTGTTACACTCAAACAGTGTCTCCTGTCATATGCTGAACTGGTCGCATTGTGGATTTTGCCTAAAACATGATTTTGGACAATGTTCATGGAACTCAGCTTAAAACGTACTTGCAGACTTGAAAACCTTTGCCTATTGTAGAGCGCACCTGTACTTCCAGTGCTGAACGAAAACCCATGATTTTGGACCCTGTTTTTATGCGAAATAGCTAAAAGAAATGTTTCACGTTTGTTACACTCAAACAGTGTCTCCTGTCATATGCTGAACTGGTCGCATTGTGGATTTGGCCTAAAACATGATTTTGGACAATGCTCATGGAACTCAGCTTAAAACGTACTTGCAGACTTGAAAACCCTTGCCTATTGTACAGCGCGCCTGTACTTCCAGTGCTGAACGAAAACCAATGATTTTGGACCCTGTGTTCATGCGAAATGGCTAAAATAATTGTTTCACGTTTGTTACACTCAAACAGTGTCTCCTGTCATATGCTGAACTGGTCGCATTGTGGATTTGGCCTAAAATATGATTTTGGACAATGTTCATGGAACTCAGCTTAAAACTTACTTGCAGACTTGAAAACCCTTGCCTATTGTAGAGCGCACCTGTACTTCCAGTGCTGAACGAAAACCCATGATTTTGGACCCTGTTTTCATGCGAAATGGCTAAAATAATTGTTTCACGTTTGTTACACTCAAACAGTGTCTCCTGTCATATGCTGAACTGGTCGCATTGTGGATTTGGCCTAAAATATGATTTTGGACAATGTTCATGGAACTCAGCTTAAAACTTACTTGCAGACTTGAAAACCCTTGCCTATTGTAGAGCGCACCTGTCCTTCCAGTGCTGAACGAAAACCCATGATTTTGGACCCTGTTTTCATGCGAAATGGCTAAAATAATTGTTTCACGTTTGTTACACTCAAACAGTGTCTCCTGTCATATGCTGAACTGGTCGCATTGTGGATTTGGGTTAAAACATGATTTTGGACAATGTTCATGGAACTCAGCTTAAAACGTACTTGCAGACTTGAAAACCTTTGCCTATTGTAGAGCGCACCTGTACTTCCAGTGCTGAACGAAAACCCATGATTTTGGACCCTGTTTTTATGCGAAATAGCTAAAAGAAATGTTTCACGTTTGTTACACTCAAACAGTGTCTCCTGTCATATGCTGAACTGGTCGCATTGTGGATTTGGCCTAAAACATGATTTTGGACAATGCTCATGGAACTCAGCTTAAAACGTACTTGCAGACTTGAAAACCCTTGCCTATTGTACAGCGCGCCTGTACTTCCAGTGCTGAACGAAAACCAATGATTTTGGACCCTGTGTTCATGCGAAATGGCTAAAATAATTGTTTCACGTTTGTTACACTCAAACAGTGTCTCCTGTCATATGCTGAACTGGTCGCATTGTGGATTTGGCCTAAAATATGATTTTGGACAATGTTCATGGAACTCAGCTTAAAACTTACTTGCAGACTTGAAAACCCTTGCCTATTGTAGAGCGCGCCTGTCCTTCCAGTGCTGAACGAAAACCCATGATTTTGGACCCTGTTTTCATGCGAAATGGCTAAAATAATTGTTTCACGTTTGTTACACTCAAACAGTGTCTCCTGTCATATGCTGAACTGGTCGCATTGTGGATTTGGCCTAAAACATGATTTTGGACAATGTTCATGGAACTCAGCTTAAAACGTACTTGCAGACTTGAAAACCCTTGCCTATTGTACAGCGCGCCTGTACTTCCAGTGCTGAACTAAAACCAATGATTTTGGACCCTGTTTTCATGCGAAATGGCTAAAATAATTGTTTCACGTTTGTTACACTCAAACAGTGTCTCCTGTCATATGCTGAACTGGTCGCATTGTGGATTTTGCCTAAAACATGATTTTAGAAAATATTCATTGAAAAAAGCATCTAAAAAAATCACATTTGAAAACTCTTGTATGTTGTATTCTACATATGTCCTTCTAGTGCTGAACGTTAAAAAAATATTTTAGACCCTTTTCATGCAAAATGTATAATAAATATTTTTCTCTTTTGTTATAAAGAACTTTGTATCCCTTCATATGCCGAACTAGTTGCATTGTGGATTTTGCCTAAAACATGATTTTAGAAAATGTTAATGGAAAAAAACATTTTTTTTTAAAATTACATTTGAAAACCCTTGTATGTTCAATTCTACATATGTCCTTCAAAAAATATTTTAGACCCTTTTCATGCAAAATGTATAATAAATATTGTTCTCTTTTGTTACACTCAAACAGTGTCTCCTGTCATATGCTGAACTGGTCGCATTGTGGATTTGGCCTAAAATATGATTTTGGACAATGTTCATGGAACTCAGCTTAAAACTTACTTGCAGACTTGAAAACCCTTGCCTATTGTAGAGCGCGCCTGTCCTTCCAGTGCTGAACGAAAACCCATGATTTTGGACCCTGTTTTCATGCGAAATGGCTAAAAGAAATGTTTCACGTTTGTTACACTCAAACAGTGTCTCCTGTCATATGCTGAACTGGTCGCATTGTGGATTTTGCCTAAAACATGATTTTAGAAAATATTCATTGAAAAAAGCATCTAAAAAAATCACATTTGAAAACTCTTGTATGTTGTGTTCTACATATGTCCTTCTAGTGCTGAACGTTAAAAAAATATTTTAGACCCTTTTCATGCAAAATGTATAATAAATATTTTTCTCTTTTGTTATAAAGAACTTTGTATCCCTTCATATGCCGAACTAGTTGCATTGTGGATTTTGCCTAAAACATGATTTTAGAAAATGTTAATGGAAAAAAACATTTTTTTTAAAAATTACATTTGAAAACCCTTGTATGTTCAATTCTACATATGTCCTTCAAAAAATATTTTAGACCCTTTTCATGCAAAATGTATAATAAATATTGTTCTCTTTTGTTACACTCAAACAGTGTCTCCTGTCATATGCTGAACTGGTCGCATTGTGGATTTGGCCTAAAATATGATTTTGGACAATGTTCATGGAACTCAGCTTAAAACTTACTTGCAGACTTGAAAACCCTTGCCTATTGTAGAGCGCGCCTGTCCTTCCAGTGCTGAACGAAAACCCATGATTTTGGACCCTGTTTTCATGCGAAATGGCTAAAAGAAATGTTTCACGTTTGTTACACTCAAACAGTGTCTCCTGTCATATGCTGAACTGGTCGCATTGCGGATTGGGCCTAAAACATGATTTTGGACAATGTTCATGGAACTCAGCTTAAAACGTACTTGCAGACTTGAAAACCCTTGCCTATTGTACAGCGCGCCTGTACTTCCAGTGCTGAACTAAAACCAATGATTTTGGACCCTGTTTTCATGCGAAATGGCTAAAATAATTGTTTCACGTTTGTTACACTCAAACAGTGTCTCCTGTCATATGCTGAACTGGTCGCATTGTGGATTTTGCCTAAAACATGATTTTAGAAAATATTCATTGAAAAAAGCATCTAAAAAAATCACATTTGAAAACTCTTGTATGTTGTGTTCTACATATGTCCTTCTAGTGCTGAACGTTAAAAAAATATATTAGACCCTTTTCATGCAAAATGTATAATAAATATTTTTCTCTTTTGTTATAAAGAACTTTGTATCCCTTCATATGCCGAACTAGTTGCATTGTGGATTTTGCCTAAAACATGATTTTAGAAAATGTTAATGGAAAAAAACATTTTTTTTAAAAATTACATTTGAAAACCCTTGTATGTTCAATTCTACATATGTCCTTCAAAAAATATTTTAGACCCTTTTCATGCAAAATGTATATTAAATATTGTTCTCTTTTGTTACACTCAAACAGTGTCTCCTGTCATATGCTGAACTGGTCGCATTGTGGATTTGGCCTAAAATATGATTTTGGACAATGTTCATGGAACTCAGCTTAAAACTTACTTGCAGACTTGAAAACCCTTGCCTATTGTAGAGCGCGCCTGTCCTTCCAGTGCTGAACGAAAACCCATGATTTTGGACCCTGTTTTCATGCGAAATGGCTAAAAGAAATGTTTCACGTTTGTTACACTCAAACAGTGTCTCCTGTCATATGCTGAACTGGTTGCATTGCGGATTTGGCCTAAAACATGATTTTGGACAATGTTCATGGAACTCAGCTTAAAACGTACTTGCAGACTTGAAAACCCTTGCCTATTGTACAGCGCGCCTGTACTTCCAGTGCTGAACTAAAACCAATGATTTTGGACCCTGTTTTCATGCGAAATGGCTAAAATAATTGTTTCACGTTTGTTACACTCAAACAGTGTCTCCTGTCATATGCTGAACTGGTCGCATTGTGGATTTTGCCTAAAACATGATTTTAGAAAATATTCATTGAAAAAAGCATCTAAAAAAATCACATTTGAAAACTCTTGTATGTTGTGTTCTACATATGTCCTTCTAGTGCTGAACGTTAAAAAAATATTTTAGACCCTTTTCATGCAAAATGTATAATAAATATTTTTCTCTTTTGTTATAAAGAACTTTGTATCCCTTCATATGCCGAACTAGTTGCATTGTGGATTTTGCCTAAAACATGATTTTAGAAAATGTTAATGGAAAAAAACATTTTTTTTTAAAATTACATTTGAAAACCCTTGTATGTTCAATTCTACATATGTCCTTCAAAAAATATTTTAGACCCTTTTCATGCAAAATGTATAATAAATATTGTTATCTTTTGTTACACTCAAACAGTGTCTCCTGTCATATGCTGAACTGGTCGCATTGTGGATTTGGCCTAAAATATGATTTTGGACAATGTTCATGGAACTCAGCTTAAAACTTACTTGCAGACTTGAAAACCCTTGCCTATTGTAGAGCGCGCCTGTCCTTCCAGTGCTGAACGAAAACCCATGATTTTGGACCCTGTTTTCATGCGAAATGGCTAAAAGAAATGTTTCACGTTTGTTACACTCAAACAGTGTCTCCTGTCATATGCTGAACTGGTCGCATTGCGGATTTGGCCTAAAACATGATTTTGGACAATGTTCATGGAACTCAGCTTAAAACGTACTTGCAGACTTGAAAACCCTTGCCTATTGTACAGCGCGCCTGTACTTCCAGTGCTGAACTAAAACCAATGATTTTGGACCCTGTTTTCATGCGAAATGGCTAAAATAATTGTTTCACGTTTGTTACACTCAAACAGTGTCTCCTGTCATATGCTGAACTGGTCGCATTGTGGATTTTGCCTAAAACATGATTTTAGAAAATATTCATTGAAAAAAGCATCTAAACAAATCACATTTGAAAACTCTTGTATGTTGTGTTCTACATATGTCCTTCTAGTGCTGAACGTTAAAAAAATATTTTAGACCCTTTTCATGCAAAATGTATAATAAATATTTTTCTCTTTTGTTATAAAGAACTTTGTATCCCTTCATATGCCGAACTAGTTGCATTGTGGATTTTGCCTAAAACATGATTTTAGAAAATGTTAATGGAAAAAAACATTTTTTTTTAAAATTACATTTGAAAACCCTTGTATGTTCAATTCTACATATGTCCTTCAAAAAATATTTTAGACCCTTTTCATGCAAAATGTATAATAAATATTGTTCTCTTTTGTTACACTCAAACAGTGTCTCCTGTCATATGCTGAACTGGTCGCATTGTGGATTTGGCCTAAAATATGATTTTGGACAATGTTCATGGAACTCAGCTTAAAACTTACTTGCAGACTTGAAAACCCTTGCCTATTGTAGAGCGCGCCTGTCCTTCCAGTGCTGAACGAAAACCCATGATTTTGGACCCTGTTTTCATGCGAAATGGCTAAAAGAAATGTTTCACGTTTGTTACACTCAAACAGTGTCTCCTGTCATATGCTGAACTGGTCGCATTGCGGATTTGGCCTAAAACATGATTTTGGACAATGTTAATGGAACTCAGCTTAAAACGTACTTGCAGACTTGAAAACCCTTGCCTATTGTACAGCGCGCCTGTACTTCCAGTGCTGAACTAAAACCAATGATTTTGGACCCTGTTTTCATGCGAAATGGCTAAAATAATTGTTTCACGTTTGTTACACTCAAACAGTGTCTCCTGTCATATGCTGAACTGGTCGCATTGTGGATTTTGCCTAAAACATGATTTTAGAAAATATTCATTGAAAAAAGCATCTAAAAAAATCACATTTGAAAACTCTTGTATGTTGTGTTCTACATATGTCCTTCTAGTGCTGAACGTTAAAAAAATATTTTAGACCCTTTTCATGCAAAATGTATAATAAATATTTTTCTCTTTTGTTATAAAGAACTTTGTATCCCTTCATATGCCGAACTAGTTGCATTGTGGATTTTGCCTAAAACATGATTTTAGAAAATGTTAATGGAAAAAAACATTTTTTTTAAAAATTACATTTGAAAACCCTTGTATGTTCAATTCTACATATGTCCTTCAAAAAATATTTTAGACCCTTTTCATGCAAAATGTATAATAAATATTGTTCTCTTTTGTTACACTCAAACAGTGTCTCCTGTCATATGCTGAACTGGTCGCATTGTGGATTTGGCCTAAAATATGATTTTGGACAATGTTCATGGAACTCAGCTTAAAACTTACTTGCAGACTTGAAAACCCTTGCCTATTGTAGAGCGCGCCTGTCCTTCCAGTGCTGAACGAAAACCCATGATTTTGGACCCTGTTTTCATGCGAAATGGCTAAAAGAAATGTTTCACGTTTGTTACACTCAAACAGTGTCTCCTGTCATATGCTGAACTGGTCGCATTGCGGATTTGGCCTAAAATATGATTTTGGACAATGTTCATGGAACTCAGCTTAAAACTTACTTGCAGACTTGAAAACCCTTGCCTATTGTAGAGCGCGCCTGTCCTTCCAGTGCTGAACGAAAACCCATGATTTTGGACCCTGTTTTCATGCGAAATGGCTAAAAGAAATGTTTCACGTTTGTTACACTCAAACAGTGTCTCCTGTCATATGCTGAACTGGTCGCATTGCGGATTTGGCCTAAAACATGATTTTGGACAATGTTAATGGAACTCAGCTTAAAACGTACTTGCAGACTTGAAAACCCTTGCCTATTGTACAGCGCGCCTGTACTTCCAGTGCTGAACTAAAACCAATGATTTTGGACCCTGTTTTCATGCGAAATGGCTAAAATAATTGTTTCACGTTTGTTACACTCAAACAGTGTCTCCTGTCATATGCTGAACTGGTCGCATTGTGGATTTTGCCTAAAACATGATTTTAGAAAATATTCATTGAAAAAAGCATCTAAAAAAATTACATTTGAAAACCCTTGTATGTTCAATTCTACATATGTCCTTCAAAAAATATTTTAGACCCTTTTCATGCAAAATGTATAATAAATATTGTTCTCTTTTGTTACACTCAAACAGTGTCTCCTGTCATATGCTGAACTGGTCGCATTGTGGATTTGGCCTAAAATATGATTTTGGACAATGTTCATGGAACTCAGCTTAAAACTTACTTGCAGACTTGAAAACCCTTGCCTATTGTAGAGCGCGCCTGTCCTTCCAGTGCTGAACGAAAACCCATGATTTTGGACCCTGTTTTCATGCGAAATGGCTAAAATAATTGTTTCACGTTTGTTACACTCAAACAGTGTCTCCTGTCATATGCTGAACTGGTCGCATTGCGGATTTGGCCTAAAACATGATTTTGGACAATGTTCATGGAACTCAGCTTAAAACGTACTTGCAGACTTGAAAACCCTTGCCTATTGTAGAGCGCACCTGTACTTCCAGTGCTGAACTAAAACCAATGATTTTGGACCCTGTTTTCATGCGAAATGGCTAAAATAATTGTTTCACGTTTGTTACACTCAAACAGTGTCTCCTGTCATATGCTGAACTGGTCGCATTGTGGATTTTGCCTAAAACATGATTTTGGACAATGTTCATGGAACTCAGCTTAAAACGTACTTGCAGACTTGAAAACCTTTGCCTATTGTAGAGCGCACCTGTACTTCCAGTGCTGAACGAAAACCCATGATTTTGGACCCTGTTTTTATGCGAAATAGCTAAAAGAAATGTTTCACGTTTGTTACACTCAAACAGTGTCTCCTGTCATATGCTGAACTGGTCGCATTGTGGATTTGGCCTAAAACATGATTTTGGACAATGCTCATGGAACTCAGCTTAAAACGTACTTGCAGACTTGAAAACCCTTGCCTATTGTACAGCGCGCCTGTACTTCCAGTGCTGAACGAAAACCAATGATTTTGGACCCTGTGTTCATGCGAAATGGCTAAAATAATTGTTTCACGTTTGTTACACTCAAACAGTGTCTCCTGTCATATGCTGAACTGGTCGCATTGTGGATTTGGCCTAAAATATGATTTTGGACAATGTTCATGGAACTCAGCTTAAAACTTACTTGCAGACTTGAAAACCCTTGCCTATTGTAGAGCGCACCTGTACTTCCAGTGCTGAACGAAAACCCATGATTTTGGACCCTGTTTTCATGCGAAATGGCTAAAATAATTGTTTCACGTTTGTTACACTCAAACAGTGTCTCCTGTCATATGCTGAACTGGTCGCATTGTGGATTTGGCCTAAAATATGATTTTGGACAATGTTCATGGAACTCAGCTTAAAACTTACTTGCAGACTTGAAAACCCTTGCCTATTGTAGAGCGCACCTGTCCTTCCAGTGCTGAACGAAAACCCATGATTTTGGACCCTGTTTTCATGCGAAATGGCTAAAATAATTGTTTCACGTTTGTTACACTCAAACAGTGTCTCCTGTCATATGCTGAACTGGTCGCATTGTGGATTTGGGTTAAAACATGATTTTGGACAATGTTCATGGAACTCAGCTTAAAACGTACTTGCAGACTTGAAAACCTTTGCCTATTGTAGAGCGCACCTGTACTTCCAGTGCTGAACGAAAACCCATGATTTTGGACCCTGTTTTTATGCGAAATAGCTAAAAGAAATGTTTCACGTTTGTTACACTCAAACAGTGTCTCCTGTCATATGCTGAACTGGTCGCATTGTGGATTTGGCCTAAAACATGATTTTGGACAATGCTCATGGAACTCAGCTTAAAACGTACTTGCAGACTTGAAAACCCTTGCCTATTGTACAGCGCGCCTGTACTTCCAGTGCTGAACGAAAACCAATGATTTTGGACCCTGTGTTCATGCGAAATGGCTAAAATAATTGTTTCACGTTTGTTACACTCAAACAGTGTCTCCTGTCATATGCTGAACTGGTCGCATTGTGGATTTGGCCTAAAATATGATTTTGGACAATGTTCATGGAACTCAGCTTAAAACTTACTTGCAGACTTGAAAACCCTTGCCTATTGTAGAGCGCGCCTGTCCTTCCAGTGCTGAACGAAAACCCATGATTTTGGACCCTGTTTTCATGCGAAATGGCTAAAAGAAATGTTTCACGTTTGTTACACTCAAACAGTGTCTCCTGTCATATGCTGAACTGGTCGCATTGCGGATTTGGCCTAAAATATGATTTTGGACAATGTTCATGGAACTCAGCTTAAAACTTACTTGCAGACTTGAAAACCCTTGCCTATTGTAGAGCGCGCCTGTCCTTCCAGTGCTGAACGAAAACCCATGATTTTGGACCCTGTTTTCTTGCGAAATGGCTAAAAGAAATGTTTCACGTTTGTTACACTCAAACAGTGTCTCCTGTCATATGCTGAACTGGTCGCATTGCGGATTTGGCCTAAAACATGATTTTGGACAATGTTAATGGAACTCAGCTTAAAACGTACTTGCAGACTTGAAAACCCTTGCCTATTGTACAGCGCGCCTGTACTTCCAGTGCTGAACTAAAACCAATGATTTTGGACCCTGTTTTCATGCGAAATGGCTAAAATAATTGTTTCACGTTTGTTACACTCAAACAGTGTCTCCTGTCATATGCTGAACTGGTCGCATTGTGGATTTTGCCTAAAACATGATTTTAGAAAATATTCATTGAAAAAAGAATCTAAAAAAATCACATTTGAAAACTCTTGTATGTTGTGTTCTACATATGTCCTTCTAGTGCTGAACGTTAAAAAAATATTTTAGACCCTTTTCATGCAAAATGTATAATAAATATTTTTCTCTTTTGTTATAAAGAACTTTGTATCCCTTCATATGCCGAACTAGTTGCATTGTGGATTTTGCCTAAAACATGATTTTAGAAAATGTTAATGGAAAAAAACATTTTTTTTTAAAATTACATTTGAAAACCCTTGTATGTTCAATTCTACATATGTCCTTCAAAAAATATTTTAGACCCTTTTCATGCAAAATGTATAATAAATATTGTTCTCTTTTGTTACACTCAAACAGTGTCTCCTGTCATATGCTGAACTGGTCGCATTGTGGATTTGGCCTAAAATATGATTTTGGACAATGTTCATGGAACTCAGCTTAAAACTTACTTGCAGACTTGAAAACCCTTGCCTATTGTAGAGCGCGCCTGTCCTTCCAGTGCTGAACGAAAACCCATGATTTTGGACCCTGTTTTCATGCGAAATGGCTAAAAGAAATGTTTCACGTTTGTTACACTCAAACAGTGTCTCCTGTCATATGCTGAACTGGTCGCATTGCGGATTTGGCCTAAAATATGATTTTGGACAATGTTCATGGAACTCAGCTTAAAACTTACTTGCAGACTTGAAAACCCTTGCCTATTGTAGAGCGCGCCTGTCCTTCCAGTGCTGAACGAAAACCCATGATTTTGGACCCTGTTTTCATGCGAAATGGCTAAAAGAAATGTTTCACGTTTGTTACACTCAAACAGTGTCTCCTGTCATATGCTGAACTGGTCGCATTGCGGATTTGGCCTAAAACATGATTTTGGACAATGTTAATGGAACTCAGCTTAAAACGTACTTGCAGACTTGAAAACCCTTGCCTATTGTACAGCGCGCCTGTACTTCCAGTGCTGAACTAAAACCAATGATTTTGGACCCTGTTTTCATGCGAAATGGCTAAAATAATTGTTTCACGTTTGTTACACTCAAACAGTGTCTCCTGTCATATGCTGAACTGGTCGCATTGTGGATTTTGCCTAAAACATGATTTTAGAAAATATTCATTGAAAAAAGCATCTAAAAAAATTACATTTGAAAACCCTTGTATGTTCAATTCTACATATGTCCTTCAAAAAATATTTTAGACCCTTTTCATGCAAAATGTATAATAAATATTGTTCTCTTTTGTTACACTCAAACAGTGTCTCCTGTCATATGCTGAACTGGTCGCATTGTGGATTTGGCCTAAAATATGATTTTGGACAATGTTCATGGAACTCAGCTTAAAACTTACTTGCAGACTTGAAAACCCTTGCCTATTGTAGAGCGCGCCTGTCCTTCCAGTGCTGAACGAAAACCCATGATTTTGGACCCTGTTTTCATGCGAAATGGCTAAAATAATTGTTTCACGTTTGTTACACTCAAACAGTGTCTCCTGTCATATGCTGAACTGGTCGCATTGCGGATTTGGCCTAAAACATGATTTTGGACAATGTTCATGGAACTCAGCTTAAAACGTACTTGCAGACTTGAAAACCCTTGCCTATTGTAGAGCGCACCTGTACTTCCAGTGCTGAACTAAAACCAATGATTTTGGACCCTGTTTTCATGCGAAATGGCTAAAATAATTGTTTCACGTTTGTTACACTCAAACAGTGTCTCCTGTCATATGCTGAACTGGTCGCATTGTGGATTTTGCCTAAAACATGATTTTGGACAATGTTCATGGAACTCAGCTTAAAACGTACTTGCAGACTTGAAAACCTTTGCCTATTGTAGAGCGCACCTGTACTTCCAGTGCTGAACGAAAACCCATGATTTTGGACCCTGTTTTTATGCGAAATAGCTAAAAGAAATGTTTCACGTTTGTTACACTCAAACAGTGTCTCCTGTCATATGCTGAACTGGTCGCATTGTGGATTTGGCCTAAAACATGATTTTGGACAATGCTCATGGAACTCAGCTTAAAACGTACTTGCAGACTTGAAAACCCTTGCCTATTGTACAGCGCGCCTGTACTTCCAGTGCTGAACGAAAACCAATGATTTTGGACCCTGTGTTCATGCGAAATGGCTAAAATAATTGTTTCACGTTTGTTACACTCAAACAGTGTCTCCTGTCATATGCTGAACTGGTCGCATTGTGGATTTGGCCTAAAATATGATTTTGGACAATGTTCATGGAACTCAGCTTAAAACTTACTTGCAGACTTGAAAACCCTTGCCTATTGTAGAGCGCACCTGTACTTCCAGTGCTGAACGAAAACCCATGATTTTGGACCCTGTTTTCATGCGAAATGGCTAAAATAATTGTTTCACGTTTGTTACACTCAAACAGTGTCTCCTGTCATATGCTGAACTGGTCGCATTGTGGATTTGGCCTAAAATATGATTTTGGACAATGTTCATGGAACTCAGCTTAAAACTTACTTGCAGACTTGAAAACCCTTGCCTATTGTAGAGCGCACCTGTCCTTCCAGTGCTGAACGAAAACCCATGATTTTGGACCCTGTTTTCATGCGAAATGGCTAAAATAATTGTTTCACGTTTGTTACACTCAAACAGTGTCTCCTGTCATATGCTGAACTGGTCGCATTGTGGATTTGGGTTAAAACATGATTTTGGACAATGTTCATGGAACTCAGCTTAAAACGTACTTGCAGACTTGAAAACCTTTGCCTATTGTAGAGCGCACCTGTACTTCCAGTGCTGAACGAAAACCCATGATTTTGGACCCTGTTTTTATGCGAAATAGCTAAAAGAAATGTTTCACGTTTGTTACACTCAAACAGTGTCTCCTGTCATATGCTGAACTGGTCGCATTGTGGATTTGGCCTAAAACATGATTTTGGACAATGCTCATGGAACTCAGCTTAAAACGTACTTGCAGACTTGAAAACCCTTGCCTATTGTACAGCGCGCCTGTACTTCCAGTGCTGAACGAAAACCAATGATTTTGGACCCTGTGTTCATGCGAAATGGCTAAAATAATTGTTTCACGTTTGTTACACTCAAACAGTGTCTCCTGTCATATGCTGAACTGGTCGCATTGTGGATTTGGCCTAAAATATGATTTTGGACAATGTTCATGGAACTCAGCTTAAAACTTACTTGCAGACTTGAAAACCCTTGTCTATTGTAGAGCGCGCCTGTCCTTCCAGTGCTGAACGAAAACCCATGATTTTGGACCCTGTTTTCATGCGAAATGGCTAAAAGAAATGTTTCACGTTTGTTACACTCAAACAGTGTCTCCTGTCATATGCTGAACTGGTCGCATTGCGGATTTGGCCTAAAATATGATTTTGGACAATGTTCATGGAACTCAGCTTAAAACTTACTTGCAGACTTGAAAACCCTTGCCTATTGTAGAGCGCGCCTGTCCTTCCAGTGCTGAACGAAAACCCATGATTTTGGACCCTGTTTTCATGCGAAATGGCTAAAAGAAATGTTTCACGTTTGTTACACTCAAACAGTGTCTCCTGTCATATGCTGAACTGGTCGCATTGCGGATTTGGCCTAAAACATGATTTTGGACAATGTTAATGGAACTCAGCTTAAAACGTACTTGCAGACTTGAAAACCCTTGCCTATTGTACAGCGCGCCTGTACTTCCAGTGCTGAACTAAAACCAATGATTTTGGACCCTGTTTTCATGCGAAATGGCTAAAATAATTGTTTCACGTTTGTTACACTCAAACAGTGTCTCCTGTCATATGCTGAACTGGTCGCATTGTGGATTTTGCCTAAAACATGATTTTAGAAAATATTCATTGAAAAAAGCATCTAAAAAAATCACATTTGAAAACTCTTGTATGTTGTGTTCTACATATGTCCTTCTAGTGCTGAACGTTAAAAAAATATTTTAGACCCTTTTCATGCAAAATGTATAATAAATATTTTTCTCTTTTGTTATAAAGAACTTTGTATCCCTTCATATGCCGAACTAGTTGCATTGTGGATTTTGCCTAAAACATGATTTTAGAAAATGTTAATGGAAAAAAACATTTTTTTTAAAAATTACATTTGAAAACCCTTGTATGTTCAATTCTACATATGTCCTTCAAAAAATATTTTAGACCCTTTTCATGCAAAATGTATAATAAATATTGTTCTCTTTTGTTACACTCAAACAGTGTCTCCTGTCATATGCTGAACTGGTCGCATTGTGGATTTGGCCTAAAATATGATTTTGGACAATGTTCATGGAACTCAGCTTAAAACTTACTTGCAGACTTGAAAACCCTTGCCTATTGTAGAGCGCGCCTGTCCTTCCAGTGCTGAACGAAAACCCATGATTTTGGACCCTGTTTTCATGCGAAATGGCTAAAAGAAATGTTTCACGTTTGTTACACTCAAACAGTGTCTCCTGTCATATGCTGAACTGGTCGCATTGCGGATTTGGCCTAAAACATGATTTTGGACAATGTTCATGGAACTCAGCTTAAAACGTACTTGCAGACTTGAAAACCCTTGCCTATTGTACAGCGCGCCTGTACTTCCAGTGCTGAACTAAAACCAATGATTTTGGACCCTGTTTTCATGCGAAATGGCTAAAATAATTGTTCACGTTTGTTACACTCAAACAGTGTCTCCTGTCATATGCTGAACTGGTCGCATTGTGGATTTTGCCTAAAACATGATTTTAGAAAATATTCATTGAAAAAAGCATCTAAAAAAATCACATTTGAAAACTCTTGTATGTTGTGTTCTACATATGTCCTTCTAGTGCTGAACGTTAAAAAAATATTTTAGACCCTTTTCATGCAAAATGTATAATAAATATTTTTCTCTTTTGTTATAAAGAACTTTGTATCCCTTCATATGCCGAACTAGTTGCATTGTGGATTTTGCCTAAAACATGATTTTAGAAAATGTTAATTGAAAAAAACATTTTTTTTAAAAATTACATTTGAAAACCCTTGTATGTTCAATTCTACATATGTCCTTCAAAAAATATTTTAGACCCTTTTCATGCAAAATGTATAATAAATATTGTTCTCTTTTGTTACACTCAAACAGTGTCTCCTGTCATATGCTGAACTGGTCGCATTGTGGATTTGGCCTAAAATATGATTTTGGACAATGTTCATGGAACTCAGCTTAAAACTTACTTGCAGACTTGAAAACCCTTGCCTATTGTAGAGCGCGCCTGTCCTTCCAGTGCTGAACGAAAACCCATGATTTTGGACCCTGTTTTCATGCGAAATGGCTAAAAGAAATGTTTCACGTTTGTTACACTCAAACAGTGTCTCCTGTCATATGCTGAACTGGTCGCATTGCGGATTTGGCCTAAAACATGATTTTGGACAATGTTAATGTAACTCAGCTTAAAACGTACTTGCAGACTTGAAAACCCTTGCCTATTGTACAGCGCGCCTGTACTTCCAGTGCTGAACTAAAACCAATGATTTTGGACCCTGTTTTCATGCGAAATGGCTAAAATAATTGTTTCACGTTTGTTACACTCAAACAGTGTCTCCTGTCATATGCTGAACTGGTCGCATTGTGGATTTTGCCTAAAACATGATTTTAGAAAATATTCATTGAAAAAAGCATCTAAAAAAATCACATTTGAAAACTCTTGTATGTTGTGTTCTACATATGTCCTTCTAGTGCTGAACGTTAAAAAAATATTTTAGACCCTTTTCATGCAAAATGTATAATAAATATTTTTCTCTTTTGTTATAAAGAACTTTGTATCCCTTCATATGCCGAACTAGTTGCATTGTGGATTTTGCCTAAAACATGATTTTAGAAAATGTTAATGGAAAAAAACATTTTTTTTTAAAAATTACATTTGAAAACCCTTGTATGTTCAATTCTACATATGTCCTTCAAAAAATATTTTAGACCCTTTTCATGCAAAATGTATAATAAATATTGTTCTCTTTTGTTACACTCAAACAGTGTCTCCTGTCATATGCTGAACTGGTCGCATTGTGGATTTGGCCTAAAATATGATTTTGGACAATGTTCATGGAACTCAGCTTAAAACTTACTTGCAGACTTGAAAACCCTTGCCTATTGTAGAGCGCGCCTGTCCTTCCAGTGCTGAACGAAAACCCATGATTTTGGACCCTGTTTTCATGCGAAATGGCTAAAAGAAATGTTTCACGTTTGTTACACTCAAACAGTGTCTCCTGTCATATGCTGAACTGGTCGCATTGCGGATTTGGCCTAAAACATGATTTTGGACAATGTTCATGGAACTCAGCTTAAAACGTACTTGCAGACTTGAAAACCCTTGCCTATTGTACAGCGCGCCTGTACTTCCAGTGCTGAACTAAAACCAATGATTTTGGACCCTGTTTTCATGCGAAATGGCTAAAATAATTGTTTCACGTTTGTTACACTCAAACAGTGTCTCCTGTCATATGCTGAACTGGTTGCATTGTGGATTTTGCCTAAAACATGATTTTAGAAAATATTCATTGAAAAAAGCATCTAAAAAAATCACATTTGAAAACTCTTGTATGTTGTGTTCTACATATGTCCTTCTAGTGCTGAACGTTAAAAAAATATTTTAGACCCTTTTCATGCAAAATGTATAATAAATATTTTTCTCTTTTGTTATAAAGAACTTTGTATCCCTTCATATGTCGAACTAGTTGCATTGTGGATTTTGCCTAAAACATGATTTTAGAAAATGTTAATGGAAAAAAACATTTTTTTTTAAAATTACATTTGAAAACCCTTGTATGTTCAATTCTACATATGTCCTTCAAAAAATATTTTAGACCCTTTTCATGCAAAATGTATAATAAATATTGTTCTCTTTTGTTACACTCAAACAGTGTCTCCTGTCATATGCTGAACTGGTCGCATTGTGGATTTGGCCTAAAATATGATTTTGGACAATGTTCATGGAACTCAGCTTAAAACTTACTTGCAGACTTGAAAACCCTTGCCTATTGTAGAGCGCGCCTGTCCTTCCAGTGCTGAACGAAAACCCATGATTTTGGACCCTGTTTTCATGCGAAATGGCTAAAAGAAATGTTTCACGTTTATTACACTCAAACAGTGTCTCCTGTCATATGCTGAACTGGTCGCATTGCGGATTTGGCCTAAAACATGATTTTGGACAATGTTCATGGAACTCAGCTTAAAAAGTACTTGCAGACTTGAAAACCCTTGCCTATTGTACAGCGCGCCTGTACTTCCAGTGCTGAACTAAAACCAATGATTTTGGACCCTGTTTTCATGCGAAATGGCTAAAATAATTGTTTCACGTTTGTTACACTCAAACAGTGTCTCCTGTCATATGCTGAACTGGTCGCATTGTGGATTTTGCCTAAAACATGATTTTAGAAAATATTCATTGAAAAAAGCATCTAAAAAAATCACATTTGAAAACTCTTGTATGTTGTATTCTACATATGTCCTTCTAGTGCTGAACGTTAAAAAAATATTTTAGACCCTTTTCATGCAAAATGTATAATAAATATTTTTCTCTTTTGTTATAAAGAACTTTGTATCCCTTCATATGCCGAACTAGTTGCATTGTGGATTTTACCTAAAACATGATTTTAGAAAATGTTAATGGAAAAAAACATTTTTTTTAAAAATTACATTTGAAAACCCTTGTATGTTCAATTCTACATATGTCCTTCAAAAAATATTTTAGACCCTTTTCATGCAAAATGTATAATAAATATTGTTCTCTTTTGTTACACTCAAACAGTGTCTCCTGTCATATGCTGAACTGGTCGCATTGCGGATTTGGCCTAAAACATGGTTATGGACAATGTTCATGGAACTCAGCTTAAAACGTACTTGCAGACTTGAAAACCCTTGCCTATTGTAGAGCGCGCCTGTCCTTCCAGTGCTGAACGAAAACCCATGATTTTGGACCCTGTTTTCATGCGAAATGGCTAAAATAATTGTTTCACGTTTGTTATACTCAAACAGTGTCGCCTGTCATATGCCGAACTGGTCGCATTGTGGATTTGGGTTAAAACATGATTTTGGACAATGTTCATGGAACTCAGCTTAAAACGTACTTGCAGACTTGAAAACCTTTGCCTATTGTAGAGCGCACCTGTACTTCCAGTGCTGAACGAAAACCCATGATTTTGGACCCTGTTTTCATGCGAAATGGCTAAAAGAAATGTTTCACATTTGTTACACTCAAACAGTGTGTCCTGTCATATGCTGAACTGGTCGCATTGTGGATTTGGCCTAAAACATGATTTTGGACAATGTTCATGGAACTCAGCTTAAAACGTACTTGCAGACTTGAAAACCCTTGCCTATTGTAGAGCGCGCCTGTCCTTCCAGTGCTGAACGAAAACCCATGATTTTGGACCCTGTTTTCATGCGAAATGGCTAAAATAATTGTTTCACGTTTGTTACACTCAAACAGTGTCTCCTGTCATATGCTGAACTGGTCGCATTGTGGATTTGGCCTAAAACATGATTTTGGACAATGCTCATGGAACTCAGCTTAAAACGTACTTGCAGACTTGAAAACCCTTGCCTATTGTACAGCGCGCCTGTACTTCCAGTGCTGAACGAAAACCAATGATTTTGGACCCTGTGTTCATGCGAAATGGCTAAAATAATTGTTTCACGTTTGTTACACTCAAACAGTGTCTCCTGTCATATGCTGAACTGGTCGCATTGTGGATTTGGCCTAAAATATGATTTTGGACAATGTTCATGGAACTCAGCTTAAAACGTACTTGCAGACTTGAAAACCTTTGCCTATTGTAGAGCGCACCTGTACTTCCAGTGCTAAACGAAAACCCATGATTTTGGACCCTGTTTTTATGCGAAATGGCTAAAATAATTGTTTCACGTTTGTTACACTCAAACAGTGTCGCCTGTCATATGCTGAACTGGTCGCATTGTGGATTTGGGTTAAAACATGATTTTGGACAATGTTCATGGAACTCAGCTTAAAACGTACTTGCAGACTTGAAAACCTTTGCCTATTGTAGAGCGCACCTGTACTTCCAGTGCTGAACGAAAACCCATGATTTTGGACCCTGTTTTCATGCGAAATGGCTAAAAGAAATGTTTCACATTTGTTACACTCAAACAGTGTCTCCTGTCATATGCTGAACTGGTCGCATTGTGGATTTGGCCTAAAACATGATTTTGGACAATGTTCATGGAACTCAGCTTAAAACGTACTTGCAGACTTGAAAACCCTTGCCTATTGTAGAGCGCGCCTGTCCTTCCAGTGCTGAACGAAAACCCATGATTTTGGACCCTGTTTTCATGCGAAATGGCTAAAATAATTGTTTCACGTTTGTTATACTCAAACAGTGTCGCCTGTCATATGCCGAACTGGTCGCATTGTGGATTTGGGTTAAAACATGATTTTGGACAATGTTCATGGAACTCAGCTTAAAACGTACTTGCAGACTTGAAAACCTTTGCCTATTGTAGAGCGCACCTGTACTTCCAGTGCTGAACGAAAACCCATGATTTTGGACCCTGTTTTCATGCGAAATGGCTAAAAGAAATGTTTCACATTTGTTACACTCAAACAGTGTGTCCTGTCATATGCTGAACTGGTCGCATTGTGGATTTGGCCTAAAACATGATTTTGGACAATGTTCATGGAACTCAGCTTAAAACGTACTTGCAGACTTGAAAACCCTTGCCTATTGTAGAGCGCGCCTGTCCTTCCAGTGCTGAACGAAAACCCATGATTTTGGACCCTGTTTTCATGCGAAATGGCTAAAATAATTGTTTCACGTTTGTTACACTCAAACAGTGTCTCCTGTCATATGCTGAACTGGTCGCATTGTGGATTTGGCCTAAAACATGATTTTGGACAATGCTCATGGAACTCAGCTTAAAACGTACTTGCAGACTTGAAAACCCTTGCCTATTGTACAGCGCGCCTGTACTTCCAGTGCTGAACGAAAACCAATGATTTTGGACCCTGTGTTCATGCGAAATGGCTAAAATAATTGTTTCACGTTTGTTACACTCAAACAGTGTCTCCTGTCATATGCTGAACTGGTCGCATTGTGGATTTGGCCTAAAATATGATTTTGGACAATGTTCATGGAACTCAGCTTAAAACGTACTTGCAGACTTGAAAACCTTTGCCTATTGTAGAGCGCACCTGTACTTCCAGTGCTAAACGAAAACCCATGATTTTGGACCCTGTTTTTATGCGAAATGGCTAAAATAATTGTTTCACGTTTGTTACACTCAAACAGTGTCGCCTGTCATATGCTGAACTGGTCGCATTGTGGATTTGGGTTAAAACATGATTTTGGACAATGTTCATGGAACTCAGCTTAAAACGTACTTGCAGACTTGAAAACCTTTGCCTATTGTAGAGCGCACCTGTACTTCCAGTGCTGAACGAAAACCCATGATTTTGGACCCTGTTTTCATGCGAAATGGCTAAAAGAAATGTTTCACATTTGTTACACTCAAACAGTGTCTCCTGTCATATGCTGAACTGGTCGCATTGTGGATTTGGCCTAAAACATGATTTTGGACAATGTTCATGGAACTCAGCTTAAAACGTACTTGCAGACTTGAAAAACCTTGCCTATTGTAGAGCGCGCCTGTCCTTCCAGTGCTGAACGAAAACCCATGATTTTGGACCCTGTTTTCATGCGAAATGGCTAAAATAATTGTTTCACGTTTGTTACACTCAAACAGTGTCTCCTGTCATATGCTGAACTGGTCGCATTGCGGATTTGGCCTAAAACATGATTTTGGACAATGTTCATGGAACTCAGCTTAAAACGTACTTGCAGACTTGAAAACCCTTGCCTATTGTACAGCGCGCCTGTACTTCCAGTGCTGAACTAAAACCAATGATTTTGGACCCTGTTTTCATGCGAAATGGCTAAAATAATTGTTTCACGTTTGTTACACTCAAACAGTGTCTCCTGTCATATGCTGAACTGGTCGCATTGTGGATTTTGCCTAAAACATGATTTTAGAAAATATTCATTGAAAAAAGCATCTAAAAAAATCACATTTGAAAACTCTTGTATGTTGTATTCTACATATGTCCTTCTAGTGCTGAACGTTAAAAAAATATTTTAGACCCTTTTCATGCAAAATGTATAATAAATATTTTTCTCTTTTGTTATAAAGAACTTTGTATCCCTTCATATGCCGAACTAGTTGCATTGTGGATTTTGCCTAAAACATGATTTTAGAAAATGTTAATGGAAAAAAACATTTTTTTTAAAAATTACATTTGAAAACCCTTGTATGTTCAATTCTACATATGTCCTTCAAAAAATATTTTAGACCCTTTTCATGCAAAATGTATAATAAATATTGTTCTCTTTTGTTACACTCAAACAGTGTCTCCTGTCATATGCTGAACTGGTCGCATTGCGGATTTGGCCTAAAACATGGTTATGGACAATGTTCATGGAACTCAGCTTAAAACGTACTTGCAGACTTGAAAACCCTTGCCTATTGTAGAGCGCGCCTGTCCTTCCAGTGCTGAACGAAAACCCATGATTTTGGACCCTGTTTTCATGCGAAATGGCTAAAATAATTGTTTCACGTTTGTTACACTCAAACAGTGTCTCCTGTCATATGCTGAACTGGTCGCATTGTGGATTTGGGTTAAAACATGATTTTGGACAATGTTCATGGAACTCAGCTTAAAACGTACTTGCAGACTTGAAAACCTTTGCCTATTGTAGAGCGCACCTGTACTTCCAGTGCTGAACGAAAACCCATGATTTTGGACCCTGTTTTTATGCGAAATAGCTAAAAGAAATGTTTCACGTTTGTTACACTCAAACAGTGTCTCCTGTCATATGCTGAACTGGTCGCATTGTGGATTTGGCCTAAAACATGATTTTGGACAATGTTCATGGAACTCAGCTTAAAACGTACTTGCAGACTTGAAAACCCTTGCCTGTCATATGCTGAACGAAAACCAATGATTTTGGACCCTGTGTTCATGCGAAATGGCTAAAATAATTGTTTCACGTTTGTTACACTCAAACAGTGTCTCCTGTCATATGCTGAACTGGTCGCATTGTGGATTTGGCCTAAAATATGATTTTGGACAATGTTCATGGAACTCAGCTTAAAACTTACTTGCAGACTTGAAAACCCTTGCCTATTGTAGAGCGCGCCTGTCCTTCCAGTGCTGAACGAAAACCCATGATTTTGGACCCTGTTTTCATGCGAAATGGCTAAAATAATTGTTTCACGTTTGTTACACTCAAACAGTGTCTCCTGTCATATGCTGAACTGGTCGCATTGTGGATTTGGGTTAAAACATGATTTTGGACAATGTTCATGGAACTCAGCTTAAAACGTACTTGCAGACTTGAAAACCTTTGCCTATTGTAGAGCGCACCTGTACTTCCAGTGCTGAACGAAAACCCATGATTTTGGACCCTGTTTTTATGCGAAATAGCTAAAAGAAATGTTTCACGTTTGTTACACTCAAACAGTGTCTCCTGTCATATGCTGAACTGGTCGCATTGTGGATTTGGCCTAAAACATGATTTTGGACAATGCTCATGGAACTCAGCTTAAAACGTACTTGCAGACTTGAAAACCCTTGCCTATTGTACAGCGCGCCTGTACTTCCAGTGCTGAACGAAAACCAATGATTTTGGACCCTGTGTTCATGCGAAATGGCTAAAATAATTGTTTCACGTTTGTTACACTCAAACAGTGTCTCCTGTCATATGCTGAACTGGTCGCATTGTGGATTTGGCCTAAAATATGATTTTGGACAATGTTCATGGAACTCAGCTTAAAACTTACTTGCAGACTTGAAAACCCTTGCCTATTGTAGAGCGCGCCTGTCCTTCCAGTGCTGAACGAAAACCCATGATTTTGGACCCTGTTTTCATGCGAAATGGCTAAAATAATTGTTTCACGTTGGTTACACTCAATCAGTGTCTCCTGTCATATGCTGAACTGGTCGCATTGTGGATTTTGCCTAAAACATGATTTTGGACAATGTTCATGGAACTCAGCTTAAAACGTACTTGCAGACTTGAAAACCCTTGCCTATTGTAGAGCGCGCCTGTCCTTCCAGTGCTGAACGAAAACCCATGATTTTGGACCCTGTTTTCATGCGAAATGGCTAAAATAATTGTTTCACGTTTGTTACACTCAAACAGTGTCTCCTGTCATATGCTGAACTGGTCGCATTGTGGATTTGGGTTAAAACATGATTTTGGACAATGTTCATGGAACTCAGCTTAAAACGTACTTGCAGACTTGAAAACCTTTGCCTATTGTAGAGCGCACCTGTACTTCCAGTGCTGAACGAAAACCCATGATTTTGGACCCTGTTTTCATGCGAAATGGCTAAAAGAAATGTTTCACATTTGTTACACTCAAACAGTGTCTCCTGTCATATGCTGAACTGGTCGCATTGTGGATTTGGCCTAAAATATGATTTTGGACAATGTTCATGGAACTCAGCTTAAAACGTACTTGCAGACTTGAAAACCCTTGCCTATTGTAGAGCGCGCCTGTCCTTCCAGTGCTGAACGAAAACCCATGATTTTGGACCCTGTTTTCATGCGAAATGGCTAAAATAATTGTTTCACGTTTGTTACACTCAAACAGTGTCTCCTGTCATATGCTGAACTGGTCCCATTGTGGATTTGGGTTAAAACATGATTTTGGACAATGTTCATGGAACTCAGCTTAAAACGTACTTGCAGACTTGAAAACCTTTGCCTATTGTAGAGCGCACCTGTACTTCCAGTGCTGAACGAAAACCCATGATTTTGGACCCTGTTTTTATGCGAAATAGCTAAAAGAAATGTTTCACGTTTGTTACACTCAAACAGTGTCTCCTGTCATATGCTGAACTGGTCGCATTGTGGATTTGGCCTAAAACATGATTTTGGACAATGCTCATGGAACTCAGCTTAAAACGTACTTGCAGACTTGAAAACCCTTGCCTATTGTACAGCGCGCCTGTACTTCCAGTGCTGAACGAAAACCAATGATTTTGGACCCTGTGTTCATGCGAAATGGCTAAAATAATTTTTTCACGTTTGTTACACTCAAACAGTGTCTCCTGTCATATGCTGAACTGGTCGCATTGTGGATTTGGCCTAAAATATGATTTTGGACAATGTTCATGGAACTCAGCTTAAAACTTACTTGCAGACTTGAAAACCCTTGCCTATTGTAGAGCGCGCCTGTCCTTCCAGTGCTGAACGAAAACCCATGATTTTGGACCCTGTTTTCATGCGAAATGGCTAAAATAATTGTTTCACGTTTGTTACACTCAAACAGTGTCTCCTGTCATATGCTGAACTGGTCGCATTGTGGATTTGGGTTAAAACATGATTTTGGACAATGTTCATGGAACTCAGCTTAAAACGTACTTGCAGACTTGAAAACCTTTGCCTATTGTAGAGCGCACCTGTACTTCCAGTGCTGAACGAAAACCCATGATTTTGGACCCTGTTTTTATGCGAAATAGCTAAAAGAAATGTTTCACGTTTGTTACACTCAAACAGTGTCTCCTGTCATATGCTGAACTGGTCGCATTGTGGATTTGGCCTAAAACATGATTTTGGACAATGCTCATGGAACTCAGCTTAAAACGTACTTGCAGACTTGAAAACCCTTGCCTATTGTACAGCGCGCCTGTACTTCCAGTGCTGAACGAAAACCAATGATTTTGGACCCTGTGTTCATGCGAAATGGCTAAAATAATTGTTTCACGTTTGTTACACTCAAACAGTGTCTCCTGTCATATGCTGAACTGGTCGCATTGTGGATTTGGCCTAAAATATGATTTTGGACAATGTTCATGGAACTCAGCTTAAAACTTACTTGCAGACTTGAAAACCCTTGCCTATTGTAGAGCGCGCCTGTCCTTCCAGTGCTGAATGAAAACCCATGATTTTGGACCCTGTTTTCATGCGAAATGGCTAAAATAATTGTTTCACGTTGGTTACACTCAATCAGTGTCTCCTGTCATATGCTGAACTGGTCGCATTGTGGATTTTGCCTAAAACATGATTTTGGACAATGTTCATGGAACTCAGCTTAAAACGTACTTGCAGACTTGAAAACCCTTGCCTATTGTAGAGCGCGCCTGTCCTTCCAGTGCTGAACGAAAACCCATGATTTTGGACCCTGTTTTCATGCGAAATGGCTAAAATAATTGTTTCACGTTTGTTACACTCAAACAGTGTCTCCTGTCATATGCTGAACTGGTCGCATTGTGGATTTGGGTTAAAACATGATTTTGGACAATGTTCATGGAACTCAGCTTAAAACGTACTTGCAGACTTGAAAACCTTTGCCTATTGTAGAGCGCACCTGTACTTCCAGTGCTGAACGAAAACCCATGATTTTGGACCCTGTTTTTATGCGAAATAGCTAAAAGAAATGTTTCACGTTTGTTACACTCAAACAGTGTCTCCTGTCATATGCTGAACTGGTCGCATTGTGGATTTGGCCTAAAACATGATTTTGGACAATGCTCATGGAACTCAGCTTAAAACGTACTTGCAGACTTGAAAACCCTTGCCTATTGTACAGCGCGCCTGTACTTCCAGTGCTGAACGAAAACCAATGATTTTGGACCCTGTGTTCATGCGAAATGGCTAAAATAATTGTTTCACGTTTGTTACACTCAAACAGTGTCTCCTGTCATATGCTGAACTGATCGCATTGTGGATTTGGCCTAAAATATGATTTTGGACAATGTTCATGGAACTCAGCTTAAAACTTACTTGCAGACTTGAAAACCCTTGCCTATTGTAGAGCGCGCCTGTCCTTCCAGTGCTGAACGAAAACCCATGATTTTGGACCCTGTTTTCATGCGAAATGGCTAAAATAATTGTTTCACGTTTGTTACACTCAAACAGTGTCTCCTGTCATATGCTGAACTGGTCGCATTGTGGATTTGGGTTAAAACATGATTTTGGACAATGTTCATGGAACTCAGCTTAAAACGTACTTGCAGACTTGAAAACCTTTGCCTATTGTAGAGCGCACCTGTACTTCCAGTGCTGAACGAAAACCCATGATTTTGGACCCTGTTTTTATGCGAAATAGCTAAAAGAAATGTTTCACGTTTGTTACACTCAAACAGTGTCTCCTGTCATATGCTGAACTGGTCGCATTGTGGATTTGGCCTAAAACATGATTTTGGACAATGCTCATGGAACTCAGCTTAAAACGTACTTGCAGACTTGAAAACCCTTGCCTATTGTACAGCGCGCCTGTACTTCCAGTGCTGAACGAAAACCAATGATTTTGGACCCTGTGTTCATGCGAAATGGCTAAAATAATTGTTTCACGTTTGTTACACTCAAACAGTGTCTCCTGTCATATGCTGAACTGGTCGCATTGTGGATTTGGCCTAAAATATGATTTTGGACAATGTTCATGGAACTCAGCTTAAAACTTACTTGCAGACTTGAAAACCCTTGCCTATTGTAGAGCGCGCCTGTCCTTCCAGTGCTGAATGAAAACCCATGATTTTGGACCCTGTTTTCATGCGAAATGGCTAAAATAATTGTTTCACGTTGGTTACACTCAATCAGTGTCTCCTGTCATATGCTGAACTGGTCGCATTGTGGATTTTGCCTAAAACATGATTTTGGACAATGTTCATGGAACTCAGCTTAAAACGTACTTGCAGACTTGAAAACCCTTGCCTATTGTAGAGCGCGCCTGTCCTTCCAGTGCTGAACGAAAACCCATGATTTTGGACCCTGTTTTCATGCGAAATGGCTAAAATAATTGTTTCACGTTTGTTACACTCAAACAGTGTCTCCTGTCATATGCTGAACTGGTCGCATTGTGGATTTGGGTTAAAACATGATTTTGGACAATGTTCATGGAACTCAGCTTAAAACGTACTTGCAGACTTGAAAACCTTTGCCTATTGTAGAGCGCACCTGTACTTCCAGTGCTGAACGAAAACCCATGATTTTGGACCCTGTTTTTATGCGAAATAGCTAAAAGAAATGTTTCACGTTTGTTACACTCAAACAGTGTCTCCTGTCATATGCTGAACTGGTCGCATTGTGGATTTGGCCTAAAACATGATTTTGGACAATGCTCATGGAACTCAGCTTAAAACGTACTTGCAGACTTGAAAACCCTTGCCTATTGTACAGCGCGCCTGTACTTCCAGTGCTGAACGAAAACCAATGATTTTGGACCCTGTGTTCATGCGAAATGGCTAAAATAATTGTTTCACGTTTGTTACACTCAAACAGTGTCTCCTGTCATATGCTGAACTGGTCGCATTGTGGATTTGGCCTAAAATATGATTTTGGACAATGTTCATGGAACTCAGCTTAAAACTTACTTGCAGACTTGAAAACCCTTGCCTATTGTAGAGCGCGCCTGTCCTTCCAGTGCTGAACGAAAACCCATGATTTTGGACCCTGTTTTCATGCGAAATGGCTAAAATAATTGTTTCACGTTTGTTACACTCAAACAGTGTCTCCTGTCATATGCTGAACTGGTCGCATTGTGGATTTGGGTTAAAACATGATTTTGGACAATGTTCATGGAACTCAGCTTAAAACGTACTTGCAGACTTGAAAACCTTTGCCTATTGTAGAGCGCACCTGTACTTCCAGTGCTGAACGAAAACCCATGATTTTGGACCCTGTTTTTATGCGAAATAGCTAAAAGAAATGTTTCACGTTTGTTACACTCAAACAGTGTCTCCTGTCATATGCTGAACTGGTCGCATTGTGGATTTGGCCTAAAACATGATTTTGGACAATGCTCATGGAACTCAGCTTAAAACGTACTTGCAGACTTGAAAACCCTTGCCTATTGTACAGCGCGCCTGTACTTCCAGTGCTGAACGAAAACCAATGATTTTGGACCCTGTGTTCATGCGAAATGGCTAAAATAATTGTTTCACGTTTGTTACACTCAAACAGTGTCTCCTGTCATATGCTGAACTGGTCGCATTGTGGATTTGGCCTAAAATATGATTTTGGACAATGTTCATGGAACTCAGCTTAAAACTTACTTGCAGACTTGAAAACCCTTGCCTATTGTAGAGCGCGCCTGTCCTTCCAGTGCTGAACGAAAACCCATGATTTTGGACCCTGTTTTCATGCGAAATGGCTAAAATAATTGTTTCACGTTGGTTACACTCAATCAGTGTCTCCTGTCATATGCTGAACTGGTCGCATTGTGGATTTTGCCTAAAACATGATTTTAGAAAATATTCATTGAAAAAAGCATCTAAAAAAATCACATTTGAAAACTCTTGTATGTTGTATTCTACATATGTCCTTCTAGTGCTGAACGTTAAAAAAAAAATTTTAGACCCTTTTCATGCAAAATGTATAATAAATATTTTTCTCTTTTGTTATAAAGAACTTTGTATCCCTTCATATGCCGAACTAGTTGCATTGTGGATTTTGCCTAAAACATGATTTTAGAAAATGTTAATGGAACTCAGCTTAAAACGTACTTGCAGACTTGAAAACCCTTGCCTATTGTACAGCGCGCCTGTACTTCCAGTGCTGAACGAAAACCAATGATTTTGGACCCTGTGTTAATGCGAAATGGCTAAAATAATTGTTTCACGTTTGTTACACTCAAACAGTGTCTCCTGTCATATGCTGAACTGGTCGCATTGTGGATTTGGCCTAAAATATGATTTTGGACAATGTTCATGGAACTCAGCTTAAAACGTACTTGCAGACTTGAAAACCTTTGCCTATTGTAGAGCGCACCTGTACTTCCAGTGCTGAACGAAAACCCATGATTTTGGACCCTGTTTTTATGCGAAATAGCTAAAAGAAATGTTTCACGTTTGTTACACTCAAACAGTGTCTCCTGTCATATGCTGAACTGGTCGCATTGTGGATTTGGCCTAAAACATGATTTTGGACAATGCTCATGGAACTCAGCTTAAAACGTACTTGCAGACTTGAAAACCCTTGCCTATTGTACAGCGCGCCTGTACTTCCAGTGCTGAACGAAAACCAATGATTTTGGACCCTGTGTTCATGCGAAATGGCTAAAATAATTGTTTCACGTTTGTTACACTCAAACAGTGTCTCCTGTCATATGCTGAACTGGTCGCATTGTGGATTTGGCCTAAAATATGATTTTGGACAATGTTCATGGAACTCAGCTTAAAACTTACTTGCAGACTTGAAAACCCTTGCCTATTGTAGAGCGCGCCTGTCCTTCCAGTGCTGAACGAAAACCCATGATTTTGGACCCTGTTTTCATGCGAAATGGCTAAAAGAAATGTTTCACGTTTGTTACACTCAAACAGTGTCTCCTGTCATATGCTGAACTGGTCGCATTGCGGATTTGGCCTAAAATATGATTTTGGACAATGTTCATGGAACTCAGCTTAAAACGTACTTGCAGACTTGAAAACCCTTGCCTATTGTACAGCGCACCTGTACTTCCAGTGCTGAACTAAAACCAATGATTTTGGACCCTGTTTTCATGCGAAATGGCTAAAATAATTGTTTCACGTTTGTTACACTCAAACAGTGTCTCCTGTCATATGCTGAACTGGTCGCATTGTGGATTTTGCCTAAAACATGATTTTAGAAAATATTCATTGAAAAAAGCATCTAAAAAAATCACATTTGAAAACTCTTGTATGTTGTATTCTACATATGTCCTTCTAGTGCTGAACGTTAAAAAAATTTTTTAGACCCTTTTCATGCAAAATGTATAATAAATATTTTTCTCTTTTGTTATGAAGAACTTTGTATCCCTTCATATGCCGAACTAGTTGCATTGTGGATTTTGCCTAAAACATGATTTTAGAAAATGTTAATGGAAAAAAACATTTTTTTAAAAAATTACATTTGAAAACCCTTGTATGTTCAATTCTACATATGTCCTTCAAAAAATATTTTAGACCCTTTTCATGCAAAATGTATAATAAATATTGTTCTCTTTTGTTACACTCAAACAGTGTCTCCTGTCATATGCTGAACTGGTCGCATTGCGGATTTGGCCTAAAACATGGTTATGGACAACGTTCATGGAACTCAGCTTAAAACGTACTTGCAGACTTGAAAACCCTTGCCTATTGTAGAGCGCGCCTGTCCTTCCAGTGCTGAACGAAAACCCATGATTTTGGACCCTGTTTTCATGCGAAATGGCTAAAATAATTGTTTCACGTTTGTTACACTCAAACAGTGTCGCCTGTCATATGCTGAACTGGTCGCATTGTGGATTTGGGTTAAAACATGATTTTGGACAATGTTCATGGAACTCAGCTTAAAACGTACTTGCAGACTTGAAAACCTTTGCCTATTGTAGAGCGCACCTGTACTTCCAGTGCTGAACGAAAACCCATGATTTTGGACCCTGTTTTCATGCGAAATGGCTAAAAGAAATGTTTCACATTTGTTACACTCAAACAGTGTCTCCTGTCATATGCTGAACTGGTCGCATTGTGGATTTGGCCTAAAACATGATTTTGGACAATGTTCATGGAACTCAGCTTAAAACGTACTTGCAGACTTGAAAACCCTTGCCTATTGTAGAGCGCGCCTGTCCTTCCAGTGCTGAACGAAAACCCATGATTTTGGACCCTGTTTTCATGCGAAATGGCTAAAATAATTGTTTCACGTTTGTTACACTCAAACAGTGTCTCCTGTCATATGCTGAACTGGTCGCATTGTGGATTTGGGTTAAAACATGATTTTGGACAATGTTCATGGAACTCAGCTTAAAACGTACTTGCAGACTTGAAAACCTTTGCCTATTGTAGAGCGCACCTGTACTTCCAGTGCTGAACGAAAACCCATGATTTTGGACCCTGTTTTTATGCGAAATAGCTAAAAGAAATGTTTCACGTTTGTTACACTCAAACAGTGTCTCCTGTCATATGCTGAACTGGTCGCATTGTGGATTTGGCCTAAAACATGATTTTGGACAATGCTCATGGAACTCAGCTTAAAACTTACTTGCAGACTTGAAAACCCTTGCCTATGGTACAGCGCGCCTGTACTTCCAGTGCTGAACGAAAACCAATGATTTTGGACCCTGTGTTCATGCGAAATGGCTAAAATAATTGTTTCACGTTTGTTACACTCAAAAAGTGTCTCCTGTCATATGCTGAACTGGTCGCATTGTGGATTTGGCCTAAAACATGATTTTGGACAATGTTCATGGAACTCAGCTTAAAACTTACTTGCAGACTTGAAAACCCTTGCCTATTGTAGAGCGCGCCTGTACTTCCAGTGCTGAACGAAAACCAATGATTTTGGACCCTGTGTTCATGCGAAATGGCTAAAATAATTGTTTCACGTTTGTTACACTCAAACAGTGTCTCCTGTCATATGCTGAACTGGTCGCATTGTGGATTTGGCCTAAAATATGATTTTGGACAATGTTCATGGAACTCAGCTTAAAACTTACTTGCAGACTTGAAAACCCTTGCCTATTGTAGAGCGCGCCTGTCCTTCCAGTGCTGAACGAAAACCCATGATTTTGGACCCTGTTTTCATGCGAAATGGCTAAAAGAAATGTTTCACGTTTGTTACACTCAAACAGTGTCTCCTGTCATATGCTGAACTGGTCGCATTGTGGATTTGGCCTAAAATATGATTTTGGACAATGTTTATGTAACTCAGCTTAAAACGTACTTGCAGACTTGAAAACCCTTGCCTATTGTAGAGCGCACCTGTACTTCCAGTGCCGAACGAAAACCCATGATTTTGGACCCTGTTTTTATGCGAAATAGCTAAAAGAAATGTTTCACGTTTGTTACACTCAAACAGTGTCTCCTGTCATATGCTGAACTGGTCGCATTGTGGATTTGGCCTAAAACATGATTTTGGACAATGCTCATGTAACTCAGCTTAAAACGTACTTGCAGACTTGAAAACCCTTGCCTATTGTACAGCGCGCCTGTACTTCCAGTGCTGAACGAAAACCCATGATTTTGGACCCTGTTTTCATGCGAAATGGCTAAAAGAAATGTTTCACATTTGTTACACTCAAACAGTGTCTCCTGTCATATGCTGAACTGGTCGCATTGTGGATTTGGCCTAAAACATGATTTTGGACAATGCTCATGGAACTCAGCTTAAAACGTACTTGCAGACTTGAAAACCCTTGCCTATTGTACAGCGCGCCTGTCCTTCCAGTGCTGAACGAAAACCCATGATTTTGGACCCTGTTTTCATGCGAAATGGCTAAAAGAAATGTTTCACATTTGTTACACTCAAACAGTGTCTCCTGTCATATGCTGAACTGGTCGCATTGTGGATTTGGCCTAAAACATGATTTTGGACAATGTTCATGGAACTCAGCTTAAAACGTACTTGCAGACTTGAAAACCCTTGCCTATTGTAGAGCGCGCCTGTCCTTCCAGTGCTGAACGAAAACCCATGATTTTGGACCCTGTTTTCATGCGAAATGGCTAAAATAATTGTTTCACGTTTGTTACACTCAAACAGTGTCTCCTGTCATATGCTGAACTGGTCGCATTGTGGATTTGGGTTAAAACATGATTTTGGACAATGTTAATGGAACTCAGCTTAAAACGTACTTGCAGACTTGAAAACCCTTGCCTATTGTACAGCGCGCCTGTACTTCCAGTGCTGAACGAAAACCAATGATTTTGGACCCTGTGTTCATGCGAAATGGCTAAAATAATTGTTTCACGTTTGTTACACTCAAACAGTGTCTCCTGTCATATGCTGAACTGGTCGCATTGTGGATTTGGCCTAAAATATGATTTTGGACAATGTTCATGGAACTCAGCTTAAAACTTACTTGCAGACTTGAAAACCCTTGCCTATTGTAGAGGGCGCCTGTCCTTCCAGTGCTGAACGAAAACCCATGATTTTGGACCCTGTTTTCATGCGAAATGGCTAAAAGAAATGTTTCACGTTTGTTACACTCAAACAGTGTCTCCTGTCATATGCTGAACTGGTCGCATTGTGGATTTGGGTTAAAACATGATTTTGGACAATGTTAATGGAACTCAGCTTAAAACGTACTTGCAGACTTGAAAACCTTTGCCTATTGTAGAGCGCACCTGTACTTCCAGTGCCGAACGAAAACCCATGATTTTGGACCCTGTTTTTATGCGAAATAGCTAAAAGAAATGTTTCACGTTTGTTACACTCAAACAGTGTCTCCTGTCATATGCTGAACTGGTCGCATTGTGGATTTGGCCTAAAACATGATTTTGGACAATGCTCATGTAACTCAGCTTAAAACGTACTTGCAGACTTGAAAACCCTTGCCTATTGTACAGCGCGCCTGTACTTCCAGTGCTGAACGAAAACCCATGATTTTGGACCATGTTTTCATGCGAAATGGCTAAAAGAAATGTTTCACATTTGTTACACTCAAACAGTGTCTCCTGTCATATGCTGAACTGGTCGCATTGTGGATTTGGCCTAAAACATGATTTTGGACAATGCTCATGGAACTCAGCTTAAAACGTACTTGCAGACTTGAAAACCCTTGCCTATTGTACAGCGCGCCTGTCCTTCCAGTGCTGAACGAAAACCCATGATTTTGGACCCTGTTTTCATGCGAAATGGCTAAAAGAAATGTTTCACATTTGTTACACTCAAACAGTGTCTCCTGTCATATGCTGAACTGGTCGCATTGTGGATTTGGCCTAAAACATGATTTTGGACAATGTTCATGGAACTCAGCTTAAAACGTACTTGCAGACTTGAAAACCCTTGCCTATTGTAGAGCGCGCCTGTCCTTCCAGTGCTGAACGAAAACCCATGATTTTGGACCCTGTTTTCATGCGAAATGGCTAAAATAATTGTTTCACGTTTGTTACACTCAAACAGTGTCTCCTGTCATATGCTGAACTGGTCGCATTGTGGATTTGGGTTAAAACATGATTTTGGACAATGTTAATGGAACTCAGCTTAAAACGTACTTGCAGACTTGAAAACCCTTGCCTATTGTACAGCGCGCCTGTACTTCCAGTGCTGAACGAAAACCAATGATTTTGGACCCTGTGTTCATGCGAAATGGCTAAAATAATTGTTTCACGTTTGTTACACTCAAACAGTGTCTCCTGTCATATGCTGAACTGGTCGCATTGTGGATTTGGCCTAAAATATGATTTTGGACAATGTTCATGGAACTCAGCTTAAAACTTACTTGCAGACTTGAAAACCCTTGCCTATTGTAGAGGGCGCCTGTCCTTCCAGTGCTGAACGAAAACCCATGATTTTGGACCCTGTTTTCATGCGAAATGGCTAAAAGAAATGTTTCACGTTTGTTACACTCAAACAGTGTCTCCTGTCATATGCTGAACTGGTCGCATTGTGGATTTGGGTTAAAACATGATTTTGGACAATGTTAATGGAACTCAGCTTAAAACGTACTTGCAGACTTGAAAACCCTTGCCTATTGTACAGCGCGCCTGTACTTCCAGTGCTGAACGAAAACCAATGATTTTGGACCCTGTGTTCATGCGAAATGGCTAAAATAATTGTTTCACGTTTGTTACACTCAAACAGTGTCTCCTGTCATATGCTGAACTGGTCGCATTGTGGATTTGGCCTAAAATATGATTTTGGACAATGTTCATGGAACTCAGCTTAAAACTTACTTGCAGACTTGAAAACCCTTGCCTATTGTAGAGGGCGCCTGTCCTTCCAGTGCTGAACGAAAACCCATGATTTTGGACCCTGTTTTCATGCGAAATGGCTAAAAGAAATGTTTCACGTTTGTTACACTCAAACAGTGTCTCCTGTCATATGCTGAACTGGTCGCATTGTGGATTTGGGTTAAAACATGATTTTGGACAATGTTAATGGAACTCAGCTTAAAACGTACTTGCAGACTTGAAAACCTTTGCCTATTGTAGAGCGCACCTGTACTTCCAGTGCCGAACGAAAACCCATGATTTTGGACCCTGTTTTTATGCGAAATAGCTAAAAGAAATGTTTCACGTTTGTTACACTCAAACAGTGTCTCCTGTCATATGCTGAACTGGTCGCATTGTGGATTTGGCCTAAAACATGATTTTGGACAATGCTCATGTAACTCAGCTTAAAACGTACTTGCAGACTTGAAAACCCTTGCCTATTGTACAGCGCGCCTGTACTTCCAGTGCTGAACGAAAACCCATGATTTTGGACCCTGTTTTCATGCGAAATGGCTAAAAGAAATGTTTCACATTTGTTACACTCAAACAGTGTCTCCTGTCATATGCTGAACTGGTCGCATTGTGGATTTGGCCTAAAACATGATTTTGGACAATGCTCATGGAACTCAGCTTAAAACGTACTTGCAGACTTGAAAACCCTTGCCTATTGTACAGCGCGCCTGTCCTTCCAGTGCTGAACGAAAACCCATGATTTTGGACCCTGTTTTCATGCGAAATGGCTAAAAGAAATGTTTCACATTTGTTACACTCAAACAGTGTCTCCTGTCATATGCTGAACTGGTCGCATTGTGGATTTGGCCTAAAACATGATTTTGGACAATGTTCATGGAACTCAGCTTAAAACGTACTTGCAGACTTGAAAACCCTTGCCTATTGTAGAGCGCGCCTGTCCTTCCAGTGCTGAACGAAAACCCATGATTTTGGACCCTGTTTTCATGCGAAATGGCTAAAATAATTGTTTCACGTTTGTTACACTCAAACAGTGTCTCCTGTCATATGCTGAACTGGTCGCATTGTGGATTTGGGTTAAAACATGATTTTGGACAATGTTAATGGAACTCAGCTTAAAACGTACTTGCAGACTTGAAAACCCTTGCCTATTGTACAGCGCGCCTGTACTTCCAGTGCTGAACGAAAACCAATGATTTTGGACCCTGTGTTCATGCGAAATGGCTAAAATAATTGTTTCACGTTTGTTACACTCAAACAGTGTCTCCTGTCATATGCTGAACTGGTCGCATTGTGGATTTGGCCTAAAATATGATTTTGGACAATGTTCATGGAACTCAGCTTAAAACTTACTTGCAGACTTGAAAACCCTTGCCTATTGTAGAGGGCGCCTGTCCTTCCAGTGCTGAACGAAAACCCATGATTTTGGACCCTGTTTTCATGCGAAATGGCTAAAAGAAATGTTTCACGTTTGTTACACTCAAACAGTGTCTCCTGTCATATGCTGAACTGGTCGCATTGTGGATTTGGGTTAAAACATGATTTTGGACAATGTTAATGGAACTCAGCTTAAAACGTACTTGCAGACTTGAAAACCTTTGCCTATTGTAGAGCGCACCTGTACTTCCAGTGCCGAACGAAAACCCATGATTTTGGACCCTGTTTTTATGCGAAATAGCTAAAAGAAATGTTTCACGTTTGTTACACTCAAACAGTGTCTCCTGTCATATGCTGAACTGGTCGCATTGTGGATTTGGCCTAAAACATGATTTTGGACAATGCTCATGTAACTCAGCTTAAAACGTACTTGCAGACTTGAAAACCCTTGCCTATTGTACAGCGCGCCTGTACTTCCAGTGCTGAACGAAAACCAATGATTTTGGACCCTGTGTTCATGCGAAATGGCTAAAATAATTGTTTCACGTTTGTTACACTCAAACAGTGTCTCCTGTCATATGCTGAACTGGTCGCATTGTGGATTTGGCCTAAAATATGATTTTGGACAATGTTCATGGAACTCAGCTTAAAACTTACTTGCAGACTTGAAAACCCTTGCCTATTGTAGAGGGCGCCTGTCCTTCCAGTGCTGAACGAAAACCCATGATTTTGGACCCTGTTTTCATGCGAAATGGCTAAAAGAAATGTTTCACGTTTGTTACACTCAAACAGTGTCTCCTGTCATATGCTGAACTGGTCGCATTGTGGATTTGGCCTAAAATATGATTTTGGACAATGTTCATGGAACTCAGCTTAAAACTTACTTGCAGACTTGAAAACCCTTGCCTATTGTAGAGCGCGCCTGTACTTCCAGTGCTGAACGAAAACCAATGATTTTGGACCCTGTGTTCATGCGAAATGGCTAAAATAATTGTTTCACGTTTGTTACACTCAAACAGTGTCTCCTGTCATATGCTGAACTGGTCGCATTGTGGATTTGGCCTAAAATATGATTTTGGACAATGTTCATGGAACTCAGCTTAAAACTTACTTGCAGACTTGAAAACCCTTGCCTATTGTAGAGCGCGCCTGTCCTTCCAGTGCTGAACGAAAACCCATGATTTTGGACCCTGTTTTCATGCGAAATGGCTAAAAGAAATGTTTCACGTTTGTTACACTCAAACAGTGTCTCCTGTCATATGCTGAACTGGTCGCATTGTGGATTTGGCCTAAAATATGATTTTGGACAATGTTTATGTAACTCAGCTTAAAACGTACTTGCAGACTTGAAAACCCTTGCCTATTGTAGAGCGCACCTGTACTTCCAGTGCCGAACGAAAATCCATGATTTTGGACCCTGTTTTTATGCGAAATAGCTAAAAGAAATGTTTCACGTTTGTTACACTCAAACAGTGTCTCCTGTCATATGCTGAACTGGTCGCATTGTGGATTTGGCCTAAAACATGATTTTGGACAATGCTCATGTAACTCAGCTTAAAACGTACTTGCAGACTTGAAAACCCTTGCCTATTGTACAGCGCGCCTGTACTTCCAGTGCTGAACGAAAACCCATGATTTTGGACCCTGTTTTCATGCGAAATGGCTAAAAGAAATGTTTCACATTTGTTACACTCAAACAGTGTCTCCTGTCATATGCTGAACTGGTCGCATTGTGGATTTGGCCTAAAACATGATTTTGGACAATGCTCATGGAACTCAGCTTAAAACGTACTTGCAGACTTGAAAACCCTTGCCTATTGTACAGCGCGCCTGTCCTTCCAGTGCTGAACGAAAACCCATGATTTTGGACCCTGTTTTCATGCGAAATGGCTAAAAGAAATGTTTCACATTTGTTACACTCAAACAGTGTCTCCTGTCATATGCTGAACTGGTCGCATTGTGGATTTGGCCTAAAACATGATTTTGGACAATGTTCATGGAACTCAGCTTAAAACGTACTTGCAGACTTGAAAACCCTTGCCTATTGTAGAGCGCGCCTGTCCTTCCAGTGCTGAACGAAAACCCATGATTTTGGACCCTGTTTTCATGCGAAATGGCTAAAATAATTGTTTCACGTTTGTTACACTCAAACAGTGTCTCCTGTCATATGCTGAACTGGTCGCATTGTGGATTTGGGTTAAAACATGATTTTGGACAATGTTAATGGAACTCAGCTTAAAACGTACTTGCAGACTTGAAAACCCTTGCCTATTGTACAGCGCGCCTGTACTTCCAGTGCTGAACGAAAACCAATGATTTTGGACCCTGTGTTCATGCGAAATGGCTAAAATAATTGTTTCACGTTTGTTACACTCAAACAGTGTCTCCTGTCATATGCTGAACTGGTCGCATTGTGGATTTGGCCTAAAATATGATTTTGGACAATGTTCATGGAACTCAGCTTAAAACTTACTTGCAGACTTGAAAACCCTTGCCTATTGTAGAGGGCGCCTGTCCTTCCAGTGCTGAACGAAAACCCATGATTTTGGACCCTGTTTTCATGCGAAATGGCTAAAAGAAATGTTTCACGTTTGTTACACTCAAACAGTGTCTCCTGTCATATGCTGAACTGGTCGCATTGTGGATTTGGGTTAAAACATGATTTTGGACAATGTTAATGGAACTCAGCTTAAAACGTACTTGCAGACTTGAAAACCTTTGCCTATTGTAGAGCGCACCTGTACTTCCAGTGCCGAACGAAAACCCATGATTTTGGACCCTGTTTTTATGCGAAATAGCTAAAAGAAATGTTTCACGTTTGTTACACTCAAACAGTGTCTCCTGTCATATGCTGAACTGGTCGCATTGTGGATTTGGCCTAAAACATGATTTTGGACAATGCTCATGTAACTCAGCTTAAAACGTACTTGCAGACTTGAAAACCCTTGCCTATTGTACAGCGCGCCTGTACTTCCAGTGCTGAACGAAAACCCATGATTTTGGACCCTGTTTTCATGCGAAATGGCTAAAAGAAATGTTTCACATTTGTTACACTCAAACAGTGTCTCCTGTCATATGCTGAACTGGTCGCATTGTGGATTTGGCCTAAAACATGATTTTGGACAATGCTCATGGAACTCAGCTTAAAACGTACTTGCAGACTTGAAAACCCTTGCCTATTGTACAGCGCGCCTGTCCTTCCAGTGCTGAACGAAAACCCATGATTTTGGACCCTGTTTTCATGCGAAATGGCTAAAAGAAATGTTTCACATTTGTTACACTCAAACAGTGTCTCCTGTCATATGCTGAACTGGTCGCATTGTGGATTTGGCCTAAAACATGATTTTGGACAATGTTCATGGAACTCAGCTTAAAACGTACTTGCAGACTTGAAAACCCTTGCCTATTGTAGAGCGCGCCTGTCCTTCCAGTGCTGAACGAAAACCCATGATTTTGGACCCTGTTTTCATGCGAAATGGCTAAAATAATTGTTTCACGTTTGTTACACTCAAACAGTGTCTCCTGTCATATGCTGAACTGGTCGCATTGTGGATTTGGGTTAAAACATGATTTTGGACAATGTTAATGGAACTCAGCTTAAAACGTACTTGCAGACTTGAAAACCCTTGCCTATTGTACAGCGCGCCTGTACTTCCAGTGCTGAACGAAAACCAATGATTTTGGACCCTGTGTTCATGCGAAATGGCTAAAATAATTGTTTCACGTTTGTTACACTCAAACAGTGTCTCCTGTCATATGCTGAACTGGTCGCATTGTGGATTTGGCCTAAAATATGATTTTGGACAATGTTCATGGAACTCAGCTTAAAACTTACTTGCAGACTTGAAAACCCTTGCCTATTGTAGAGGGCGCCTGTCCTTCCAGTGCTGAACGAAAACCCATGATTTTGGACCCTGTGTTCATGCGAAATGGCTAAAAGAAATGTTTCACGTTTGTTACACTCAAACAGTGTCTCCTGTCATATGCTGAACTGGTCGCATTGTGGATTTGGCCTAAAATATGATTTTGGACAATGTTCATGGAACTCAGCTTAAAACGTACTTGCAAACTTGAAAACCCTTGCCTATTGTAGAGCGCGCCTGTCCTTCCAGTGCTGAACGAAAACCCATGATTTTGGACCCTGTTTTCATGCGAAATGGCTAAAAGAAATGTTTCACGTTTGTTACACTCAAACAGTGTCTCCTGTCATATGCTGAACTGGTCGCATTGTGGATTTGGCCTAAAATATGATTTTGGACAATGTTCATGGAACTCAGCTTAAAACGTACTTGCAGACTTGAAAACCCTTGCCTATTGTACAGCGCGCCTGTACTTCCAGTGCTGAACGAAAACCAATGATTTTGGACCCTGTGTTCATGCGAAATGGCTAAAATAATTGTTTCACGTTTGTTACACTCAAACAGTGTCTCCTGTCATATGCTGAACTGGTCGCATTGTGGATTTGGCCTAAAATATGATTTTGGACAATGTTCATGGAACTCAGCTTAAAACTTACTTGCAGACTTGAAAACCCTTGCCTATTGTAGAGCGCGCCTGTCCTTCCAGTGCTGAACGAAAACCCATGATTTTGGACCCTGTTTTCATGCGAAATGGCTAAAATAATTGTTTCACGTTGGTTACACTCAATCAGTGTCTCCTGTCATATGCTGAACTGGTCGCATTGTGGATTTTGCCTAAAACATGATTTTAGAAAATATTCATTGAAAAAAGCATCTAAAAAAATCACATTTGAAAACTCTTGTATGTTGTATTCTACATATGTCCTTCTAGTGCTGAACGTTAAAAAAAAAAATTTAGACCCTTTTCATGCAAAATGTATAATAAATATTTTTCTCTTTTGTTATAAAGAACTTTGTATCCCTTCATATGCCGAACTAGTTGCATTGTGGATTTTGCCTAAAACATGATTTTAGAAAATGTTAATGGAACTCAGCTTAAAACGTACTTGCAGACTTGAAAACCCTTGCCTATTGTACAGCGCGCCTGTACTTCCAGTGCTGAACGAAAACCAATGATTTTGGACCCTGTGTTAATGCGAAATGGCTAAAATAATTGTTTCACGTTTGTTACACTCAAACAGTGTCTCCTGTCATATGCTGAACTGGTCGCATTGTGGATTTGGCCTAAAATATGATTTTGGACAATGTTCATGGAACTCAGCTTAAAACGTACTTGCAGACTTGAAAACCTTTGCCTATTGTAGAGCGCACCTGTACTTCCAGTGCTGAACGAAAACCCATGATTTTGGACCCTGTTTTTATGCGAAATAGCTAAAAGAAATGTTTCACGTTTGTTACACTCAAACAGTGTCTCCTGTCATATGCTGAACTGGTCGCATTGTGGATTTGGCCTAAAACATGATTTTGGACAATGCTCATGGAACTCAGCTTAAAACGTACTTGCAGACTTGAAAACCCTTGCCTATTGTACAGCGCGCCTGTACTTCCAGTGCTGAACGAAAACCAATGATTTTGGACCCTGTGTTCATGCGAAATGGCTAAAATAATTGTTTCACGTTTGTTACACTCAAACAGTGTCTCCTGTCATATGCTGAACTGGTCGCATTGTGGATTTGGCCTAAAATATGATTTTGGACAATGTTCATGGAACTCAGCTTAAAACTTACTTGCAGACTTGAAAACCCTTGCCTATTGTAGAGCGCGCCTGTCCTTCCAGTGCTGAACGAAAACCCATGATTTTGGACCCTGTTTTCATGCGAAATGGCTAAAAGAAATGTTTCACGTTTGTTACACTCAAACAGTGTCTCCTGTCATATGCTGAACTGGTCGCATTGCGGATTTGGCCTAAAACATGATTTTGGACAATGTTCATGGAACTCAGCTTAAAACGTACTTGCAGACTTGAAAACCCTTGCCTATTGTACAGCGCGCCTGTACTTCCAGTGCTGAACTAAAACCAATGATTTTGGACCCTGTTTTCATGCGAAATGGCTAAAATAATTGTTTCACGTTTGTTACACTCAAACAGTGTCTCCTGTCATATGCTGAACTGGTCGCATTGTGGATTTTGCCTAAAACATGATTTTAGAAAATATTCATTGAAAAAAGCATCTAAAAAAATCACATTTGAAAACTCTTGTATGTTGTATTCTACATATGTCCTTCTAGTGCTGAACGTTAAAAAAAAAAATTTAGACCCTTTTCATGCAAAATGTATAATAAATATTTTTCTCTTTTGTTATAAAGAACTTTGTATCCCTTCATATGCCGAACTAGTTGCATTGTGGATTTTGCCTAAAACATGATTTTAGAAAATGTTAATGGAACTCAGCTTAAAACGTACTTGCAGACTTGAAAACCCTTGCCTATTGTACAGCGCGCCTGTACTTCCAGTGCTGAACGAAAACCAATGATTTTGGACCCTGTGTTAATGCGAAATGGCTAAAATAATTGTTTCACGTTTGTTACACTCAAACAGTGTCTCCTGTCATATGCTGAACTGGTCGCATTGTGGATTTGGCCTAAAATATGATTTTGGACAATGTTCATGGAACTCAGCTTAAAACGTACTTGCAGACTTGAAAACCTTTGCCTATTGTAGAGCGCACCTGTACTTCCAGTGCTGAACGAAAACCCATGATTTTGGACCCTGTTTTTATGCGAAATAGCTAAAAGAAATGTTTCACGTTTGTTACACTCAAACAGTGTCTCCTGTCATATGCTGAACTGGTCGCATTGTGGATTTGGCCTAAAACATGATTTTGGACAATGCTCATGGAACTCAGCTTAAAACGTACTTGCAGACTTGAAAACCCTTGCCTATTGTACAGCGCGCCTGTACTTCCAGTGCTGAACGAAAACCAATGATTTTGGACCCTGTGTTCATGCGAAATGGCTAAAATAATTGTTTCACGTTTGTTACACTCAAACAGTGTCTCCTGTCATATGCTGAACTGGTCGCATTGTGGATTTGGCCTAAAATATGATTTTGGACAATGTTCATGGAACTCAGCTTAAAACTTACTTGCAGACTTGAAAACCCTTGCCTATTGTAGAGCGCGCCTGTCCTTCCAGTGCTGAACGAAAACCCATGATTTTGGACCCTGTTTTCATGCGAAATGGCTAAAAGAAATGTTTCACGTTTGTTACACTCAAACAGTGTCTCCTGTCATATGCTGAACTGGTCGCATTGCGGATTTGGCCTAAAACATGATTTTGGACAATGTTCATGGAACTCAGCTTAAAACGTACTTGCAGACTTGAAAACCCTTGCCTATTGTACAGCGCGCCTGTACTTCCAGTGCTGAACTAAAACCAATGATTTTGGACCCTGTTTTCATGCGAAATGGCTAAAATAATTGTTTCACGTTTGTTACACTCAAACAGTGTCTCCTGTCATATGCTGAACTGGTCGCATTGTGGATTTTGCCTAAAACATGATTTTAGAAAATATTCATTGAAAAAAGCATCTAAAAAAATCACATTTGAAAACTCTTGTATGTTGTATTCTACATATGTCCTTCTAGTGCTGAACGTTAAAAAATTTTTTTAGACCCTTTTCATGCAAAATGTATAATAAATATTTTTCTCTTTTGTTATGAAGAACTTTGTATCCCTTCATATGCCGAACTAGTTGCATTGTGGATTTTGCCTAAAACATGATTTTAGAAAATGTTAATGGAAAAAAACATTTTTTTTTAAAATTACATTTGAAAACCCTTGTATGTTCAATTCTACATATGTCCTTCAAAAAATATTTTAGACCCTTTTCATGCAAAATGTATAATAAATATTGTTCTCTTTTGTTACACTCAAACAGTGTCTCCTGTCATATGCTGAACTGGTCGCATTGCGGATTTGGCCTAAAACATGGTTATGGACAATGTTCATGGAACTCAGCTTAAAACGTACTTGCAGACTTGAAAACCCTTGCCTATTGTAGAGCGCGCCTGTCCTTCCAGTGCTGAACGAAAACCCATGATTTTGGACCCTGTTTTCATGCGAAATGGCTAAAATAATTGTTTCACGTTTGTTACACTCAAACAGTGTCGCCTGTCATATGCTGAACTGGTCGCATTGTGGATTTGGGTTAAAACATGATTTTGGACAATGTTCATGGAACTCAGCTTAAAACGTACTTGCAGACTTGAAAACCCTTGCCTATTGTAGAGCGCGCCTGTCCTTCCAGTGCTGAACGAAAACCCATGATTTTGGACCCTGTTTTCATGCGAAATGGCTAAAATAATTGTTTCACGTTTGTTACACTCAAACAGTGTCTCCTGTCATATGCTGAACTGGTCGCATTGTGGATTTGGGTTAAAACATGATTTTGGACAATGTTCATGGAACTCAGCTTAAAACGTACTTGCAGACTTGAAAACCTTTGCCTATTGTAGAGCGCACCTGTACTTCCAGTGCTGAACGAAAACCCATGATTTTGGACCCTGTTTTTATGCGAAATAGCTAAAAGAAATGTTTCACGTTTGTTACACTCAAACAGTGTCTCCTGTCATATGCTGAACTGGTCGCATTGTGGATTTGGCCTAAAACATGATTTTGGACAATGCTCATGGAACTCAGCTTAAAACTTACTTGCAGACTTGAAAACCCTTGCCTATGGTACAGCGCGCCTGTACTTCCAGTGCTGAACGAAAACCAATGATTTTGGACCCTGTGTTCATGCGAAATGGCTAAAATAATTGTTTCACGTTTGTTACACTCAAAAAGTGTCTCCTGTCATATGCTGAACTGGTCGCATTGTGGATTTGGCCTAAAACATGATTTTGGACAATGTTCATGGAACTCAGCTTAAAACTTACTTGCAGACTTGAAAACCCTTGCCTATTGTAGAGCGCGCCTGTACTTCCAGTGCTGAACGAAAACCAATGATTTTGGACCCTGTGTTCATGCGAAATGGCTAAAATAATTGTTTCACGTTTGTTACACTCAAACAGTGTCTCCTGTCATATGCTGAACTGGTCGCATTGTGGATTTGGCCTAAAATATGATTTTGGACAATGTTCATGGAACTCAGCTTAAAACTTACTTGCAGACTTGAAAACCCTTGCCTATTGTAGAGCGCGCCTGTCCTTCCAGTGCTGAACGAAAACCCATGATTTTGGACCCTGTTTTCATGCGAAATGGCTAAAAGAAATGTTTCACGTTTGTTACACTCAAACAGTGTCTCCTGTCATATGCTGAACTGGTCGCATTGTGGATTTGGCCTAAAATATGATTTTGGACAATGTTTATGTAACTCAGCTTAAAACGTACTTGCAGACTTGAAAACCCTTGCCTATTGTAGAGCGCACCTGTACTTCCAGTGCCGAACGAAAACCCATGATTTTGGACCCTGTTTTTATGCGAAATAGCTAAAAGAAATGTTTCACGTTTGTTACACTCAAACAGTGTCTCCTGTCATATGCTGAACTGGTCGCATTGTGGATTTGGCCTAAAACATGATTTTGGACAATGCTCATGTAACTCAGCTTAAAACGTACTTGCAGACTTGAAAACCCTTGCCTATTGTACAGCGCGCCTGTACTTCCAGTGCTGAACGAAAACCCATGATTTTGGACCCTGTTTTCATGCGAAATGGCTAAAAGAAATGTTTCACATTTGTTACACTCAAACAGTGTCTCCTGTCATATGCTGAACTGGTCGCATTGTGGATTTGGCCTAAAACATGATTTTGGACAATGCTCATGGAACTCAGCTTAAAACGTACTTGCAGACTTGAAAACCCTTGCCTATTGTACAGCGCGCCTGTCCTTCCAGTGCTGAACGAAAACCCATGATTTTGGACCCTGTTTTCATGCGAAATGGCTAAAAGAAATGTTTCACATTTGTTACACTCAAACAGTGTCTCCTGTCATATGCTGAACTGGTCGCATTGTGGATTTGGCCTAAAACATGATTTTGGACAATGTTCATGGAACTCAGCTTAAAACGTACTTGCAGACTTGAAAACCCTTGCCTATTGTAGAGCGCGCCTGTCCTTCCAGTGCTGAACGAAAACCCATGATTTTGGACCCTGTTTTCATGCGAAATGGCTAAAATAATTGTTTCACGTTTGTTACACTCAAACAGTGTCTCCTGTCATATGCTGAACTGGTCGCATTGTGGATTTGGGTTAAAACATGATTTTGGACAATGTTAATGGAACTCAGCTTAAAACGTACTTGCAGACTTGAAAACCCTTGCCTATTGTACAGCGCGCCTGTACTTCCAGTGCTGAACGAAAACCAATGATTTTGGACCCTGTGTTCATGCGAAATGGCTAAAATAATTGTTTCACGTTTGTTACACTCAAACAGTGTCTCCTGTCATATGCTGAACTGGTCGCATTGTGGATTTGGCCTAAAATATGATTTTGGACAATGTTCATGGAACTCAGCTTAAAACTTACTTGCAGACTTGAAAACCCTTGCCTATTGTAGAGGGCGCCTGTCCTTCCAGTGCTGAACGAAAACCCATGATTTTGGACCCTGTTTTCATGCGAAATGGCTAAAAGAAATGTTTCACGTTTGTTACACTCAAACAGTGTCTCCTGTCATATGCTGAACTGGTCGCATTGTGGATTTGGGTTAAAACATGATTTTGGACAATGTTAATGGAACTCAGCTTAAAACGTACTTGCAGACTTGAAAACCTTTGCCTATTGTAGAGCGCACCTGTACTTCCAGTGCCGAACGAAAACCCATGATTTTGGACCCTGTTTTTATGCGAAATAGCTAAAAGAAATGTTTCACGTTTGTTACACTCAAACAGTGTCTCCTGTCATATGCTGAACTGGTCGCATTGTGGATTTGGCCTAAAACATGATTTTGGACAATGCTCATGTAACTCAGCTTAAAACGTACTTGCAGACTTGAAAACCCTTGCCTATTGTACAGCGCGCCTGTACTTCCAGTGCTGAACGAAAACCCATGATTTTGGACCCTGTTTTCATGCGAAATGGCTAAAAGAAATGTTTCACATTTGTTACACTCAAACAGTGTCTCCTGTCATATGCTGAACTGGTCGCATTGTGGATTTGGCCTAAAACATGATTTTGGACAATGCTCATGGAACTCAGCTTAAAACGTACTTGCAGACTTGAAAACCCTTGCCTATTGTACAGCGCGCCTGTCCTTCCAGTGCTGAACGAAAACCCATGATTTTGGACCCTGTTTTCATGCGAAATGGCTAAAAGAAATGTTTCACATTTGTTACACTCAAACAGTGTCTCCTGTCATATGCTGAACTGGTCGCATTGTGGATTTGGCCTAAAACATGATTTTGGACAATGTTCATGGAACTCAGCTTAAAACGTACTTGCAGACTTGAAAACCCTTGCCTATTGTAGAGCGCGCCTGTCCTTCCAGTGCTGAACGAAAACCCATGATTTTGGACCCTGTTTTCATGCGAAATGGCTAAAATAATTGTTTCACGTTTGTTACACTCAAACAGTGTCTCCTGTCATATGCTGAACTGGTCGCATTGTGGATTTGGGTTAAAACATGATTTTGGACAATGTTAATGGAACTCAGCTTAAAACGTACTTGCAGACTTGAAAACCCTTGCCTATTGTACAGCGCGCCTGTACTTCCAGTGCTGAACGAAAACCAATGATTTTGGACCCTGTGTTCATGCGAAATGGCTAAAATAATTGTTTCACGTTTGTTACACTCAAACAGTGTCTCCTGTCATATGCTGAACTGGTCGCATTGTGGATTTGGCCTAAAATATGATTTTGGACAATGTTCATGGAACTCAGCTTAAAACTTACTTTCAGACTTGAAAACCCTTGCCTATTGTAGAGGGCGCCTGTCCTTCCAGTGCTGAACGAAAACCCATGATTTTGGACCCTGTTTTCATGCGAAATGGCTAAAAGAAATGTTTCACGTTTGTTACACTCAAACAGTGTCTCCTGTCATATGCTGAACTGGTCGCATTGTGGATTTGGGTTAAAACATGATTTTGGACAATGTTAATGGAACTCAGCTTAAAACGTACTTGCAGACTTGAAAACCTTTGCCTATTGTAGAGCGCACCTGTACTTCCAGTGCCGAACGAAAACCCATGATTTTGGACCCTGTTTTTATGCGAAATAGCTAAAAGAAATGTTTCACGTTTGTTACACTCAAACAGTGTCTCCTGTCATATGCTGAACTGGTCGCATTGTGGATTTGGCCTAAAACATGATTTTGGACAATGCTCATGGAACTCAGCTTAAAACGTACTTGCAGACTTGAAAACCCTTGCCTATTGTACAGCGCGCCTGTACTTCCAGTGCTGAACGAAAACCAATGATTTTGGACCCTGTGTTCATGCGAAATGGCTAAAATAATTGTTTCACGTTTGTTACACTCAAACAGTGTCTCCTGTCATATGCTGAACTGGTCGCATTGTGGATTTGGCCTAAAATATGATTTTGGACAATGTTCATGGAACTCAGCTTAAAACTTACTTGCAGACTTGAAAACCCTTGCCTATTGTAGAGGGCGCCTGTCCTTCCAGTGCTGAACGAAAACCCATGATTTTGGACCCTGTTTTCATGCGAAATGGCTAAAAGAAATGTTTCACGTTTGTTACACTCAAACAGTGTCTCCTGTCATATGCTGAACTGGTCGCATTGTGGATTTGGCCTAAAATATGATTTTGGACAATGTTCATGGAACTCAGCTTAAAACGTACTTGCAGACTTGAAAACCTTTGCCTATTGTAGAGCGCGCCTGTCCTTCCAGTGCTGAACGAAAACCCATGATTTTGGACCCTGTTTTCATGCGAAATGGCTAAAAGAAATGTTTCACGTTTGTTACACTCAAACAGTGTCTCCTGTCATATGCTGAACTGGTCGCATTGTGGATTTGGCCTAAAATATGATTTTGGACAATGTTCATGGAACTCAGCTTAAAACGTACTTGCAGACTTGAAAACCCTTGCCTATTGTAGAGCGCGCCTGTCCTTCCAGTGCTGAACGAAAACCCATGATTTTGGACCCTGTTTTCATGCGAAATGGCTAAAAGAAATGTTTCACGTTTGTTACACTCAAACAGTGTCTCCTGTCATATGCTGAACTGGTCGCATTGTGGATTTGGCCTAAAATATGATTTTGGACAATGTTCATGGAACTCAGCTTAAAACGTACTTGCAGACTTGAAAACCCTTGCCTATTGTAGATGGCGCCTGTCCTTCCAGTGCTGAACGAAAACCCATGATTTTGGACCCTGTTTTCATGCGAAATGGCTAAAAGAAATGTTTCACGTTTGTTACACTCAAACAGTGTCTCCTGTCATATGCTGAACTGGTCGCATTGTGGATTTGGCCTAAAATATGATTTTGGACAATGTTCATGTAACTCAGCTTAAAACGTACTTGCAGACTTGAAAACCCTTGCCTATTGTAGAGCGCACCTGTACTTCCAGTGCTGAACGAAAACCCATGATTTTGGACCCTGTTTTTATGCGAAATAGCTAAAAGAAATGTTTCACGTTTGTTACACTCAAACAGTGTCTCCTGTCATATGCTGAACTGGTCGCATTGTGGATTTGGCCTAAAACATGATTTTGGACAATGCTCATGTAACTCAGCTTAAAACGTACTTGCAGACTTGAAAACCCTTGCCTATTGTACAGCGCGCCTGTACTTCCAGTGCTGAACGAAAACCAATGATTTTGGACCCTGTGTTCATGCGAAATGGCTAAAATAATTGTTTCACGTTTGTTACACTCAAACAGTGTCTCCTGTCATATGCTGAACTGGTCGCATTGTGGATTTGGCCTAAAATATGATTTTGGACAATGTTCATGGAACTCAGCTTAAAACTTACTTGCAGACTTGAAAACCCTTGCCTATTGTAGAGGGCGCCTGTCCTTCCAGTGCTGAACGAAAACCCATGATTTTGGACCCTGTTTTCATGCGAAATGGCTAAAAGAAATGTTTCACGTTTGTTACACTCAAACAGTGTCTCCTGTCATATGCTGAACTGGTCGCATTGTGGATTTGGCCTAAAATATGATTTTGGACAATGTTCATGGAACTCAGCTTAAAACGTACTTGCAGACTTGAAAACCCTTGCCTATTGTAGAGCGCGCCTGTCCTTCCAGTGCTGAACGAAAACCCATGATTTTGGACCCTGTTTTCATGCGAAATGGCTAAAAGAAATGTTTCACGTTTGTTACACTCAAACAGTGTCTCCTGTCATATGCTGAACTGGTCGCATTGTGGATTTGGCCTAAAATATGATTTTGGACAATGTTCATGTAACTCAGCTTAAAACGTACTTGCAGACTTGAAAACCCTTGCCTATTGTAGAGCGCACCTGTACTTCCAGTGCTGAACGAAAACCCATGATTTTGGACCCTGTTTTTATGCGAAATAGCTAAAAGAAATGTTTCACGTTTGTTACACTCAAACAGAGTCTCCTGTCATATGCTGAACTGGTCGCATTGTGGATTTGGCCTAAAACATGATTTTGGACAATGCTCATGTAACTCAGCTTAAAACGTACTTGCAGACTTGAAAACCCTTGCCTATTGTACAGCGCGCCTGTACTTCCAGTGCTGAACGAAAACCAATGATTTTGGACCCTGTGTTCATGCGAAATGGCTAAAATAATTGTTTCACGTTTGTTACACTCAAACAGTGTCTCCTGTCATATGCTGAACTGGTCGCATTGTGGATTTGGCCTAAAACATGATTTTGGACAATGTTCATGGAACTCAGCTTAAAACTTACTTGCAGACTTGAAAACCCTTGCCTATTGTAGAGCGCGCCTGTACTTCCAGTGCTGAACGAAAACCAATGATTTTGGACCCTGTGTTCATGCGAAATGGCTAAAATAATTGTTTCACGTTTGTTACACTCAAACAGTGTCTCCTGTCATATGCTGAACTGGTCGCATTGTGGATTTGGCCTAAAATATGATTTTGGACAATGTTCATGGAACTCAGCTTAAAACTTACTTGCAGACTTGAAAACCCTTGCCTATTGTAGAGGGCGCCTGTCCTTCCAGTGCTGAACGAAAACCCATGATTTTGGACCCTGTTTTCATGCGAAATGGCTAAAAGAAATGTTTCACGTTTGTTACACTCAAACAGTGTCTCCTGTCATATGCTGAACTGGTCGCATTGTGGATTTGGCCTAAAATATGATTTTGGACAATGTTCATGGAACTCAGCTTAAAACGTACTTGCAGACTTGAAAACCCTTGCCTATTGTAGAGCGCGCCTGTCCTTCCAGTGCTGAACGAAAACCCATGATTTTGGACCCTGTTTTCATGCGAAATGGCTAAAAGAAATGTTTCACGTTTGTTACACTCAAACAGTGTCTCCTGTCATATGCTGAACTGGTCGCATTGTGGATTTGGCCTAAAATATGATTTTGGACAATGTTCATGTAACTCAGCTTAAAACGTACTTGCAGACTTGAAAACCCTTGCCTATTGTAGAGCGCACCTGTACTTCCAGTGCTGAACGAAAACCAATGATTTTGGACCCTGTGTTCATGCGAAATGGCTAAAATAATTGTTTCATGTTTGTTACACTCAAAAAGTGTCTCCTGTCATATGCTGAACTGGTCGCATTGTGGATTTGGCCTAAAACATGATTTTGGACAATGTTCATGGAACTCAGCTTAAAACTTACTTGCAGACTTGAAAACCCTTGCCTATTGTAGAGCGCGCCTGTACTTCCAGTGCTGAACGAAAACCAATGATTTTGGACCCTGTGTTCATGCGAAATGGCTAAAATAATTGTTTCACGTTTGTTACACTCAAACAGTGTCTCCTGTCATATGCTGAACTGGTCGCATTGTGGATTTGGCCTAAAATATGATTTTGGACAATGTTCATGGAACTCAGCTTAAAACTTACTTGCAGACTTGAAAACCCTTGCCTATTGTAGAGCGCGCCTGTCCTTCCAGTGCTGAACGAAAACCCATGATTTTGGACCCTGTTTTCATGCGAAATGGCTAAAAGAAATGTTTCACGTTTGTTACACTCAAACAGTGTCTCCTGTCATATGCTGAACTGGTCGCATTGTGGATTTGGCCTAAAATATGATTTTGGACAATGTTTATGTAACTCAGCTTAAAACGTACTTGCAGACTTGAAAACCCTTGCCTATTGTAGAGCGCACCTGTACTTCCAGTGCCGAACGAAAACCCATGATTTTGGACCCTGTTTTTATGCGAAATAGCTAAAAGAAATGTTTCACGTTTGTTACACTCAAACAGTGTCTCCTGTCATATGCTGAACTGGTCGCATTGTGGATTTGGCCTAAAACATGATTTTGGACAATGCTCATGTAACTCAGCTTAAAACGTACTTGCAGACTTGAAAACCCTTGCCTATTGTACAGCGCGCCTGTACTTCCAGTGCTGAACGAAAACCCATGATTTTGGACCCTGTTTTCATGCGAAATGGCTAAAAGAAATGTTTCACATTTGTTACACTCAAACAGTGTCTCCTGTCATATGCTGAACTGGTCGCATTGTGGATTTGGCCTAAAACATGATTTTGGACAATGCTCATGGAACTCAGCTTAAAACGTACTTGCAGACTTGAAAACCCTTGCCTATTGTACAGCGCGCCTGTCCTTCCAGTGCTGAACGAAAACCCATGATTTTGGACCCTGTTTTCATGCGAAATGGCTAAAAGAAATGTTTCACATTTGTTACACTCAAACAGTGTCTCCTGTCATATGCTGAACTGGTCGCATTGTGGATTTGGCCTAAAACATGATTTTGGACAATGTTCATGGAACTCAGCTTAAAACGTACTTGCAGACTTGAAAACCCTTGCCTATTGTAGAGCGCGCCTGTCCTTCCAGTGCTGAACGAAAACCCATGATTTTGGACCCTGTTTTCATGCGAAATGGCTAAAATAATTGTTTCACGTTTGTTACACTCAAACAGTGTCTCCTGTCATATGCTGAACTGGTCGCATTGTGGATTTGGCCTAAAATATGATTTTGGACAATGTTCATGGAACTCAGCTTAAAACTTACTTGCAGACTTGAAAACCCTTGCCTATTGTAGAGGGCGCCTGTCCTTCCAGTGCTGAACGAAAACCCATGATTTTGGACCCTGTTTTCATGCGAAATGGCTAAAAGAAATGTTTCACGTTTGTTACACTCAAACAGTGTCTCCTGTCATATGCTGAACTGGTCGCATTGTGGATTTGGGTTAAAACATGATTTTGGACAATGTTAATGGAACTCAGCTTAAAACGTACTTGCAGACTTGAAAACCTTTGCCTATTGTAGAGCGCACCTGTACTTCCAGTGCCGAACGAAAACCCATGATTTTGGACCCTGTTTTTATGCGAAATAGCTAAAAGAAATGTTTCACGTTTGTTACACTCAAACAGTGTCTCCTGTCATATGCTGAACTGGTCGCATTGTGGATTTGGCCTAAAACATGATTTTGGACAATGCTCATGTAACTCAGCTTAAAACGTACTTGCAGACTTGAAAACCCTTGCCTATTGTACAGCGCGCCTGTACTTCCAGTGCTGAACGAAAACCAATGATTTTGGACCCTGTGTTCATGCGAAATGGCTAAAATAATTGTTTCACGTTTGTTACACTCAAACAGTGTCTCCTGTCATATGCTGAACTGGTCGCATTGTGGATTTGGCCTAAAATATGATTTTGGACAATGTTCATGGAACTCAGCTTAAAACTTACTTGCAGACTTGAAAACCCTTGCCTATTGTAGAGGGCGCCTGTCCTTCCAGTGCTGAACGAAAACCCATGATTTTGGACCCTGTTTTCATGCGAAATGGCTAAAAGAAATGTTTCACGTTTGTTACACTCAAACAGTGTCTCCTGTCATATGCTGAACTGGTCGCATTGTGGATTTGGCCTAAAATATGATTTTGGACAATGTTCATGGAACTCAGCTTAAAACGTACTTGCAGACTTGAAAACCCTTGCCTATTGTAGAGCGAGCCTGTCCTTCCAGTGCTGAACGAAAACCCATGATTTTGGACCCTGTTTTCATGCGAAATGGCTAAAAGAAATGTTTCACGTTTGTTACACTCAAACAGTGTCTCCTGTCATATGCTGAACTGGTCGCATTGTGGATTTGGCCTAAAATATGATTTTGGACAATGTTCATGGAACTCAGCTTAAAACGTACTTGCAGACTTGAAAACCCTTGCCTATTGTAGAGCGCGCCTGTCCTTCCAGTGCTGAACGAAAACCCATGATTTTGGACCCTGTTTTCATGCGAAATGGCTAAAAGAAATGTTTCACGTTTGTTACACTCAAACAGTGTCTCCTGTCATATGCTGAACTGGTCGCATTGTGGATTTGGCCTAAAATATGATTTTGGACAATGTTCATGGAACTCAGCTTAAAACGTACTTGCAGACTTGAAAACCCTTGCCTATTGTAGATGGCGCCTGTCCTTCCAGTGCTGAACGAAAACCCATGATTTTGGACCCTGTTTTCATGCGAAATGGCTAAAAGAAATGTTTCACGTTTGTTACACTCAAACAGTGTCTCCTGTCATATGCTGAACTGGTCGCATTGTGGATTTGGCCTAAAATATGATTTTGGACAATGTTCATGTAACTCAGCTTAAAACGTACTTGCAGACTTGAAAACCCTTGCCTATTGTAGAGCGCACCTGTACTTCCAGTGCTGAACGAAAACCCATGATTTTGGACCCTGTTTTTATGCGAAATAGCTAAAAGAAATGTTTCACGTTTGTTACACTCAAACAGTGTCTCCTGTCATATGCTGAACTGGTCGCATTGTGGATTTGGCCTAAAACATGATTTTGGACAATGCTCATGTAACTCAGCTTAAAACGTACTTGCAGACTTGAAAACCCTTGCCTATTGTACAGCGCGCCTGTACTTCCAGTGCTGAACGAAAACCAATGATTTTGGACCCTGTGTTCATGCGAAATGGCTAAAATAATTGTTTCACGTTTGTTACACTCAAACAGTGTCTCCTGTCATATGCTGAACTGGTCGCATTGTGGATTTGGCCTAAAATATGATTTTGGACAATGTTCATGGAACTCAGCTTAAAACTTACTTGCAGACTTGAAAACCCTTGCCTATTGTAGAGGGCGCCTGTCCTTCCAGTGCTGAACGAAAACCCATGATTTTGGACCCTGTTTTCATGCGAAATGGCTAAAAGAAATGTTTCACGTTTGTTACACTCAAACAGTGTCTCCTGTCATATGCTGAACTGGTCGCATTGTGGATTTGGCCTAAAATATGATTTTGGACAATGTTCATGGAACTCAGCTTAAAACGTACTTGCAGACTTGAAAACCCTTGCCTATTGTAGAGCGCGCCTGTCCTTCCAGTGCTGAACGAAAACCCATGATTTTGGACCCTGTTTTCATGCGAAATGGCTAAAAGAAATGTTTCACGTTTGTTACACTCAAACAGTGTCTCCTGTCATATGCTGAACTGGTCGCATTGTGGATTTGGCCTAAAACATGATTTTGGACAATGCTCATGTAACTCAGCTTAAAACGTACTTGCAGACTTGAAAACCCTTGCCTATTGTACAGCGCGCCTGTACTTCCAGTGCTGAACGAAAACCAATGATTTTGGACCCTGTGTTCATGCGAAATGGCTAAAATAATTGTTTCACGTTTGTTACACTCAAACAGTGTCTCCTGTCATATGCTGAACTGGTCGCATTGTGGATTTGGCCTAAAACATGATTTTGGACAATGTTCATGGAACTCAGCTTAAAACTTACTTGCAGACTTGAAAACCCTTGCCTATTGTAGAGCGCGCCTGTACTTCCAGTGCTGAACGAAAACCAATGATTTTGGACCCTGTGTTCATGCGAAATGGCTAAAATAATTGTTTCACGTTTGTTACACTCAAACAGTGTCTCCTGTCATATGCTGAACTGGTCGCATTGTGGATTTGGCCTAAAATATGATTTTGGACAATGTTCATGGAACTCAGCTTAAAACTTACTTGCAGACTTGAAAACCCTTGCCTATTGTAGAGGGCGCCTGTCCTTCCAGTGCTGAACGAAAACCCATGATTTTGGACCCTGTTTTCATGCGAAATGGCTAAAAGAAATGTTTCACGTTTGTTACACTCAAACAGTGTCTCCTGTCATATGCTGAACTGGTCGCATTGTGGATTTGGCCTAAAATATGATTTTGGACAATGTTCATGGAACTCAGCTTAAAACGTACTTGCAGACTTGAAAACCCTTGCCTATTGTAGAGCGCGCCTGTCCTTCCAGTGCTGAACGAAAACCCATGATTTTGGACCCTGTTTTCATGCGAAATGGCTAAAATAAATGTTTCACGTTTGTTACACTCAAACAGTGTCTCCTGTCATATGCTGAACTGGTCGCATTGTGGATTTGGCCTAAAATATGATTTTGGACAATGTTCATGTAACTCAGCTTAAAACGTACTTGCAGACTTGAAAACCCTTGCCTATTGTAGAGCGCACCTGTACTTCCAGTGCTGAACGAAAACCCATGATTTTGGACCCTGTTTTTATGCGAAATAGCTAAAAGAAATGTTTCACGTTTGTAACACTCAAACAGTGTCTCCTGTCATATGCTGAACTGGTCGCATTGTGGATTTGGCCTAAAACATGATTTTGGACAATGCTCATGTAACTCAGCTTAAAACGTACTTGCAGACTTGAAAACCCTTGCCTATTGTAGAGCGCACCTGTACTTCCAGTGCTGAACGAAAACCCATGATTTTGGACCCTGTTTTTATGCGAAATAGCTAAAAGAAATGTTTCACGTTTGTTACACTCAAACAGTGTCTCCTGTCATATGCTGAACTGGTCGCATTGTGGATTTGGCCTAAAACATGATTTTGGACAATGCTCATGTAACTCAGCTTAAAACGTACTTGCAGACTTGAAAACCCTTGCCTATTGTACAGCGCGCCTGTACTTCCAGTGCTGAACGAAAACCAATGATTTTGGACCCTGTGTTCATGCGAAATGGCTAAAATAATTGTTTCACGTTTGTTACACTCAAACAGTGTCTCCTGTCATATGCTGAACTGGTCGCATTGTGGATTTGGCCTAAAATATGATTTTGGACAATGTTCATGGAACTCAGCTTAAAACTTACTTGCAGACTTGAAAACCCTTGCCTATTGTAGAGGGCGCCTGTCCTTCCAGTGCTGAACGAAAACCCATGATTTTGGACCCTGTTTTCATGCGAAATGGCTAAAAGAAATGTTTCACGTTTGTTACACTCAAACAGTGTCTCCTGTCATATGCTGAACTGGTCGCATTGTGGATTTGGCCTAAAATATGATTTTGGACAATGTTCATGGAACTCAGCTTAAAACGTACTTGCAGACTTGAAAACCCTTGCCTATTGTAGAGCGCGCCTGTCCTTCCAGTGCTGAACGAAAACCCATGATTTTGGACCCTGTTTTCATGCGAAATGGCTAAAAGAAATGTTTCACGTTTGTTACACTCAAACAGTGTCTCCTGTCATATGCTGAACTGGTCGCATTGTGGATTTGGCCTAAAATATGATTTTGGACAATGTTCATGTAACTCAGCTTAAAACGTACTTGCAGACTTGAAAACCCTTGCCTATTGTAGAGCGCACCTGTACTTCCAGTGCTGAACGAAAACCCATGATTTTGGACCCTGTTTTTATGCGAAATAGCTAAAAGAAATGTTTCACGTTTGTTACACTCAAACAGTGTCTCCTGTCATATGCTGAACTGGTCGCATTGTGGATTTGGCCTAAAACATGATTTTGGACAATGCTCATGTAACTCAGCTTAAAACGTACTTGCAGACTTGAAAACCCTTGCCTATTGTACAGCGCGCCTGTACTTCCAGTGCTGAACGAAAACCAATGATTTTGGACCCTGTGTTCATGCGAAATGGCTAAAATAATTGTTTCACGTTTGTTACACTCAAACAGTGTCTCCTGTCATATGCTGAACTGGTCGCATTGTGGATTTGGCCTAAAACATGATTTTGGACAATGTTCATGGAACTCAGCTTAAAACTTACTTGCAGACTTGAAAACCCTTGCCTATTGTAGAGCGCGCCTGTACTTCCAGTGCTGAACGAAAACCAATGATTTTGGACCCTGTGTTCATGCGAAATGGCTAAAATAATTGTTTCACGTTTGTTACACTCAAACAGTGTCTCCTGTCATATGCTGAACTGGTCGCATTGTGGATTTGGCCTAAAATATGATTTTGGACAATGTTCATGGAACTCAGCTTAAAACTTACTTGCAGACTTGAAAACCCTTGCCTATTGTAGAGGGCGCCTGTCCTTCCAGTGCTGAACGAAAACCCATGATTTTGGACCCTGTTTTCATGCGAAATGGCTAAAAGAAATGTTTCACGTTTGTTACACTCAAACAGTGTCTCCTGTCATATGCTGAACTGGTCGCATTGTGGATTTGGCCTAAAATATGATTTTGGACAATGTTCATGGAACTCAGCTTAAAACGTACTTGCAGACTTGAAAACCCTTGCCTATTGTAGAGCGCGCCTGTCCTTCCAGTGCTGAACGAAAACCCATGATTTTGGACCCTGTTTTCATGCGAAATGGCTAAAAGAAATGTTTCACGTTTGTTACACTCAAACAGTGTCTCCTGTCATATGCTGAACTGGTCGCATTGTGGATTTGGCCTAAAATATGATTTTGGACAATGTTCATGTAACTCAGCTTAAAACGTACTTGCAGACTTGAAAACCCTTGCCTATTGTAGAGCGCACCTGTACTTCCAGTGCTGAACGAAAACCAATGATTTTGGACCCTGTGTTCATGCGAAATGGCTAAAATAATTGTTTCACGTTTGTTACACTCAAAAAGTGTCTCCTGTCATATGCTGAACTGGTCGCATTGTGGATTTGGCCTAAAACATGATTTTGGACAATGTTCATGGAACTCAGCTTAAAACTTACTTGCAGACTTGAAAACCCTTGCCTATTGTAGAGCGCGCCTGTACTTCCAGTGCTGAACGAAAACCAATGATTTTGGACCCTGTTTTCATGCGAAATGGCTAAAAGAAATGTTTCACGTTTGTTACACTCAAACAGTGTCTCCTGTCATATGCTGAACTGGTCGCATTGTGGATTTGGCCTAAAATATGATTTTGGACAATGTTTATGTAACTCAGCTTAAAACTTACTTGCAGACTTGAAAACCCTTGCCTATTGTAGAGCGCACCTGTACTTCCAGTGCCGAACGAAAACCCATGATTTTGGACCCTGTTTTTATGCGAAATAGCTAAAAGAAATGTTTCACGTTTGTTACACTCAAACAGTGTCTCCTGTCATATGCTGAACTGGTCGCATTGTGGATTTGGCCTAAAACATGATTTTGGACAATGCTCATGTAACTCAGCTTAAAACGTACTTGCAGACTTGAAAACCCTTGCCTATTGTACAGCGCGCCTGTACTTCCAGTGCTGAACGAAAACCCATGATTTTGGACCCTGTTTTCATGCGAAATGGCTAAAAGAAATGTTTCACATTTGTTACACTCAAACAGTGTCTCCTGTCATATGCTGAACTGGTCGCATTGTGGATTTGGCCTAAAACATGATTTTGGACAATGCTCATGGAACTCAGCTTAAAACGTACTTGCAGACTTGAAAACCCTTGCCTATTGTACAGCGCGCCTGTCCTTCCAGTGCTGAACGAAAACCCATGATTTTGGACCCTGTTTTCATGCGAAATGGCTAAAAGAAATGTTTCACATTTGTTACACTCAAACAGTGTCTCCTGTCATATGCTGAACTGGTCGCATTGTGGATTTGGCCTAAAACATGATTTTGGACAATGTTCATGGAACTCAGCTTAAAACGTACTTGCAGACTTGAAAACCCTTGCCTATTGTAGAGCGCGCCTGTCCTTCCAGTGCTGAACGAAAACCCATGATTTTGGACCCTGTTTTCATGCGAAATGGCTAAAATAATTGTTTCACGTTTGTTACACTCAAACAGTGTCTCCTGTCATATGCTGAACTGGTCGCATTGTGGATTTGGGTTAAAACATGATTTTGGACAATGTTAATGGAACTCAGCTTATAACGTACTTGCAGACTTGAAAACCCTTGCCTATTGTACAGCGCGCCTGTACTTCCAGTGCTGAACGAAAACCAATGATTTTGGACCCTGTGTTCATGCGAAATGGCTAAAATAATTGTTTCACGTTTGTTACACTCAAACAGTGTCTCCTGTCATATGCTGAACTGGTCGCATTGTGGATTTGGCCTAAAATATGATTTTGGACAATGTTCATGGAACTCAGCTTAAAACTTACTTGCAGACTTGAAAACCCTTGCCTATTGTAGAGGGCGCCTGTCCTTCCAGTGCTGAACGAAAACCCATGATTTTGGACCCTGTTTTCATGCGAAATGGCTAAAAGAAATGTTTCACGTTTGTTACACTCAAACAGTGTCTCCTGTCATATGCTGAACTGGTCGCATTGTGGATTTGGGTTAAAACATGATTTTGGACAATGTTAATGGAACTCAGCTTAAAACGTACTTGCAGACTTGAAAACCTTTGCCTATTGTAGAGCGCACCTGTACTTCCAGTGCCGAACGAAAACCCATGATTTTGGACCCTGTTTTTATGCGAAATAGCTAAAAGAAATGTTTCACGTTTGTTACACTCAAACAGTGTCTCCTGTCATATGCTGAACTGGTCGCATTGTGGATTTGGCCTAAAACATGATTTTGGACAATGCTCATGTAACTCAGCTTAAAACGTACTTGCAGACTTGAAAACCCTTGCCTATTGTACAGCGCGCCTGTACTTCCAGTGCTGAACGAAAACCAATGATTTTGGACCCTGTGTTCATGCGAAATGGCTAAAATAATTGTTTCACGTTTGTTACACTCAAACAGTGTCTCCTGTCATATGCTGAACTGGTCGCATTGTGGATTTGGCCTAAAATATGATTTTTGACAATGTTCATGGAACTCAGCTTAAAACTTACTTGCAGACTTGAAAACCCTTGCCTATTGTAGAGGGCGCCTGTCCTTCCAGTGCTGAACGAAAACCCATGATTTTGGACCCTGTTTTCATGCGAAATGGCTAAAATAAATGTTTCACGTTTGTTACACTCAAACAGTGTCTCCTGTCATATGCTGAACTGGTCGCATTGTGGATTTGGCCTAAAATATGATTTTGGACAATGTTCATGGAACTCAGCTTAAAACGTACTTGCAGACTTGAAAACCCTTGCCTATTGTAGAGCGCGCCTGTCCTTCCAGTGCTGAACGAAAACCCATGATTTTGGACCCTGTTTTCATGCGAAATGGCTAAAAGAAATGTTTCACGTTTGTTACACTCAAACAGTGTCTCCTGTCATATGCTGAACTGGTCGCATTGTGGATTTGGCCTAAAATATGATTTTGGACAATGTTCATGGAACTCAGCTTAAAACGTACTTGCAGACTTGAAAACCCTTGCCTATTGTAGATGGCGCTGTCCTTCCAGTGCTGAACGAAAACCCATGATTTTGGACCCTGTTTTCATGCGAAATGGCTAAAAGAAATGTTTCACGTTTGTTACACTCAAACAGTGTCTCCTGTCATATGCTGAACTGGTCGCATTGTGGATTTGGCCTAAAATATGATTTTGGACAATGTTCATGTAACTCAGCTTAAAACGTACTTGCAGACTTGAAAACCCTTGCCTATTGTAGAGCGCACCTGTACTTCCAGTGCTGAACGAAAACCCATGATTTTGGACCCTGTTTTTATGCGAAATAGCTAAAAGAAATGTTTCACGTTTGTTACACTCAAACAGTGTCTCCTGTCATATGCTGAACTGGTCGCATTGTGGATTTGGCCTAAAACATGATTTTGGACAATGCTCATGTAACTCAGCTTAAAACGTACTTGCAGACTTGAAAACCCTTGCCTATTGTACAGCGCGCCTGTACTTCCAGTGCTGAACGAAAACCAATGATTTTGGACCCTGTGTTCATGCGAAATGGCTAAAATAATTGTTTCACGTTTGTTACACTCAAACAGTGTCTCCTGTCATATGCTGAACTGGTCGCATTGTGGATTTGGCCTAAAATATGATTTTGGACAATGTTCATGGAACTCAGCTTAAAACTTACTTGCAGACTTGAAAACCCTTGCCTATTGTAGAGGGCGCCTGTCCTTCCAGTGCTGAACGAAAACCCATGATTTTGGACCCTGTTTTCATGCGAAATGGCTAAAAGAAATGTTTCACGTTTGTTACACTCAAACAGTGTCTCCTGTCATATGCTGAACTGGTCGCATTGTGGATTTGGCCTAAAATATGATTTTGGACAATGTTCATGGAACTCAGCTTAAAACGTACTTGCAGACTTGAAAACCCTTGCCTATTGTAGAGCGCGCCTGTCCTTCCAGTGCTGAACGAAAACCCATGATTTTGGACCCTGTTTTCATGCGAAATGGCTAAAAGAAATGTTTCACGTTTGTTACACTCAAACAGTGTCTCCTGTCATATGCTGAACTGGTCGCATTGTGGATTTGGCCTAAAACATGATTTTGGACAATGCTCATGTAACTCAGCTTAAAACGTACTTGCAGACTTGAAAACCCTTGCCTATTGTACAGCGCGCCTGTACTTCCAGTGCTGAACGAAAACCAATGATTTTGGACCCTGTGTTCATGCGAAATGGCTAAAATAATTGTTTCACGTTTGTTACACTCAAACAGTGTCTCCTGTCATATGCTGAACTGGTCGCATTGTGGATTTGGCCTAAAACATGATTTTGGACAATGTTCATGGAACTCAGCTTAAAACTTACTTGCAGACTTGAAAACCCTTGCCTATTGTAGAGCGCGCCTGTACTTCCAGTGCTGAACGAAAACCAATGATTTTGGACCCTGTGTTCATGCGAAATGGCTAAAATAATTGTTTCACGTTTGTTACACTCAAACAGTGTCTCCTGTCATATGCTGAACTGGTCGCATTGTGGATTTGGCCTAAAATATGATTTTGGACAATGTTCATGGAACTCAGCTTAAAACTTACTTGCAGACTTGAAAACCCTTGCCTATTGTAGAGGGCGCCTGTCCTTCCAGTGCTGAACGAAAACCCATGATTTTGGACCCTGTTTTCATGCGAAATGGCTAAAAGAAATGTTTCACGTTTGTTACACTCAAACAGTGTCTCCTGTCATATGCTGAACTGGTCGCATTGTGGATTTGGCCTAAAATATGATTTTGGACAATGTTCATGGAACTCAGCTTAAAACGTACTTGCAGACTTGAAAACCCTTGCCTATTGTAGAGCGCGCCTGTCCTTCCAGTGCTGAACGAAAACCCATGATTTTGGACCCTGTTTTCATGCGAAATGGCTAAAAGAAATGTTTCACGTTTGTTACACTCAAACAGTGTCTCCTGTCATATGCTGAACTGGTCGCATTGTGGATTTGGCCTAAAATATGATTTTGGACAATGTTCATGTAACTCAGCTTAAAACGTACTTGCAGACTTGAAAACCCTTGCCTATTGTAGAGCGCACCTGTACTTCCAGTGCTGAACGAAAACCCATGATTTTGGACCCTGTTTTTATGCGAAATAGCTAAAAGAAATGTTTCACGTTTGTTACACTCAAACAGTGTCTCCTGTCATATGCTGAACTGGTCGCATTGTGGATTTGGCCTAAAACATGATTTTGGACAATGCTCATGTAACTCAGCTTAAAACGTACTTGCAGACTTGAAAACCCTTGCCTATTGTACAGCGCGCCTGTACTTCCAGTGCTGAACGAAAACCAATGATTTTGGACCCTGTGTTCATGCGAAATGGCTAAAATAATTGTTTCACGTTTGTTACACTCAAACAGTGTCTCCTGTCATATGCTGAACTGGTCGCATTGTGGATTTGGCCTAAAATATGATTTTGGACAATGTTCATGGAACTCAGCTTAAAACTTACTTGCAGACTTGAAAACCCTTGCCTATTGTACAGCGCGCCTGTCCTTCCAGTGCTGAACGAAAACCCATGATTTTGGACCCTGTTTTCATGCGAAATGGCTAAAAGAAATGTTTCACATTTGTTACACTCAAACAGTGTCTCCTGTCATATGCTGAACTGGTCGCATTGTGGATTTGGCCTAAAACATGATTTTGGACAATGTTCATGGAACTCAGCTTAAAACGTACTTGCAGACTTGAAAACCCTTGCCTATTGTAGAGCGCGCCTGTCCTTCCAGTGCTGAACGAAAACCCATGATTTTGGACCCTGTTTTCATGCGAAATGGCTAAAATAATTGTTTCACGTTTGTTACACTCAAACAGTGTCTCCTGTCATATGCTGAACTGGTCGCATTGTGGATTTGGGTTAAAACATGATTTTGGACAATGTTAATGGAACTCAGCTTAAAACGTACTTGCAGACTTGAAAACCTTTGCCTAGTGTAGAGCGCACCTGTACTTCCAGTGCTGAACGAAAACCCATGATTTTGGACCCTGTTTTTATGCGAAATAGCTAAAAGAAATGTTTCACGTTTGTTACACTCAAACAGTGTCTCCTGTCATATGCTGAACTGGTCGCATTGTGGATTTGGCCTAAAACATGATTTTGGACAATGCTCATGGAACTCAGCTTAAAACGTACTTGCAGACTTGAAAACCCTTGCCTATTGTACAGCGCGCCTGTACTTCCAGTGCTGAACGAAAACCAATGATTTTGGACCCTGTGTTCATGCGAAATGGCTAAAATAATTGTTTCACGTTTGTTACACTCAAACAGTGTCTCCTGTCATATGCTGAACTGGTCGCATTGTGGATTTGGCCTAAAATATGATTTTGGACAATGTTCATGGAACTCAGCTTAAAACTTACTTGCAGACTTGAAAACCCTTGCCTATTGTAGAGGGCGCCTGTCCTTCCAGTGCTGAACGAAAACCCATGATTTTGGACCCTGTTTTCATGCGAAATGGCTAAAAGCAATGTTTCACGTTTGTTACACTCAAACAGTGTCTCCTGTCATATGCTGAACTGGTCGCATTGTGGATTTGGCCTAAAATATGATTTTGGACAATGTTCATGTAACTCAGCTTAAAACGTACTTGCAGACTTGAAAACCCTTGCCTATTGTAGAGCGCACCTGTACTTCCAGTGCTGAACGAAAACCCATGATTTTGGACCCTGTTTTTATGCGAAATAGCTAAAAGAAATGTTTCACGTTTGTTACACTCAAACAGTGTCTCCTGTCATATGCTGAACTGGTCGCATTGTGGATTTGGCCTAAAACATGATTTTGGACAATGCTCATGTAACTCAGCTTAAAACGTACTTGCAGACTTGAAAACCCTTGCCTATTGTACAGCGCGCCTGTACTTCCAGTGCTGAACGAAAACCAATGATTTTGGACCCTGTGTTCATGCGAAATGGCTAAAAGAAATGTTTCACGTTTGTTACACTCAAACAGTGTCTCCTGTCATATGCTGAACTGGTCGCATTGTGGATTTGGCCTAAAATATGATTTTGGACAATGTTCATGTAACTCAGCTTAAAACGTACTTGCAGACTTGAAAACCCTTGCCTATTGTAGAGCGCACCTGTACTTCCAGTGCTGAACGAAAACCCATGATTTTGGACCCTGTTTTTATGCGAAATAGCTAAAAGAAATGTTTCACGTTTGTTACACTCAAACAGTGTCTCCTGTCATATGCTGAACTGGTCGCATTGTGGATTTGGCCTAAAACATGATTTTGGACAATGCTCATGTAACTCAGCTTAAAACGTACTTGCAGACTTGAAAACCCTTGCCTATTGTACAGCGCGCCTGTACTTCCAGTGCTGAACGAAAACCAATGATTTTGGACCCTGTGTTCATGCGAAATGGCTAAAATAATTGTTTCACGTTTGTTACACTCAAACAGTGTCTCCTGTCATATGCTGAACTGGTCGCATTGTGGATTTGGCCTAAAACATGATTTTGGACAATGCTCATGGAACTCAGCTTAAAACGTACTTGCAGACTTGAAAACCCTTGCCTATTGTACAGCGCGCCTGTACTTCCAGTGCTGAACGAAAACCAATGATTTTGGACCCTGTGTTCATGCGAAATGGCTAAAATAATTGTTTCACGTTTGTTACACTCAAACAGTGTCTCCTGTCATATGCTGAACTGGTCGCATTGTGGATTTGGCCTAAAATATGATTTTGGACAATGTTCATGGAACTCAGCTTAAAACTTACTTGCAGACTTGAAAACCCTTGCCTATTGTAGAGGGCGCCTGTCCTTCCAGTGCTGAACGAAAACCCATGATTTTGGACCCTGTTTTCATGCGAAATGGCTAAAAGAAATGTTTCACGTTTGTTACACTCAAACAGTGTCTCCTGTCATATGCTGAACTGGTCGCATTGTGGATTTGGCCTAAAATATGATTTTGGACAATGTTCATGTAACTCAGCTTAAAACGTACTTGCAGACTTGAAAACCCTTGCCTATTGTAGAGCGCACCTGTACTTCCAGTGCTGAACGAAAACCCATGATTTTGGACCCTGTTTTTATGCGAAATAGCTAAAAGAAATGTTTCACGTTTGTTACACTCAAATAGTGTCTCCTGTCATATGCTGAACTGGTCGCATTGTGGATTTGGCCTAAAACATGATTTTGGACAATGCTCATGTAACTCAGCTTAAAACGTACTTGCAGACTTGAAAACCCTTGCCTATTGTACAGCGCGCCTGTACTTCCAGTGCTGAACGAAAACCAATGATTTTGGACCCTGTGTTCATGCGAAATGGCTAAAAGAAATGTTTCACGTTTGTTACACTCAAACAGTGTCTCCTGTCATATGCTGAACTGGTCGCATTGTGGATTTGGCCTAAAATATGATTTTGGACAATGTTCATGTAACTCAGCTTAAAACGTACTTGCAGACTTGAAAACCCTTGCCTATTGTAGAGCGCACCTGTACTTCCAGTGCTGAACGAAAACCCATGATTTTGGACCCTGTTTTTATGCGAAATAGCTAAAAGAAATGTTTCACGTTTGTTACACTCAAACAGTGTCTCCTGTCATATGCTGAACTGGTCGCATTGTGGATTTGGCCTAAAACATGATTTTGGACAATGCTCATGTAACTCAGCTTAAAACGTACTTGCAGACTTGAAAACCCTTGCCTATTGTACAGCGCGCCTGTACTTCCAGTGCTGAACGAAAACCAATGATTTTGGACCCTGTGTTCATGCGAAATGGCTAAAATAATTGTTTCACGTTTGTTACACTCAAACAGTGTCTCCTGTCATATGCTGAACTGGTCGCATTGTGGATTTGGCCTAAAATATGATTTTGGACAATGTTCATGGAACTCAGCTTAAAACTTACTTGCAGACTTGAAAACCCTTGCCTATTGTAGAGAGCGCCTGTCCTTCCAGTGCTGAACGAAAACCCATGATTTTGGACCCTGTTTTCATGCGAAATGGCTAAAAGAAATGTTTCACGTTTGTTACACTCAAACAGTGTCTCCTGTCATATGCTGAACTGGTCGCATTGTGGATTTGGCCTAAAATATGATTTTGGACAATGTTCATGGAACTCAGCTTAAAACGTACTTGCAGACTTGAAAACCCTTGCCTATTGTAGAGCGCGCCTGTCCTTCCAGTGCTGAACGAAAACCCATGATTTTGGACCCTGTTTTCATGCGAAATGGCTAAAAGAAATGTTTCACGTTTGTTACACTCAAACAGTGTCTCCTGTCATATGCTGAACTGGTCGCATTGTGGATTTGGCCTAAAATATGATTTTGGACAATGTTCATGTAACTCAGCTTAAAACGTACTTGCAGACTTGAAAACCCTTGCCTATTGTAGAGCGCACCTGTACTTCCAGTGCTGAACGAAAACCCATGATTTTGGACCCTGTTTTTATGCGAAATAGCTAAAAGAAATGTTTCACGTTTGTTACACTCAAACAGTGTCTCCTGTCATATGCTGAACTGGTCGCATTGTGGATTTGGCCTAAAACATGATTTTGGACAATGCTCATGTAACTCAGCTTAAAACGTACTTGCAGACTTGAAAACCCTTGCCTATTGTACAGCGCGCCTGTACTTCCAGTGCTGAACGAAAACCAATGATTTTGGACCCTGTGTTCATGCGAAATGGCTAAAATAATTGTTTCACGTTTGTTACACTCAAACAGTGTCTCCTGTCATATGCTGAACTGGTCGCATTGTGGATTTGGCCTAAAACATGATTTTGGACAATGTTCATGGAACTCAGCTTAAAACGTACTTGCAGACTTGAAAACCCTTGCCTATTGTAGAGCGCGCCTGTACTTCCAGTGCTGAACGAAAACCAATGATTTTGGACCCTGTGTTCATGCGAAATGGCTAAAATAATTGTTTCACGTTTGTTACACTCAAACAGTGTCTCCTGTCATATGCTGAACTGGTCGCATTGTGGATTTGGCCTAAAATATGATTTTGGACAATGTTCATGGAACTCAGCTTAAAACTTACTTGCAGACTTGAAAACCCTTGCCTATTGTAGAGGGCGCCTGTCCTTCCAGTGCTGAACGAAAACCCATGATTTTGGACCCTGTTTTCATGCGAAATGGCTAAAAGAAATGTTTCACGTTTGTTACACTCAAACAGTGTCTCCTGTCATATGCTGAACTGGTCGCATTGTGGATTTGGCCTAAAATATGATTTTGGACAATGTTCATGGAACTCAGCTTAAAACGTACTTGCAGACTTGAAAACCCTTGCCTATTGTAGAGCGCGCCTGTCCTTCCAGTGCTGAACGAAAACCCATGATTTTGGACCCTGTTTTCATGCGAAATGGCTAAAAGAAATGTTTCACGTTTGTTACACTCAAACAGTGTCTCCTGTCATATGCTGAACTGGTCGCATTGTGGATTTGGCCTAAAATATGATTTTGGACAATGTTCATGTAACTCAGCTTAAAACGTACTTGCAGACTTGAAAACCCTTGCCTATTGTAGAGCGCACCTGTACTTCCAGTGCTGAACGAAAACCCATGATTTTGGACCCTGTTTTTATGCGAAATAGCTAAAAGAAATGTTTCACGTTTGTTACACTCAAACAGTGTCTCCTGTCATATGCTGAACTGGTCGCATTGTGGATTTGGCCTAAAACATGATTTTGGACAATGCTCATGTAACTCAGCTTAAAACGTACTTGCAGACTTGAAAACCCTTGCCTATTGTACAGCGCGCCTGTACTTCCAGTGCTGAACGAAAACCAATGATTTTGGACCCTGTGTTCATGCGAAATGGCTAAAATAATTGTTTCACGTTTGTTACACTCAAACAGTGTCTCCTGTCATATGCTGAACTGGTCGCATTGTGGATTTGGCCTAAAATATGATTTTGGACAATGTTCATGGAACTCAGCTTAAAACTTACTTGCAGACTTGAAAACCCTTGCCTATTGTAGAGGGCGCCTGTCCTTCCAATGCTGAACGAAAACCCATGATTTTGGACCCTGTTTTCATGCGAAATGGCTAAAAGAAATGTTTCACATTTGTTACACTCAAACAGTGTCTCCTGTCATATGCTGAACTGGTCGCATTGTGGATTTGGCCTAAAACATGATTTTGGACAATGCTCATGGAACTCAGCTTAAAACGTACTTGCAGACTTGAAAACCCTTGCCTATTGTACAGCGCGCCTGTACTTCCAGTGCTGAACGAAAACCAATGATTTTGGACCCTGTGTTCATGCGAAATGGCTAAAATAATTGTTTCACGTTTGTTACACTCAAACAGTGTCTCCTGTCATATGCTGAACTGGTCGCATTGTGGATTTGGCCTAAAATATGATTTTGGACAATGTTCATGGAACTCAGCTTAAAACTTACTTGCAGACTTGAAAACCCTTGCCTATTGTAGAGGGCGCCTGTCCTTCCAATGCTGAACGAAAACCCATGATTTTGGACCCTGTTTTCATGCGAAATGGCTAAAAGAAATGTTTCACATTTGTTACACTCAAACAGTGTCTCCTGTCATATGCTGAACTGGTCGCATTGTGGATTTGGCCTAAAACATGATTTTGGACAATGCTCATGGAACTCAGCTTAAAACGTACTTGCAGACTTGAAAACCCTTGCCTATTGTACAGCGCGCCTGTCCTTCCAGTGCTGAACGAAAACCCATGATTTTGGACCCTGTTTTCATGCGAAATGGCTAAAAGAAATGTTTCACATTTTTTACACTCAAACAGTGTCTCCTGTCATATGCTGAACTGGTCGCATTGTGGATTTGGCCTAAAACATGATTTTGGACAATGTTCATGGAACTCAGCTTAAAACGTACTTGCAGACTTGAAAACCCTTGCCTATTGTACAGCGCGCCTGTCCTTCCAGTGCTGAACGAAAACCCATGATTTTGGACCCTGTTTTCATGCGAAATGGCTAAAAGAAATGTTTCACATTTGTTACACTCAAACAGTGTCTCCTGTCATATGCTGAACTGGTCGCATTGTGGATTTGGCCTAAAACATGATTTTGGACAATGCTCATGGAACTCAGCTTAAAACGTACTTGCAGACTTGAAAACCCTTGCCTATTGTACAGCGCGCCTGTCCTTCCAGTGCTGAACGAAAACCCATGATTTTGGACCCTGTTTTCATGCGAAATGGCTAAAAGAAATGTTTCACATTTTTTACACTCAAACAGTGTCTCCTGTCATATGCTGAACTGGTCGCATTGTGGATTTGGCCTAAAACATGATTTTGGACAATGTTCATGGAACTCAGCTTAAAACGTACTTGCAGACTTGAAAACCCTTGCCTATTGTACAGCGCGCCTGTCCTTCCAGTGCTGAACGAAAACCCATGATTTTGGACCCTGTTTTCATGCGAAATGGCTAAAAGAAATGTTTCACATTTGTTACACTCAAACAGTGTCTCCTGTCATATGCTGAACTCGTCGCATTGTGGATTTGGCCTAAAACATGATTTTGGACAATGTTAATGGAACTCAGCTTAAAACGTACTTGCAGACTTGAAAACCTTTGCCTAGTGTAGAGCGCACCTGTACTTCCAGTGCTGAACGAAAATCCATGATTTTGGACCCTGTTTTTATGCGAAATAGCTAAAAGAAATGTTTCACGTTTGTTACACTCAAACAGTGTCTCCTGTCATATGCTGAACTGGTCGCATTGTGGATTTGGCCTAAAACATGATTTTGGACAATGCTCATGGAACTCAGCTTAAAACGTACTTGCAGACTTGAAAACCCTTGCCTATTGTACAGCGCGCCTGTACTTCCAGTGCTGAACGAAAACCAATGATTTTGGACCCTGTGTTCATGCGAAATGGCTAAAATAATTGTTTCACGTTTGTTACACTCAAACAGTGTCTCCTGTCATATGCTGAACTGGTCGCATTGTGGATTTGGCCTAAAATATGATTTTGGACAATGTTCATGGAACTCAGCTTAAAACTTACTTGCAGACTTGAAAACCCTTGCCTATTGTAGAGGGCGCCTGTCCTTCCAGTGCTGAACGAAAACCCATGATTTTGGACCCTGTTTTCATGCGAAATGGCTAAAAGAAATGTTTCACGTTTGTTACACTCAAACAGTGTCTCCTGTCATATGCTGAACTTGTCGCATTGTGGATTTGGGTTAAAACATGATTTTGGACAATGTTAATGGAACTCAGCTTAAAACGTACTTGCAGACTTGAAAACCTTTGCCTATTGTAGAGCGCACCTGTACTTCCAGTGCCGAACGAAAACCCATGATTTTGGACCCTGTGTTCATGCGAAATGGCTAAAAGAAATGTTTCACGTTTGTTACACTCAAACAGTGTCTCCTGTCATATGCTGAACTGGTCGCATTGTGGATTTGGCCTAAAATATGATTTTGGACAATGTTCATGTAACTCAGCTTAAAACGTACTTGCAGACTTGAAAACCCTTGCCTATTGTAGAGCGCACCTGTACTTCCAGTGCTGAACGAAAACCCATGATTTTGGACCCTGTTTTTATGCGAAATAGCTAAAAGAAATGTTTCACGTTTGTTACACTCAAACAGTGTCTCCTGTCATATGCTGAACTGGTCGCATTGTGGATTTGGCCTAAAACATGATTTTGGACAATGCTCATGTAACTCAGCTTAAAACGTACTTGCAGACTTGAAAACCCTTGCCTATTGTACAGCGCGCCTGTACTTCCAGTGCTGAACGAAAACCAATGATTTTGGACCCTGTGTTCATGCGAAATGGCTAAAATAATTGTTTCACGTTTGTTACACTCAAACAGTGTCTCCTGTCATATGCTGAACTGGTCGCATTGTGGATTTGGCCTAAAATATGATTTTGGACAATGTTCATGGAACTCAGCTTAAAACTTACTTGCAGACTTGAAAACCCTTGCCTATTGTAGAGAGCGCCTGTCCTTCCAGTGCTGAACGAAAACCCATGATTTTGGACCCTGTTTTCATGCGAAATGGCTAAAAGAAATGTTTCACGTTTGTTACACTCAAACAGTGTCTCCTGTCATATGCTGAACTGGTCGCATTGTGGATTTGGCCTAAAATATGATTTTGGACAATGTTCATGGAACTCAGCTTAAAACGTACTTGCAGACTTGAAAAACCTTGCCTATTGTAGAGCGCGCCTGTCCTTCCAGTGCTGAACGAAAACCCATGATTTTGGACCCTGTTTTCATGCGAAATGGCTAAAAGAAATGTTTCACGTTTGTTACACTCAAACAGTGTCTCCTGTCATATGCTGAACTGGTCGCATTGTGGATTTGGCCTAAAATATGATTTTGGACAATGTTCATGTAACTCAGCTTAAAACGTACTTGCAGACTTGAAAACCCTTGCCTATTGTAGAGCGCACCTGTACTTCCAGTGCTGAACGAAAACCCATGATTTTGGACCCTGTTTTTATGCGAAATAGCTAAAAGAAATGTTTCACGTTTGTTACACTCAAACAGTGTCTCCTGTCATATGCTGAACTGGTCGCATTGTGGATTTGGCCTAAAACATGATTTTGGACAATGCTCATGTAACTCAGCTTAAAACGTACTTGCAGACTTGAAAACCCTTGCCTATTGTACAGCGCGCCTGTACTTCCAGTGCTGAACGAAAACCAATGATTTTGGACCCTGTGTTCATGCGAAATGGCTAAAATAATTGTTTCACGTTTGTTACACTCAAACAGTGTCTCCTGTCATATGCTGAACTGGTCGCATTGTGGATTTGGCCTAAAACATGATTTTGGACAATGTTCATGGAACTCAGCTTAAAACGTACTTGCAGACTTGAAAACCCTTGCCTATTGTAGAGCGCGCCTGTACTTCCAGTGCTGAACGAAAACCAATGATTTTGGACCCTGTGTTCATGCGAAATGGCTAAAATAATTGTTTCACGTTTGTTACACTCAAACAGTGTCTCCTGTCATATGCTGAACTGGTCGCATTGTGGATTTGGCCTAAAATATGATTTTGGACAATGTTCATGGAACTCAGCTTAAAACTTACTTGCAGACTTGAAAACCCTTGCCTATTGTAGAGGGCGCCTGTCCTTCCATTGCTGAACGAAAACCCATGATTTTGGACCCTGTTTTCATGCGAAATGGCTAAAAGAAATGTTTCACGTTTGTTACACTCAAACAGTGTCTCCTGTCATATGCTGAACTGGTCGCATTGTGGATTTGGCCTAAAATATGATTTTGGACAATGTTCATGGAACTCAGCTTAAAACGTACTTGCAGACTTGAAAACCCTTGCCTATTGTAGAGCGCGCCTGTCCTTCCAGTGCTGAACGAAAACCCATGATTTTGGACCCTGTTTTCATGCGAAATGGCTAAAAGAAATGTTTCACGTTTGTTACACTCAAACAGTGTCTCCTGTCATATGCTGAACTGGTCGCATTGTGGATTTGGCCTAAAATATGATTTTGGACAATGTTCATGTAACTCAGCTTAAAACGTACTTGCAGACTTGAAAACCCTTGCCTATTGTAGAGCGCACCTGTACTTCCAGTGCTGAACGAAAACCCATGATTTTGGACCCTGTTTTTATGCGAAATAGCTAAAAGAAATGTTTCACGTTTGTTACACTCAAACAGTGTCTCCTGTCATATGCTGAACTGGTCGCATTGTGGATTTGGCCTAAAACATGATTTTGGACAATGCTCATGTAACTCAGCTTAAAACGTACTTGCAGACTTGAAAACCCTTGCCTATTGTACAGCGCGCCTGTACTTCCAGTGCTGAACGAAAACCAATGATTTTGGACCCTGTGTTCATGCGAAATGGCTAAAATAATTGTTTCACGTTTGTTACACTCAAACAGTGTCTCCTGTCATATGCTGAACTGGTCGCATTGTGGATTTGGCCTAAAATATGATTTTGGACAATGTTCATGGAACTCAGCTTAAAACTTACTTGCAGACTTGAAAACCCTTGCCTATTGTAGAGGGCGCCTGTCCTTCCAATGCTGAACGAAAACCCATGATTTTGGACCCTGTTTTCATGCGAAATGGCTAAAAGAAATGTTTCACATTTGTTACACTCAAACAGTGTCTCCTGTCATATGCTGAACTGGTCGCATTGTGGATTTGGCCTAAAACATGATTTTGGACAATGCTCATGGAACTCAGCTTAAAACGTACTTGCAGACTTGAAAACCCTTGCCTATTGTACAGCGCGCCTGTACTTCCAGTGCTGAACGAAAACCAATGATTTTGGACCCTGTGTTCATGCGAAATGGCTAAAATAATTGTTTCACGTTTGTTACACTCAAACAGTGTCTCCTGTCATATGCTGAACTGGTCGCATTGTGGATTTGGCCTAAAATATGATTTTGGACAATGTTCATGGAACTCAGCTTAAAACTTACTTGCAGACTTGAAAACCCTTGCCTATTGTAGAGGGCGCCTGTCCTTCCAATGCTGAACGAAAACCCATGATTTTGGACCCTGTTTTCATGCGAAATGGCTAAAAGAAATGTTTCACATTTGTTACACTCAAACAGTGTCTCCTGTCATATGCTGAACTGGTCGCATTGTGGATTTGGCCTAAAACATGATTTTGGACAATGCTCATGGAACTCAGCTTAAAACGTACTTGCAGACTTGAAAACCCTTGCCTATTGTACAGCGCGCCTGTCCTTCCAGTGCTGAACGAAAACCCATGATTTTGGACCCTGTTTTCATGCGAAATGGCTAAAAGAAATGTTTCACATTTTTTACACTCAAACAGTGTCTCCTGTCATATGCTGAACTGGTCGCATTGTGGATTTGGCCTAAAACATGATTTTGGACAATGTTCATGGAACTCAGCTTAAAACGTACTTGCAGACTTGAAAACCCTTGCCTATTGTACAGCGCGCCTGTCCTTCCAGTGCTGAACGAAAACCCATGATTTTGGACCCTGTTTTCATGCGAAATGGCTAAAAGAAATGTTTCACATTTGTTACACTCAAACAGTGTCTCCTGTCATATGCTGAACTGGTCGCATTGTGGATTTGGCCTAAAACATGATTTTGGACAATGTTAATGGAACTCAGCTTAAAACGTACTTGCAGACTTGAAAACCTTTGCCTAGTGTAGAGCGCACCTGTACTTCCAGTGCTGAACGAAAACCAATGATTTTGGACCCTGTGTTCATGCGAAATGGCTAAAATAATTGTTTCACGTTTGTTACACTCAAACAGTGTCTCCTGTCATATGCTGAACTGGTCGCATTGTGGATTTGGCCTAAAATATGATTTTGGACAATGTTCATGGAACTCAGCTTAAAACTTACTTGCAGACTTGAAAACCCTTGCCTATTGTAGAGGGCGCCTGTCCTTCCAATGCTGAACGAAAACCCATGATTTTGGACCCTGTTTTCATGCGAAATGGCTAAAAGAAATGTTTCACATTTGTTACACTCAAACAGTGTCTCCTGTCATATGCTGAACTGGTCGCATTGTGGATTTGGCCTAAAACATGATTTTGGACAATGCTCATGGAACTCAGCTTAAAACGTACTTGCAGACTTGAAAACCCTTGCCTATTGTACAGCGCGCCTGTCCTTCCAGTGCTGAACGAAAACCCATGATTTTGGACCCTGTTTTCATGCGAAATGGCTAAAAGAAATGTTTCACATTTTTTACACTCAAACAGTGTCTCCTGTCATATGCTGAACTGGTCGCATTGTGGATTTGGCCTAAAACATGATTTTGGACAATGTTCATGGAACTCAGCTTAAAACGTACTTGCAGACTTGAAAACCCTTGCCTATTGTACAGCGCGCCTGTCCTTCCAGTGCTGAACGAAAACCCATGATTTTGGACCCTGTTTTCATGCGAAATGGCTAAAAGAAATGTTTCACATTTGTTACACTCAAACAGTGTCTCCTGTCATATGCTGAACTCGTCGCATTGTGGATTTGGCCTAAAACATGATTTTGGACAATGTTAATGGAACTCAGCTTAAAACGTACTTGCAGACTTGAAAACCTTTGCCTAGTGTAGAGCGCACCTGTACTTCCAGTGCTGAACGAAAATCCATGATTTTGGACCCTGTTTTTATGCGAAATAGCTAAAAGAAATGTTTCACGTTTGTTACACTCAAACAGTGTCTCCTGTCATATGCTGAACTGGTCGCATTGTGGATTTGGCCTAAAACATGATTTTGGACAATGCTCATGGAACTCAGCTTAAAACGTACTTGCAGACTTGAAAACCCTTGCCTATTGTACAGCGCGCCTGTACTTCCAGTGCTGAACGAAAACCAATGATTTTGGACCCTGTGTTCATGCGAAATGGCTAAAATAATTGTTTCACGTTTGTTACACTCAAACAGTGTCTCCTGTCATATGCTGAACTGGTCGCATTGTGGATTTGGCCTAAAATATGATTTTGGACAATGTTCATGGAACTCAGCTTAAAACTTACTTGCAGACTTGAAAACCCTTGCCTATTGTAGAGGGCGCCTGTCCTTCCAGTGCTGAACGAAAACCCATGATTTTGGACCCTGTTTTCATGCGAAATGGCTAAAAGAAATGTTTCACGTTTGTTACACTCAAACAGTGTCTCCTGTCATATGCTGAACTTGTCGCATTGTGGATTTGGGTTAAAACATGATTTTGGACAATGTTAATGGAACTCAGCTTAAAACGTACTTGCAGACTTGAAAACCTTTGCCTATTGTAGAGCGCACCTGTACTTCCAGTGCCGAACGAAAACCCATGATTTTGGACCCTGTTTTTATGCGAAATAGCTAAAAGAAATGTTTCACGTTTGTTACAATCAAACAGTGTCTCCTGTCATATGCTGAACTGGTCGCATTGTGGATTTGGCCTAAAACATGATTTTGGACAATGCTCATGTAACTCAGCTTAAAACGTACTTGCAGACTTGAAAACCCTTGCCTATTGTACAGCGCGCCTGTACTTCCAGTGCTGAACGAAAACCAATGATTTTGGACCCTGTGTTCATGCGAAATGGCTAAAATAATTGTTTCACGTTTGTTACACTCAAACAGTGTCTCCTGTCATATGCTGAACTGGTCGCATTGTGGATTTGGCCTAAAACATGATTTTGGACAATGTTCATGGAACTCAGCTTAAAACGTACTTGCAGACTTGAAAACCCTTGCCTATTGTACAGCGCGCCTGTCCTTCCAGTGCTGAACGAAAACCCATGATTTTGGACCCTGTTTTCATGCGAAATGGCTAAAAGAAATGTTTCACATTTGTTACACTCAAACAGTGTCTCCTGTCATATGCTGAACTGGTCGCATTGTGGATTTGGCCTAAAACATGATTTTGGACAATGTTCATGGAACTCAGCTTAAAACGTACTTGCAGACTTGAAAACCCTTGCCTATTGTACAGCGCGCCTGTCCTTCCAGTGCTGAACGAAAACCCATGATTTTGGACCCTGTTTTCATGCGAAATGGCTAAAAGAAATGTTTCACATTTGTTACACTCAAACAGTGTCTCCTGTCATATGCTGAACTCGTCGCATTGTGGATTTGGCCTAAAACATGATTTTGGACAATGTTAATGGAACTCAGCTTAAAACGTACTTGCAGACTTGAAAACCTTTGCCTAGTGTAGAGCGCACCTGTACTTCCAGTGCTGAACGAAAATCCATGATTTTGGACCCTGTTTTTATGCGAAATAGCTAAAAGAAATGTTTCACGTTTGTTACACTCAAACAGTGTCTCCTGTCATATGCTGAACTGGTCGCATTGTGGATTTGGCCTAAAACATGATTTTGGACAATGCTCATGGAACTCAGCTTAAAACGTACTTGCAGACTTGAAAACCCTTGCCTATTGTACAGCGCGCCTGTACTTCCAGTGCTGAACGAAAACCAATGATTTTGGACCCTGTGTTCATGCGAAATGGCTAAAATAATTGTTTCACGTTTGTTACACTCAAACAGTGTCTCCTGTCATATGCTGAACTGGTCGCATTGTGGATTTGGCCTAAAATATGATTTTGGACAATGTTCATGGAACTCAGCTTAAAACTTACTTGCAGACTTGAAAACCCTTGCCTATTGTAGAGGGCGCCTGTCCTTCCAGTGCTGAACGAAAACCCATGATTTTGGACCCTGTTTTCATGCGAAATGGCTAAAAGAAATGTTTCACGTTTGTTACACTCAAACAGTGTCTCCTGTCATATGCTGAACTTGTCGCATTGTGGATTTGGGTTAAAACATGATTTTGGACAATGTTAATGGAACTCAGCTTAAAACGTACTTGCAGACTTGAAAACCTTTGCCTATTGTAGAGCGCACCTGTACTTCCAGTGCCGAACGAAAACCCATGATTTTGGACCCTGTTTTTATGCGAAATAGCTAAAAGAAATGTTTCACGTTTGTTACAATCAAACAGTGTCTCCTGTCATATGCTGAACTGGTCGCATTGTGGATTTGGCCTAAAACATGATTTTGGACAATGCTCATGTAACTCAGCTTAAAACGTACTTGCAGACTTGAAAACCCTTGCCTATTGTACAGCGCGCCTGTACTTCCAGTGCTGAACGAAAACCAATGATTTTGGACCCTGTGTTCATGCGAAATGGCTAAAATAATTGTTTCACGTTTGTTACACTCAAACAGTGTCTCCTGTCATATGCTGAACTGGTCGCATTGTGGATTTGGCCTAAAACATGATTTTGGACAATGTTCATGGAACTCAGCTTAAAACGTACTTGCAGACTTGAAAACCCTTGCCTATTGTACAGCGCGCCTGTCCTTCCAGTGCTGAACGAAAACCCATGATTTTGGACCCTGTTTTCATGCGAAATGGCTAAAAGAAATGTTTCACATTTGTTACACTCAAACAGTGTCTCCTGTCATATGCTGAACTGGTCGCATTGTGGATTTGGCCTAAAACATGATTTTGGACAATGTTCATGGAACTCAGCTTAAAACGTACTTGCAGACTTGAAAACCCTTGCCTATTGTAGAGCGCGCCTGTCCTTCCAGTGCTGAACGAAAACCCATGATTTTGGACCCTGTTTTCATGCGAAATGGCTAAAATAATTGTTTCACGTTTGTTACACTCAAACAGTGTCTCCTGTCATATGCTGAACTGGTCGCATTGTGGATTTGGGTTAAAACATGATTTTGGACAATGTTAATGGAACTCAGCTTAAAACGTACTTGCAGACTTGAAAACCTTTGCCTAGTGTAGAGCGCACCTGTACTTCCAGTGCTGAACGAAAACCCATGATTTTGGACCCTGTTTTTATGCGAAATAGCTAAAAGAAATGTTTCACGTTTGTTACACTCAAACAGTGTCTCCTGTCATATGCTGAACTGGTCGCATTGTGGATTTGGCCTAAAACATGATTTTGGACAATGCTCATGGAACTCAGCTTAAAACGTACTTGCAGACTTGAAAACCCTTGCCTATTGTACAGCGCGCCTGTACTTCCAGTGCTGAACGAAAACCAATGATTTTGGACCCTGTGTTCATGCGAAATGGCTAAAATAATTGTTTCACGTTTGTTACACTCAAACAGTGTCTCCTGTCATATGCTGAACTGGTCGCATTGTGGATTTGGCCTAAAATATGATTTTGGACAATGTTCATGGAACTCAGCTTAAAACTTACTTGCAGACTTGAAAACCCTTGCCTATTGTAGAGGGCGCCTGTCCTTCCAGTGCTGAACGAAAACCCATGATTTTGGACCCTGTTTTCATGCGAAATGGCTAAAAGAAATGTTTCACGTTTGTTACACTCAAACAGTGTCTCCTGTCATATGCTGAACTGGTCGCATTGTGGATTTGGGTTAAAACATGATTTTGGACAATGTTAATGGAACTCAGCTTAAAACGTACTTGCAGACTTGAAAACCTTTGCCTATTGTAGAGCGCACCTGTACTTCCAGTGCCGAACGAAAACCCATGATTTTGGACCCTGTTTTTATGCGAAATAGCTAAAAGAAATGTTTCACGTTTGTTACACTCAAACAGTGTCTCCTGTCATATGCTGAACTGGTCGCATTGTGGATTTGGCCTAAAACATGATTTTGGACAATGCTCATGTAACTCAGCTTAAAACGTACTTGCAGACTTGAAAACCCTTGCCTATTGTACAGCGCGCCTGTACTTCCAGTGCTGAACGAAAACCAATGATTTTGGACCCTGTGTTCATGCGAAATGGCTAAAATAATTGTTTCACGTTTGTTACACTCAAACAGTGTCTCCTGTCATATGCTGAACTGGTCGCATTGTGGATTTGGCCTAAAATATGATTTTGGACAATGTTCATGGAACTCAGCTTAAAACTTACTTGCAGACTTGAAAACCCTTGCCTATTGTAGAGCGCGCCTGTCCTTCCAGTGCTGAACGAAAACCCATGATTTTGGACCCTGTTTTCATGCGAAATGGCTAAAAGAAATGTTTCACGTTTGTTACACTCAAACAGTGTCTCCTGTCATATGCTGAACTGGTCGCATTGTGGATTTGGCCTAAAATATGATTTTGGACAATGTTCATGGAACTCAGCTTAAAACGTACTTGCAGACTTGAAAACCCTTGCCTATTGTAGAGCGCGCCTGTCCTTCCAGTGCTGAACGAAAACCCATGATTTTGGACCCTGTTTTCATGCGAAATGGCTAAAAGAAATGTTTCACGTTTGTTACACTCAAACAGTGTCTCCTGTCATATGCTGAACTGGTCGCATTGTGGATTTGGCCTAAAATATGATTTTGGACAATGTTCATGGAACTCAGCTTAAAACGTACTTGCAGACTTGAAAACCCTTGCCTATTGTAGATGGCGCCTGTCCTTCCAGTGCTGAACGAAAACCCATGATTTTGGACCCTATTTTCATGCGAAATGGCTAAAAGAAATGTTTCACGTTTGTTACACTCAAACAGTGTCTCCTGTCATATGCTGAACTGGTCGCATTGTGGATTTGGCCTAAAATATGATTTTGGACAATGTTCATGTAACTCAGCTTAAAACGTACTTGCAGACTTGAAAACCCTTGCCTATTGTAGAGCGCACCTGTACTTCCAGTGCTGAACGAAAACCCATGATTTTGGACCCTGTTTTTATGCGAAATAGCTAAAAGAAATGTTTCACGTTTGTTACACTCAAACAGTGTCTCCTGTCATATGCTGAACTGGTCGCATTGTGGATTTGGCCTAAAACATGATTTTGGACAATGCTCATGTAACTCAGCTTAAAACATACTTGCAGACTTGAAAACCCTTGCCTATTGTACAGCGCGCCTGTACTTCCAGTGCTGAACGAAAACCAATGATTTTGGACCCTGTGTTCATGCGAAATGGCTAAAATAATTGTTTCACGTTTGTTACACTCAAACAGTGTCTCCTGTCATATGCTGAACTGGTCGCATTGTGGATTTGGCCTAAAATATGATTTTGGACAATGTTCATGGAACTCAGCTTAAAACTTACTTGCAGACTTGAAAACCCTTGCCTATTGTAGAGGGCGCCTGTCCTTCCAGTGCTGAACGAAAACCCATGATTTTGGACCCTGTTTTCATGCGAAATGGCTAAAAGAAATGTTTCACGTTTGTTACACTCAAACAGTGTCTCCTGTCATATGCTGAACTGGTCACATTGTGGATTTGGCCTAAAATATGATTTTGGACAATGTTCATGGAACTCAGCTTAAAACGTACTTGCAGACTTGAAAACCTTTGCCTATTGTAGAGCGCACCTGTACTTCCAGTGCTGAACGAAAACCCATGATTTTGGACCCTGTTTTTATGCGAAATAGCTAAAAGAAATGTTTCACGTTTGTTACACTCAAACAGTGTCTCCTGTCATATGCTGAACTGGTCGCATTGTGGATTTGGCCTAAAACATGATTTTGGACAATGCTCATGTAACTCAGCTTAAAACGTACTTGCAGACTTGAAAACCCTTGCCTATTGTACAGCGCGCCTGTACTTCCAGTGCTGAACGAAAACCAATGATTTTGGACCCTGTGTTCATGCGAAATGGCTAAAATAATTGTTTCACGTTTGTTACACTCAAACAGTGTCTCCTGTCATATGCTGAACTGGTCGCATTGTGGATTTGGCCTAAAACATGATTTTGGACAATGTTCATGGAACTCAGCTTAAAACGTACTTGCAGACTTGAAAACCCTTGCCTATTGTAGAGCGCGCCTGTCCTTCCAGTGCTGAACGAAAACCCATGATTTTGGACCCTGTTTTCATGCGAAATGGCTAAAATAATTGTTTCACGTTTGTTACACTCAAACAGTGTCTCCTGTCATATGCTGAACTGGTCGCATTGTGGATTTGGGTTAAAACATGATTTTGGACAATGTTAATGGAACTCAGCTTAAAAAGTACTTGCAGACTTGAAAACCTTTGCCTATTGTAGAGCGCACCTGTACTTCCAGTGCTGAACGAAAACCCATGATTTTGGACCCTGTTTTTATGCGAAATAGCTAAAAGAAATGTTTCACGTTTGTTACACTCAAACAGTGTCTCCTGTCATATGCTGAACTGGTCGCATTGTGGATTTGGCCTAAAACATGATTTTGGACAATGCTCATGGAACTCAGCTTAAAACGTACTTGCAGACTTGAAAACCCTTGCCTATTGTACAGCGCGCCTGTACTTCCAGTGCTGAACGAAAACCAATGATTTTGGACCCTGTGTTCATGCGAAATGGCTAAAATAATTGTTTCACGTTTGTTACACTCAAACAGTGTCTCCTGTCATATGCTGAACTGGTCGCATTGTGGATTTGGCCTAAAACATGATTTTGGACAATGTTCATGGAACTCAGCTTAAAACGTACTTGCAGACTTGAAAACCCTTGCCTATTGTAGAGCGCGCCTGTCCTTCCAGTGCTGAACGAAAACCCATGATTTTGGACCCTGTTTTTATGCGAAATAGCTAAAAGAAATGTTTCACGTTTGTTACACTCAAACAGTGTCTCCTGTCATATGCTGAACTGGTCGCATTGTGGATTTGGCCTAAAACATGATTTTGGACAATGCTCATGTAACTCAGCTTAAAACGTACTTGCAGACTTGAAAACCCTTGCCTATTGTACAGCGCGCCTGTACTTCCAGTGCTGAACGAAAACCAATGATTTTGGACCCTGTGTTCATGCGAAATGGCTAAAATAATTGTTTCACGTTTGTTACACTCAAACAGTGTCTCCTGTCATATGCTGAACTGGTCGCATTGTGGATTTGGCCTAAAACATGATTTTGGACAATGTTCATGGAACTCAGCTTAAAACGTACTTGCAGACTTGAAAACCCTTGCCTATTGTAGAGCGCGCCTGTACTTCCAGTGCTGAACGAAAACCAATGATTTTGGACCCTGTGTTCATGCGAAATGGCTAAAATAATTGTTTCACGTTTGTTACACTCAAACAGTGTCTCCTGTCATATGCTGAACTGGTCGCATTGTGGATTTGGCCTAAAACATGATTTTGGACAATGCTCATGGAACTCAGCTTAAAACGTACTTGCAGACTTGAAAACCCTTGCCTATTGTACAGCGCGCCTGTACTTCCAGTGCTGAACGAAAACCAATGATTTTGGACCCTGTGTTCATGCGAAATGGCTAAAATAATTGTTTCACGTTTGTTACACTCAAACAGTGTCTCCTGTCATATGCTGAACTGGTCGCATTGTGGATTTGGCCTAAAATATGATTTTGGACAATGTTCATGGAACTCAGCTTAAAACTTACTTGCAGACTTGAAAACCCTTGCCTATTGTAGAGGGCGCCTGTCCTTCCAGTGCTGAACGAAAACCCATGATTTTGGACCCTGTTTTCATGCGAAATGGCTAAAAGAAATGTTTCACGTTTGTTACACTCAAACAGTGTCTCCTGTCATATGCTGAACTGGTCGCATTGTGGATTTGGGTTAAAACATGATTTTGGACAATGTTAATGGAACTCAGCTTAAAACGTACTTGCAGACTTGAAAACCTTTGCCTATTGTAGAGCGCACCTGTACTTCCAGTGCCGAACGAAAACCCATGATTTTGGACCCTGTTTTTATGCGAAATAGCTAAAAGAAATGTTTCACGTTTGTTACACTCAAACAGTGTCTCCTGTCATATGCTGAACTGGTCGCATTGTGGATTTGGCCTAAAACATGATTTTGGACAATGCTCATGTAACTCAGCTTAAAACGTACTTGCAGACTTGAAAACCCTTGCCTATTGTACAGCGCGCCTGTACTTCCAGTGCTGGACGAAAACCAATGATTTTGGACCCTGTGTTCATGCGAAATGGCTAAAATAATTGTTTCACGTTTGTTACACTCAAACAGTGTCTCCTGTCATATGCTGAACTGGTCGCATTGTGGATTTGGCCTAAAATATGATTTTGGACAATGTTCATGGAACTCAGCTTAAAACTTACTTGCAGACTTGAAAACCCTTGCCTATTGTAGAGGGCGCCTGTCCTTCCAGTGCTGAACGAAAACCCATGATTTTGGACCCTGTTTTCATGCGAAATGGCTAAAAGAAATGTTTCACGTTTGTTACACTCAAACAGTGTCTCCTGTCATATGCTGAACTGGTCGCATTGTGGATTTGGCCTAAAATATGATTTTGGACAATGTTCATGGAACTCAGCTTAAAACGTACTTGCAGACTTGAAAACCCTTGCCTATTGTAGAGCGCGCCTGTCCTTCCAGTGCTGAACGAAAACCCATGATTTTGGACCCTGTTTTCATGCGAAATGGCTAAAAGAAATGTTTCACGTTTGTTACACTCAAACAGTGTCTCCTGTCATATGCTGAACTGGTCGCATTGTGGATTTGGCCTAAAATATGATTTTGGACAATGTTCATGGAACTCAGCTTAAAACGTACTTGCAGACTTGAAAACCCTTGCCTATTGTAGAGCGCGCCTGTCCTTCCAGTGCTGAACGAAAACCCATGATTTTGGACCCTGTTTTCATGCGAAATGGCTAAAAGAAATGTTTCACGTTTGTTACACTCAAACAGTGTCTCCTGTCATATGCTGAACTGGTCGCATTGTGGATTTGGCCTAAAATATGATTTTGGACAATGTTCATGGAACTCAGCTTAAAACGTACTTGCAGACTTGAAAACCCTTGCCTATTGTAGATGGCGCCTGTCCTTCCAGTGCTGAACGAAAACCCATGATTTTGGACCCTGTTTTCATGCGAAATGGCTAAAAGAAATGTTTCACGTTTGTTACACTCAAACAGTGTCTCCTGTCATATGCTGAACTGGTCGCATTGTGGATTTGGCCTAAAATATGATTTTGGACAATGTTCATGTAACTCAGCTTAAAACGTACTTGCAGACTTGAAAACCCTTGCCTATTGTAGAGCGCACCTGTACTTCCAGTGCTGAACGAAAACCCATGATTTTGGACCCTGTTTTCATGCGAAATGGCTAAAAGAAATGTTTCACGTTTGTTACACTCAAACAGTGTCTCCTGTCATATGCTGAACTGGTCGCATTGTGGATTTGGCCTAAAATATGATTTTGGACAATGTTCATGGAACTCAGCTTAAAACGTACTTGCAGACTTGAAAACCCTTGCCTATTGTAGAGCGCGCCTGTCCTTCCAGTGCTGAACGAAAACCCATGATTTTGGACCCTGTTTTCATGCGAAATGGCTAAAAGAAATGTTTCACGTTTGTTACACTCAAACAGTGTCTCCTGTCATATGCTGAACTGGTCGCATTGTGGATTTGGCCTAAAATATGATTTTGGACAATGTTCATGGAACTCAGCTTAAAACGTACTTGCAGACTTGAAAACCCTTGCCTATTGTAGAGCGCGCCTGTCCTTCCAGTGCTGAACGAAAACCCATGATTTTGGACCCTGTTTTCATGCGAAATGGCTAAAAGAAATGTTTCACGTTTGTTACACTCAAACAGTGTCTCCTGTCATATGCTGAACTGGTCGCATTGTGGATTTGGCCTAAAATATGATTTTGGACAATGTTCATGGAACTCAGCTTAAAACGTACTTGCAGACTTGAAAACCCTTGCCTATTGTAGATGGCGCCTGTCCTTCCAGTGCTGAACGAAAACCCATGATTTTGGACCCTGTTTTCATGCGAAATGGCTAAAAGAAATGTTTCACGTTTGTTACACTCAAACAGTGTCTCCTGTCATATGCTGAACTGGTCGCATTGTGGATTTGGCCTAAAATATGATTTTGGACAATGTTCATGTAACTCAGCTTAAAACGTACTTGCAGACTTGAAAACCCTTGCCTATTGTAGAGCGCACCTGTACTTCCAGTGCTGAACGAAAACCCATGATTTTGGACCCTGTTTTTATGCGAAATAGCTAAAAGAAATGTTTCACGTTTGTTACACTCAAACAGTGTCTCCTGTCATATGCTGAACTGGTCGCATTGTGGATTTGGCCTAAAACATGATTTTGGACAATGCTCATGTAACTCAGCTTAAAACGTACTTGCAGACTTGAAAACCCTTGCCTATTGTACAGCGCGCCTGTACTTCCAGTGCTGAACGAAAACCAATGATTTTGGACCCTGTGTTCATGCGAAATGGCTAAAATAATTGTTTCACGTTTGTTACACTCAAACAGTGTCTCCTGTCATATGCTGAACTGGTCGCATTGTGGATTTGGCCTAAAATATGATTTTGGACAATGTTCATGGAACTCAGCTTAAAACTTACTTGCAGACTTGCAAACCCTTGCCTATTGTAGAGGGCGCCTGTCCTTCCAGTGCTGAACGAAAACCCATGATTTTGGACCCTGTTTTCATGCGAAATGGCTAAAAGAAATGTTTCACGTTTGTTACACTCAAACAGTGTCTCCTGTCATATGCTGAACTGGTCGCATTGTGGATTTGGCCTAAAATATGATTTTGGACAATGTTCATGGAACTCAGCTTAAAACGTACTTGCAGACTTGAAAACCTTTGCCTATTGTAGAGCGCACCTGTACTTCCAGTGCTGAACGAAAACCCATGATTTTGGACCCTGTTTTTATGCGAAATAGCTAAAAGAAATGTTTCACGTTTGTTACACTCAAACAGTGTCTCCTGTCATATGCTGAACTGGTCGCATTGTGGATTTGGCCTAAAATATGATTTTGGACAATGTTCATGGAACTCAGCTTAAAACTTACTTGCAGACTTGAAAACCCTTGCCTATTGTAGAGGGCGCCTGTCCTTCCAGTGCTGAACGAAAACCCATGATTTTGGACCCTGTTTTCATGCGAAATGGCTAAAAGAAATGTTTCACGTTTGTTACACTCAAACAGTGTCTCCTGTCATATGCTGAACTGGTCGCATTGTGGATTTGGCCTAAAATATGATTTTGGACAATGTTCATGGAACTCAGCTTAAAACGTACTTGCAGACTTGAAAACCTTTGCCTATTGTAGAGCGCACCTGTACTTCCAGTGCTGAACGAAAACCCATGATTTTGGACCCTGTTTTTATGCGAAATAGCTAAAAGAAATGTTTCACGTTTGTTACACTCAAACAGTGTCTCCTGTCATATGCTGAACTGGTCGCATTGTGGATTTGGCCTAAAATATGATTTTGGACAATGTTCATGGAACTCAGCTTAAAACTTACTTGCAGACTTGAAAACCCTTGCCTATTGTAGAGGGCGCCTGTCCTTCCAGTGCTGAACGAAAACCCATGATTTTGGACCCTGTTTTCATGCGAAATGGCTAAAATAAATGTTTCACGTTTGTTACACTCAAACAGTGTCTCCTGTCATATGCTGAACTGGTCGCATTGTGGATTTGGCCTAAAATATGATTTTGGACAATGTTCATGGAACGCAGCTTAAAACGTACTTGCAGACTTGAAAACCCTTGCCTATTGTAGAGCGCGCCTGTCCTTCCAGTGCTGAACGAAAACCCATGATTTTGGACCCTGTTTTCATGCGAAATGGCTAAAAGAAATGTTTCACGTTTGTTACACTCAAACAGTGTCTCCTGTCATATGCTGAACTGGTCGCATTGTGGATTTGGCCTAAAATATGATTTTGGACAATGTTCATGGAACTCAGCTGAAAACGTACTTGCAGACTTGAAAACCCTTGCCTATTGTAGAGCGCGCCTGTCCTTCCAGTGCTGAACGAAAACCCATGATTTTGGACCCTGTTTTCATGCGAAATGGCTAAAAGAAATGTTTCACGTTTGTTACACTCAAACAGTGTCTCCTGTCATATGCTGAACTGGTCGCATTGTGGATTTGGCCTAAAATATGATTTTGGACAATGTTCATGGAACTCAGCTTAAAACGTACTTGCAGACTTGAAAACCTTTGCCTATTGTAGAGCGCACCTGTACTTCCAGTGCTGAACGAAAACCCATGATTTTGGACCCTGTTTTTATGCGAAATAGCTAAAAGAAATGTTTCACGTTTGTTACACTCAAACAGTGTCTCCTGTCATATGCTGAACTGGTCGCATTGTGGATTTGGCCTAAAATATGATTTTGGACAATGTTCATGGAACTCAGCTTAAAACTTACTTGCAGACTTGAAAACCCTTGCCTATTGTAGAGGGCGCCTGTCCTTCCAGTGCTGAACGAAAACCCATGATTTTGGACCCTGTTTTCATGCGAAATGGCTAAAATAAATGTTTCACGTTTGTTACACTCAAACAGTGTCTCCTGTCATATGCTGAACTGGTCGCATTGTGGATTTGGCCTAAAATATGATTTTGGACAATGTTCATGGAACGCAGCTTAAAACGTACTTGCACTCTTGAAAACCCTTGCCTATTGTAGAGCGCGCCTGTCCTTCCAGTGCTGAACGAAAACCCATGATTTTGGACCCTGTTTTCATGCGAAATGGCTAAAAGAAATGTTTCACGTTTGTTACACTCAAACAGTGTCTCCTGTCATATGCTGAACTGGTCGCATTGTGGATTTGGCCTAAAATATGATTTTGGACAATGTTCATGGAACTCAGCTTAAAACGTACTTGCAGACTTGAAAACCCTTGCCTATTGTAGAGCGCGCCTGTCCTTCCAGTGCTGAACGAAAACCCATGATTTTGGACCCTGTTTTCATGCGAAATGGCTAAAAGAAATGTTTCACGTTTGTTACACTCAAACAGTGTCTCCTGTCATATGCTGAACTGGTCGCATTGTGGATTTGGCCTAAAATATGATTTTGGACAATGTTCATGGAACTCAGCTTAAAACGTACTTGCAGACTTGAAAACCCTTGCCTATTGTAGAGCGCACCTGTACTTCCAGTGCTGAACGAAAACCCATGATTTTGGACCCTGTTTTTATGCGAAATAGCTAAAAGAAATGTTTCACGTTTGTTACACTCAAACAGTGTCTCCTGTCATATGCTGAACTGGTCGCATTGTGGATTTGGCCTAAAACATGATTTTGGACAATGCTCATGTAACTCAGCTTAAAACGTACTTGCAGACTTGAAAACCCTTGCCTATTGTACAGCGCGCCTGTACTTCCAGTGCTGAACGAAAACCAATGATTTTGGACCCTGTGTTCATGCGAAATGGCTAAAATAATTGTTTCACGTTTGTTACACTCAAACAGTGTCTCCTGTCATATGCTGAACTGGTCGCATTGTGGATTTGGCCTAAAATATGATTTTAGACAATGTTCATGGAACTCAGCTTAAAACGTACTTGCAGACTTGAAAACCCTTGCCTATTGTAGAGCGCGCCTGTCCTTCCAGTGCTGAACGAAAACCCATGATTTTGGACCCTGTTTTCATGCGAAATGGCTAAAAGAAATGTTTCACGTTTGTTACACTCAAACAGTGTCTCCTGTCATATGCTGAACTGGTCGCATTGTGGATTTGGCCTAAAACATGATTTTGGACAATGCTCATGGAACTCAGCTTAAAACGTACTTGCAGACTTGAAAACCCTTGCCTATTGTACAGCGCGCCTGTACTTCCAGTGCTGAACGAAAACCAATGATTTTGGACCCTGTGTTCATGCGAAATGGCTAAAATAATTGTTTCACGTTTGTTACACTCAAACAGTGTCTCCTGTCATATGCTGAACTGGTCGCATTGTGGATTTGGCCTAAAATATGATTTTGGACAATGTTCATGGAACTCAGCTTAAAACTTACTTGCAGACTTGAAAACCCTTGCCTATTGTAGAGGGCGCCTGTCCTTCCAGTGCTGAACGAAAACCCATGATTTTGGACCCTGTTTTCATGCGAAATGGCTAAAAGAAATGTTTCACGTTTGTTACACTCAAACAGTGTCTCCTGTCATATGCTGAACTGGTCGCATTGTGGATTTGGCCTAAAATATGATTTTGGACAATGTTCATGGAACTCAGCTTAAAACGTACTTGCAGACTTGAAAACCCTTGCCTATTGTAGAGCGCGCCTGTCCTTCCAGTGCTGAACGAAAACCCATGATTTTGGACCCTGTTTTCATGCGAAATGGCTAAAAGAAATGTTTCACGTTTGTTACACTCAAACAGTGTCTCCTGTCATATGCTGAACTGGTCGCATTGTGGATTTGGCCTAAAATATGATTTTGGACAATGTTCATGGAACTCAGCTTAAAACGTACTTGCAGACTTGAAAACCCTTGCCTATTGTAGAGCGCACCTGTACTTCCAGTGCTGAACGAAAACCCATGATTTTGGACCCTGTTTTTATGCGAAATAGCTAAAAGAAATGTTTCACGTTTGTTACACTCAAACAGTGTCTCCTGTCATATGCTGAACTGGTCGCATTGTGGATTTGGCCTAAAACATGATTTTGGACAATGCTCATGTAACTCAGCTTAAAACGTACTTGCAGACTTGAAAACCCTTGCCTATTGTACAGCGCGCCTGTACTTCCAGTGCTGAACGAAAACCAATGATTTTGGACCCTGTGTTCATGCGAAATGGCTAAAATAATTGTTTCACGTTTGTTACACTCAAACAGTGTCTCCTGTCATATGCTGAACTGGTCGCATTGTGGATTTGGCCTAAAATATGATTTTGGACAATGTTCATGGAACTCAGCTTAAAACGTACTTGCAGACTTGAAAACCCTTGCCTATTGTAGAGCGCGCCTGTCCTTCCAGTGCTGAACGAAAACCCATGATTTTGGACCCTGTTTTCATGCGAAATGGCTAAAAGAAATGTTTCACGTTTGTTACACTCAAACAGTGTCTCCTGTCATATGCTGAACTGGTCGCATTGTGGATTTGGCCTAAAATATGATTTTGGACAATGTTCATGGAACTCAGCTTAAAACTTACTTGCAGACTTGAAAACCCTTGCCTATTGTAGAGGGCGCCTGTCCTTCCAGTGCTGAACGAAAACCCATGATTTTGGACCCTGTTTTCATGCGAAATGGCTAAAAGAAATGTTTCACGTTTGTTACACTCAAACAGTGTCTCCTGTCATATGCTGAACTGGTCGCATTGTGGATTTGGCCTAAAATATGATTTTGGACAATGTTCATGGAACTCAGCTTAAAACGTACTTGCAGACTTGAAAACCCTTGCCTATTGTACAGCGCGCCTGTACTTCCAGTGCTGAACGAAAACCAATGATTTTGGACCCTGTGTTCATGCGAAATGGCTAAAATAATTGTTTCACGTTTGTTACACTCAAACAGTGTCTCCTGTCATATGCTGAACTGGTCGCATTGTGGATTTGGCCTAAAATATGATTTTGGACAATGTTCATGGAACTCAGCTTAAAACGTACTTGCAGACTTGAAAACCCTTGCCTATTGTAGAGCGCGCCTGTCCTTCCAGTGCTGAACGAAAACCCATGATTTTGGACCCTGTTTTCATGCGAAATGGCTAAAAGAAATGTTTCACGTTTGTTACACTCAAACAGTGTCTCCTGTCATATGCTGAACTGGTCGCATTGTGGATTTGGCCTAAAACATGATTTTGGACAATGCTCATGGAACTCAGCTTAAAACGTACTTGCAGACTTGAAAACCCTTGCCTATTGTACAGCGCGCCTGTACTTCCAGTGCTGAACGAAAACCAATGATTTTGGACCCTGTGTTCATGCGAAATGGCTAAAATAATTGTTTCACGTTTGTTACACTCAAACAGTGTCTCCTGTCATATGCTGAACTGGTCGCATTGTGGATTTGGCCTAAAATATGATTTTGGACAATGTTCATGGAACTCAGCTTAAAACTTACTTGCAGACTTGAAAACCCTTGCCTATTGTAGAGGGCGCCTGTCCTTCCAGTGCTGAACGAAAACCCATGATTTTGGACCCTGTTTTCATGCGAAATGGCTAAAAGAAATGTTTCACGTTTGTTACACTCAAACAGTGTCTCCTGTCATATGCTGAACTGGTCGCATTGTGGATTTGGCCTAAAATATGATTTTGGACAATGTTCATGGAACTCAGCTTAAAACGTACTTGCAGACTTGAAAACCCTTGCCTATTGTAGAGCGCGCCTGTCCTTCCAGTGCTGAACGAAAACCCATGATTTTGGACCCTGTTTTCATGCGAAATGGCTAAAAGAAATGTTTCACGTTTGTTACACTCAAACAGTGTCTCCTGTCATATGCTGAACTGGTCGCATTGTGGATTTGGCCTAAAATATGATTTTGGACAATGTTCATGGAACTCAGCTTAAAACGTACTTGCAGACTTGAAAACCCTTGCCTATTGTAGATGGCGCCTGTCCTTCCAGTGCTGAACGAAAACCAATGATTTTGGACCTTGTGTTCATGCGAAATGGCTAAAATAATTGTTTCACGTTTGTTACACTCAAACAGTGTCTCCTGTCATATGCTGAACTGGTCGCATTGTGGATTTGGCCTAAAATATGATTTTGGACAATGTTCATGGAACTCAGCTTAAAACGTACTTGCAGACTTGAAAACCCTTGCCTATTGTAGAGCGCGCCTGTCCTTCCAGTGCTGAACGAAAACCCATGATTTTGGACCCTGTTTTCATGCGAAATGGCTAAAAGAAATGTTTCACGTTTGTTACACTCAAACAGTGTCTCCTGTCATATGCTGAACTGGTCGCATTGTGGATTTGGCCTAAAATATGATTTTGGACAATGTTCATGGAACTCAGCTTAAAACGTACTTGCAGACTTGAAAACCCTTGCCTATTGTAGAGCGCACCTGTACTTCCAGTGCTGAACGAAAACCCATGATTTTGGACCCTGTTTTTATGCGAAATAGCTAAAAGAAATGTTTCACGTTTGTTACACTCAAACAGTGTCTCCTGTCATATGCTGAACTGGTCGCATTGTGGATTTGGCCTAAAACATGATTTTGGACAATGCTCATGTAACTCAGCTTAAAACGTACTTGCAGACTTGAAAACCCTTGCCTATTGTACAGCGCGCCTGTACTTCCAGTGCTGAACGAAAACCAATGATTTTGGACCCTGTGTTCATGCGAAATGGCTAAAATAATTGTTTCACGTTTGTTACACTCAAACAGTGTCTCCTGTCATATGCTGAACTGGTCGCATTGTGGATTTGGCCTAAAATATGATTTTGGACAATGTTCATGGAACTCAGCTTAAAACGTACTTGCAGACTTGAAAACCCTTGCCTATTGTAGAGCGCGCCTGTCCTTCCAGTGCTGAACGAAAACCCATGATTTTGGACCCTGTTTTCATGCGAAATGGCTAAAAGAAATGTTTCACGTTTGTTACACTCAAACAGTGTCTCCTGTCATATGCTGAACTGGTCGCATTGTGGATTTGGCCTAAAATATGATTTTGGACAATGTTCATGGAACTCAGCTTAAAACGTACTTGCAGACTTGAAAACCCTTGCCTATTGTACAGCGCGCCTGTACTTCCAGTGCTGAACGAAAACCAATGATTTTGGACCCTGTGTTCATGCGAAATGGCTAAAATAATTGTTTCACGTTTGTTACACTCAAACAGTGTCTCCTGTCATATGCTGAACTGGTCGCATTGTGGATTTGGCCTAAAATATGATTTTGGACAATGTTCATGGAACTCAGCTTAAAACGTACTTGCAGACTTGAAAACCCTTGCCTATTGTAGAGCGCGCCTGTCCTTCCAGTGCTGAACGAAAACCCATGATTTTGGACCCTGTTTTCATGCGAAATGGCTAAAAGAAATGTTTCACGTTTGTTACACTCAAACAGTGTCTCCTGTCATATGCTGAACTGGTCGCATTGTGGATTTGGCCTAAAACATGATTTTGGACAATGCTCATGGAACTCAGCTTAAAACGTACTTGCAGACTTGAAAACCCTTGCCTATTGTACAGCGCGCCTGTACTTCCAGTGCTGAACGAAAACCAATGATTTTGGACCCTGTGTTCATGCGAAATGGCTAAAAGAAATGTTTCACGTTTGTTACACTCAAACAGTGTCTCCTGTCATATGCTGAACTGGTCGCATTGTGGATTTGGCCTAAAATATGATTTTGGACAATGTTCATGGAACTCAGCTTAAAACTTACTTGCAGACTTGAAAACCCTTGCCTATTGTAGAGCGCGCCTGTCCTTCCAGTGCTGAACGAAAACCCATGATTTTGGACCCTGTTTTCATGCGAAATGGCTAAAAGAAATGTTTCACGTTTGTTACACTCAAACAGTGTCTCCTGTCATATGCTGAACTGGTCGCATTGTGGATTTGGCCTAAAATATGATTTTGGACAATGTTCATGGAACTCAGCTTAAAACGTACTTGCAGACTTGAAAACCCTTGCCTATTGTAGAGCGCACCTGTACTTCCAGTGCTGAACGAAAACCCATGATTTTGGACCCTGTTTTTATGCGAAATAGCTAAAAGAAATGTTTCACGTTTGTTACACTCAAACAGTGTCTCCTGTCATATGCTGAACTGGTCGCATTGTGGATTTGGCCTAAAACATGATTTTGGACAATGCTCATGTAACTCAGCTTAAAACGTACTTGCAGACTTGAAAACCCTTGCCTATTGTACAGCGCGCCTGTACTTCCAGTGCTGAACGAAAACCAATGATTTTGGACCCTGTGTTCATGCGAAATGGCTAAAATAATTGTTTCACGTTTGTTACACTCAAACAGTGTCTCCTGTCATATGCTGAACTGGTCGCATTGTGGATTTGGCCTAAAATATGATTTTGGACAATGTTCATGGAACTCAGCTTAAAACGTACTTGCAGACTTGAAAACCCTTGCCTATTGTAGAGCGCGCCTGTCCTTCCAGTGCTGAACGAAAACCCATGATTTTGGACCCTGTTTTCATGCGAAATGGCTAAAAGAAATGTTTCACGTTTGTTACACTCAAACAGTGTCTCCTGTCATATGCTGAACTGGTCGCATTGTGGATTTGGCCTAAAATATGATTTTGGACAATGTTCATGGAACTCAGCTTAAAACGTACTTGCAGACTTGAAAACCCTTGCCTATTGTACAGCGCGCCTGTACTTCCAGTGCTGAACGAAAACCAATGATTTTGGACCCTGTGTTCATGCGAAATGGCTAAAATAATTGTTTCACGTTTGTTACACTCAAACAGTGTCTCCTGTCATATGCTGAACTGGTCGCATTGTGGATTTGGCCTAAAATATGATTTTGGACAATGTTCATGGAACTCAGCTTAAAACGTACTTGCAGACTTGAAAACCCTTGCCTATTGTAGAGCGCGCCTGTCCTTCCAGTGCTGAACGAAAACCCATGATTTTGGACCCTGTTTTCATGCGAAATGGCTAAAAGAAATGTTTCACGTTTGTTACACTCAAACAGTGTCTCCTGTCATATGCTGAACTGGTCGCATTGTGGATTTGGCCTAAAACATGATTTTGGACAATGCTCATGGAACTCAGCTTAAAACGTACTTGCAGACTTGAAAACCCTTGCCTATTGTACAGCGCGCCTGTACTTCCAGTGCTGAACGAAAACCAATGATTTTGGACCCTGTGTTCATGCGAAATGGCTAAAAGAAATGTTTCACGTTTGTTACACTCAAACAGTGTCTCCTGTCATATGCTGAACTGGTCGCATTGTGGATTTGGCCTAAAATATGATTTTGGACAATGTTCATGGAACTCAGCTTAAAACTTACTTGCAGACTTGAAAACCCTTGCCTATTGTAGAGGGCGCCTGTCCTTCCAGTGCTGAACGAAAACCCATGATTTTGGACCCTGTTTTCATGCGAAATGGCTAAAAGAAATGTTTCACGTTTGTTACACTCAAACAGTGTCTCCTGTCATATGCTGAACTGGTCGCATTGTGGATTTGGCCTAAAATATGATTTTGGACAATGTTCATGGAACTCAGCTTAAAACGTACTTGCAGACTTGAAAACCCTTGCCTATTGTAGAGCGCGCCTGTCCTTCCAGTGCTGAACGAAAACCCATGATTTTGGACCCTGTTTTCATGCGAAATGGCTAAAAGAAATGTTTCACGTTTGTTACACTCAAACAGTGTCTCCTGTCATATGCTGAACTGGTCGCATTGTGGATTTGGCCTAAAATATGATTTTGGACAATGTTCATGGAACTCAGCTTAAAACGTACTTGCAGACTTGAAAACCCTTGCCTATTGTAGATGGCGCCTGTCCTTCCAGTGCTGAACGAAAACCAATGATTTTGGACCTTGTGTTCATGCGAAATGGCTAAAATAATTGTTTCACGTTTGTTACACTCAAACAGTGTCTCCTGTCATATGCTGAACTGGTCGCATTGTGGATTTGGCCTAAAATATGATTTTGGACAATGTTCATGGAACTCAGCTTAAAACGTACTTGCAGACTTGAAAACCCTTGCCTATTGTAGAGCGCGCCTGTCCTTCCAGTGCTGAACGAAAACCCATGATTTTGGACCCTGTTTTCATGCGAAATGGCTAAAAGAAATGTTTCACGTTTGTTACACTCAAACAGTGTCTCCTGTCATATGCTGAACTGGTCGCATTGTGGATTTGGCCTAAAATATGATTTTGGACAATGTTCATGGAACTCAGCTTAAAACGTACTTGCAGACTTGAAAACCCTTGCCTATTGTAGAGCGCACCTGTACTTCCAGTGCTGAACGAAAACCCATGATTTTGGACCCTGTTTTTATGCGAAATAGCTAAAAGAAATGTTTCACGTTTGTTACACTCAAACAGTGTCTCCTGTCATATGCTGAACTGGTCGCATTGTGGATTTGGCCTAAAACATGATTTTGGACAATGCTCATGTAACTCAGCTTAAAACGTACTTGCAGACTTGAAAACCCTTGCCTATTGTACAGCGCGCCTGTACTTCCAGTGCTGAACGAAAACCAATGATTTTGGACCCTGTGTTCATGCGAAATGGCTAAAAGAAATGTTTCACGTTTGTTACACTCAAACAGTGTCTCCTGTCATATGCTGAACTGGTCGCATTGTGGATTTGGCCTAAAATATGATTTTGGACAATGTTCATGGAACTCAGCTTAAAACTTACTTGCAGACTTGAAAACCCTTGCCTATTGTAGAGGGCGCCTGTCCTTCCAGTGCTGAACGAAAACCCATGATTTTGGACCCTGTTTTCATGCGAAATGGCTAAAAGAAATGTTTCACGTTTGTTACACTCAAACAGTGTCTCCTGTCATATGCTGAACTGGTCGCATTGTGGATTTGGCCTAAAATATGATTTTGGACAATGTTCATGGAACTCAGCTTAAAACGTACTTGCAGACTTGAAAACCCTTGCCTATTGTAGAGCGCGCCTGTCCTTCCAGTGCTGAACGAAAACCCATGATTTTGGACCCTGTTTTCATGCGAAATGGCTAAAAGAAATGTTTCACGTTTGTTACACTCAAACAGTGTCTCCTGTCATATGCTGAACTGGTCGCATTGTGGATTTGGCCTAAAATATGATTTTGGACAATGTTCATGGAACTCAGCTTAAAACGTACTTGCAGACTTGAAAACCCTTGCCTATTGTAGATGGCGCCTGTCCTTCCAGTGCTGAACGAAAACCAATGATTTTGGACCTTGTGTTCATGCGAAATGGCTAAAATAATTGTTTCACGTTTGTTACACTCAAACAGTGTCTCCTGTCATATGCTGAACTGGTCGCATTGTGGATTTGGCCTAAAATATGATTTTGGACAATGTTCATGGAACTCAGCTTAAAACGTACTTGCAGACTTGAAAACCCTTGCCTATTGTAGAGCGCGCCTGTCCTTCCAGTGCTGAACGAAAACCCATGATTTTGGACCCTGTTTTCATGCGAAATGGCTAAAAGAAATGTTTCACGTTTGTTACACTCAAACAGTGTCTCCTGTCATATGCTGAACTGGTCGCATTGTGGATTTGGCCTAAAATATGATTTTGGACAATGTTCATGGAACTCAGCTTAAAACGTACTTGCAGACTTGAAAACCCTTGCCTATTGTAGAGCGCACCTGTACTTCCAGTGCTGAACGAAAACCCATGATTTTGGACCCTGTTTTTATGCGAAATAGCTAAAAGAAATGTTTCACGTTTGTTACACTCAAACAGTGTCTCCTGTCATATGCTGAACTGGTCGCATTGTGGATTTGGCCTAAAACATGATTTTGGACAATGCTCATGTAACTCAGCTTAAAACGTACTTGCAGACTTGAAAACCCTTGCCTATTGTACAGCGCGCCTGTACTTCCAGTGCTGAACGAAAACCAATGATTTTGGACCCTGTGTTCATGCGAAATGGCTAAAATAATTGTTTCACGTTTGTTACACTCAAACAGTGTCTCCTGTCATATGCTGAACTGGTCGCATTGTGGATTTGGCCTAAAATATGATTTTGGACAATGTTCATGGAACTCAGCTTAAAACGTACTTGCAGACTTGAAAACCCTTGCCTATTGTAGAGCGCGCCTGTCCTTCCAGTGCTGAACGAAAACCCATGATTTTGGACCCTGTTTTCATGCGAAATGGCTAAAAGAAATGTTTCACGTTTGTTACACTCAAACAGTGTCTCCTGTCATATGCTGAACTGGTCGCATTGTGGATTTGGCCTAAAATATGATTTTGGACAATGTTCATGGAACTCAGCTTAAAACGTACTTGCAGACTTGAAAACCCTTGCCTATTGTAGAGCGCGCCTGTCCTTCCAGTGCTGAACGAAAACCCATGATTTTGGACCCTGTTTTCATGCGAAATGGCTAAAAGAAATGTTTCACGTTTGTTACACTCAAACAGTGTCTCCTGTCATATGCTGAACTGGTCGCATTGTGGATTTGGCCTAAAATATGATTTTGGACAATGTTCATGGAACTCAGCTTAAAACGTACTTGCAGACTTGAAAACCCTTGCCTATTGTAGATGGCGCCTGTCCTTCCAGTGCTGAACGAAAACCAATGATTTTGGACCTTGTGTTCATGCGAAATGGCTAAAATAATTGTTTCACGTTTGTTACACTCAAACAGTGTCTCCTGTCATATGCTGAACTGGTCGCATTGTGGATTTGGCCTAAAATATGATTTTGGACAATGTTCATGGAACTCAGCTTAAAACGTACTTGCAGACTTGAAAACCCTTGCCTATTGTAGAGCGCGCCTGTCCTTCCAGTGCTGAACGAAAACCCATGATTTTGGACCCTGTTTTCATGCGAAATGGCTAAAAGAAATGTTTCACGTTTGTTACACTCAAACAGTGTCTCCTGTCATATGCTGAACTGGTCGCATTGTGGATTTGGCCTAAAATATGATTTTGGACAATGTTCATGGAACTCAGCTTAAAACGTACTTGCAGACTTGAAAACCCTTGCCTATTGTAGAGCGCACCTGTACTTCCAGTGCTGAACGAAAACCCATGATTTTGGACCCTGTTTTTATGCGAAATAGCTAAAAGAAATGTTTCACGTTTGTTACACTCAAACAGTGTCTCCTGTCATATGCTGAACTGGTCGCATTGTGGATTTGGCCTAAAACATGATTTTGGACAATGCTCATGTAACTCAGCTTAAAACGTACTTGCAGACTTGAAAACCCTTGCCTATTGTACAGCGCGCCTGTACTTCCAGTGCTGAACGAAAACCAATGATTTTGGACCCTGTGTTCATGCGAAATGGCTAAAATAATTGTTTCACGTTTGTTACACTCAAACAGTGTCTCCTGTCATATGCTGAACTGGTCGCATTGTGGATTTGGCCTAAAATATGATTTTGGACAATGTTCATGGAACTCAGCTTAAAACGTACTTGCAGACTTGAAAACCCTTGCCTATTGTAGAGCGCGCCTGTCCTTCCAGTGCTGAACGAAAACCCATGATTTTGGACCCTGTTTTCATGCGAAATGGCTAAAAGAAATGTTTCACGTTTGTTACACTCAAACAGTGTCTCCTGTCATATGCTGAACTGGTCGCATTGTGGATTTGGCCTAAAACATGATTTTGGACAATGCTCATGGAACTCAGCTTAAAACGTACTTGCAGACTTGAAAACCCTTGCCTATTGTACAGCGCGCCTGTACTACCAGTGCTGAACGAAAACCAATGATTTTGGACCCTGTGTTCATGCGAAATGGCTAAAATAATTGTTTCACGTTTGTTACACTCAAACAGTGTCTCCTGTCATATGCTGAACTGGTCGCATTGTGGATTTGGCCTAAAATATGATTTTGGACAATGTTCATGGAACTCAGCATAAAACTTACTTGCAGACTTGAAAACCCTTGCCTATTGTAGAGGGCGCCTGTCCTTCCAGTGCTGAACGAAAACCCATGATTTTGGACCCTGTTTTCATGCGAAATGGCTAAAAGAAATGTTTCACGTTTGTTACACTCAAACAGTGTCTCCTGTCATATGCTGAACTGGTCGCATTGTGGATTTGGCCTAAAATATGATTTTGGACAATGTTCATGGAACTCAGCTTAAAACGTACTTGCAGACTTGAAAACCCTTGCCTATTGTACAGCGCGCCTGTACTTCCAGTGCTGAACGAAAACCAATGATTTTGGACCCTGTGTTCATGCGAAATGGCTAAAATAATTGTTTCACGTTTGTTACACTCAAACAGTGTCTCCTGTCATATGCTGAACTGGTCGCATTGTGGATTTGGCCTAAAATATGATTTTGGACAATGTTCATGGAACTCAGCTTAAAACGTACTTGCAGACTTGAAAACCCTTGCCTATTGTAGAGCGCGCCTGTCCTTCCAGTGCTGAACGAAAACCCATGATTTTGGACCCTGTTTTCATGCGAAATGGCTAAAAGAAATGTTTCACGTTTGTTACACTCAAACAGTGTCTCCTGTCATATGCTGAACTGGTCGCATTGTGGATTTGGCCTAAAACATGATTTTGGACAATGCTCATGGAACTCAGCTTAAAACGTACTTGCAGACTTGAAAACCCTTGCCTATTGTACAGCGCGCCTGTACTTCCAGTGCTGAACGAAAACCAATGATTTTGGACCCTGTGTTCATGCGAAATGGCTAAAATAATTGTTTCACGTTTGTTACACTCAAACAGTGTCTCCTGTCATATGCTGAACTGGTCGCATTGTGGATTTGGCCTAAAATATGATTTTGGACAATGTTCATGGAACTCAGCTTAAAACTTACTTGCAGACTTGAAAACCCTTGCCTATTGTACAGCGCGCCTGTCCTTCCAGTGCTGAACGAAAACCCATGATTTTGGACCCTGTTTTCATGCGAAATGGCTAAAAGAAATGTTTCACGTTTGTTACACTCAAACAGTGTCTCCTGTCATATGCTGAACTGGTCGCATTGTGGATTTGGCCTAAAATATGATTTTGGACAATGTTCATGGAACTCAGCTTAAAACGTACTTGCAGACTTGAAAACCCTTGCCTATTGTAGAGCGCGCCTGTCCTTCCAGTGCTGAACAAAAACCCATGATTTTGGACCCTGTTTTCATGCGAAATGGCTAAAAGAAATGTTTCACGTTTGTTACACTCAAACAGTGTCTCCTGTCATATGCTGAACTGGTCGCATTGTGGATTTGGCCTAAAATATGATTTTGGACAATGTTCATGGAACTCAGCTTAAAACGTACTTGCAGACTTGAAAACCCTTGCCTATTGTAGATGGCGCCTGTCCTTCCAGTGCTGAACGAAAACCAATGATTTTGGACCCTGTGTTCATGCGAAATGGCTAAAATAATTGTTTCACGTTTGTTACACTCAAACAGTGTCTCCTGTCATATGCTGAACTGGTCGCATTGTGGATTTGGCCTAAAATATGATTTTGGACAATGTTCATGGAACTCAGCTTAAAACTTACTTGCAGACTTGAAAACCCTTGCCTATTGTAGAGGGCGCCTGTCCTTCCAGTGCTGAACGAAAACCCATGATTTTGGACCCTGTTTTCATGCGAAATGGCTAAAAGAAATGTTTCACATTTGTTACACTCAAACAGTGTCTCCTGTCATATGCTGAACTGGTCGCATTGTGGATTTGGCCTAAAACATGATTTTGGACAATGCTCATGGAACTCAGCTTAAAACGTACTTGCAGACTTGAAAACCCTTGCCTATTGTACAGCGCGCCTGTCCTTCCAGTGCTGAACGAAAACCCATGATTTTGGACCCTGTTTTCATGCGAAATGGCTAAAAGAAATGTTTCACATTTGTTACACTCAAACAGTGTCTCCTGTCATATGCTGAACTGGTCGCATTGTGGATTTGGCCTAAAACATGATTTTGGACAATGTTCATGGAACTCAGCTTAAAACGTACTTGCAGACTTGAAAACCCTTGCCTATTGTAGAGCGCGCCTGTCCTTCCAGTGCTGAACGAAAACCCATGATTTTGGACCCTGTTTTCATGCGAAATGGCTAAAATAATTGTTTCACGTTTGTTACACTCAAACAGTGTCTCCTGTCATATGCTGAACTGGTCGCATTGTGGATTTGGGTTAAAACATGATTTTGGACAATGTTAATGGAACTCAGCTTAAAACGTACTTGCAGACTTGAAAACCTTTGCCTATTGTAGAGCGCACCTGTACTTCCAGTGCTGAACGAAAACCCATGATTTTGGACCCTGTTTTTATGCGAAATAGCTAAAAGAAATGTTTCACGTTTGTTACACTCAAACAGTGTCTCCTGTCATATGCTGAACTGGTCGCATTGTGGATTTGGCCTAAAACATGATTTTGGACAATGCTCATGGAACTCAGCTTAAAACGTACTTGCAGACTTGAAAACCCTTGCCTATTGTACAGCGCGCCTGTACTTCCAGTGCTGAACGAAAACCAATGATTTTGGACCCTGTGTTCATGCGAAATGGCTAAAATAATTGTTTCACGTTTGTTACACTCAAACAGTGTCTCCTGTCATATGCTGAACTGGTCGCATTGTGGATTTGGCCTAAAATATGATTTTGGACAATGTTCATGGAACTCAGCTTAAAACGTACTTGCAGACTTGAAAACCCTTGCCTATTGTAGAGCGCGCCTGTCCTTCCAGTGCTGAACGAAAACCAATGATTTTGGACCCTGTGTTCATGCGAAATGGCTAAAATAATTGTTTCACGTTTGTTACACTCAAACAGTGTCTCCTGTCATATGCTGAACTGGTCGCATTGTGGATTTGGCCTAAAATATGATTTTGGACAATGTTCATGGAACTCAGCTTAAAACGTACTTGCAGACTTGAAAACCCTTGCCTATTGTAGAGCGCGCCTGTCCTTCCAGTGCTGAACGAAAACCCATGATTTTGGACCCTGTTTTCATGCGAAATGGCTAAAAGAAATGTTTCACGTTTGTTACACTCAAACAGTGTCTCCTGTCATATGCTGAACTGGTCGCATTGTGGATTTGGCCTAAAACATGATTTTGGACAATGCTCATGGAACTCAGCTTAAAACGTACTTGCAGACTTGAAAACCCTTGCCTATTGTACAGCGCGCCTGTACTTCCAGTGCTGAACGAAAACCAATGATTTTGGACCCTGTGTTCATGCGAAATGGCTAAAATAATTGTTTCACGTTTGTTACACTCAAACAGTGTCTCCTGTCATATGCTGAACTGGTCGCATTGTGGATTTGGCCTAAAATATGATTTTGGACAATGTTCATGGAACTCAGCTTAAAACTTACTTGCAGACTTGAAAACCCTTGCCTATTGTAGAGGGCGCCTGTCCTTCCAGTGCTGAACGAAAACCCATGATTTTGGACCCTGTTTTCATGCGAAATGGCTAAAAGAAATGTTTCACATTTGTTACACTCAAACAGTGTCTCCTGTCATATGCTGAACTGGTCGCATTGTGGATTTGGCCTAAAACATGATTTTGGACAATGCTCATGGAACTCAGCTTAAAACGTACTTGCAGACTTGAAAACCCTTGCCTATTGTACAGCGCGCCTGTCCTTCCAGTGCTGAACGAAAACCCATGATTTTGGACCCTGTTTTCATGCGAAATGGCTAAAAGAAATGTTTCACATTTGTTACACTCAAACAGTGTCTCCTGTCATATGCTGTACTGGTCGCATTGTGGATTTGGCCTAAAACATGATTTTGGACAATGTTCATGGAACTCAGCTTAAAACGTACTTGCAGACTTGAAAACCCTTGCCTATTGTAGAGCGCGCCTGTCCTTCCAGTGCTGAACGAAAACCCATGATTTTGGACCCTGTTTTCATGCGAAATGGCTAAAATAATTGTTTCACGTTTGTTACACTCAAACAGTGTCTCCTGTCATATGCTGAACTGGTCGCATTGTGGATTTGGGTTAAAACATGATTTTGGACAATGTTAATGGAACTCAGCTTAAAACGTACTTGCAGACTTGAAAACCTTTGCCTATTGTAGAGCGCACCTGTACTTCCAGTGCTGAACGAAAACCCATGATTTTGGACCCTGTTTTTATGCGAAATAGCTAAAAGAAATGTTTCACGTTTGTTACACTCAAACAGTGTCTCCTGTCATATGCTGAACTGGTCGCATTGTGGATTTGGCCTAAAACATGATTTTGGACAATGCTCATGGAACTCAGCTTAAAACGTACTTGCAGACTTGAAAACCCTTGCCTATTGTACAGCGCGCCTGTACTTCCAGTGCTGAACGAAAACCAATGATTTTGGACCCTGTGTTCATGCGAAATGGCTAAAATAATTGTTTCACGTTTGTTACACTCAAACAGTGTCTCCTGTCATATGCTGAACTGGTCGCATTGTGGATTTGGCCTAAAATATGATTTTGGACAATGTTCATGGAACTCAGCTTAAAACGTACTTGCAGACTTGAAAACCCTTGCCTATTGTAGAGCGCGGCTGTCCTTCCAGTGCTGAACGAAAACCAATGATTTTGGACCCTGTGTTCATGCGAAATGGCTAAAATAATTGTTTCACGTTTGTTACACTCAAACAGTGTCTCCTGTCATATGCTGAACTGGTCGCATTGTGGATTTGGCCTAAAATATGATTTTGGACAATGTTCATGGAACTCAGCTTAAAACGTACTTGCAGACTTGAAAAAACCCTTGCCTATTGTAGAGCGCGCCTGTCCTTCCAGTGCTGAACGAAAACCCATGATTTTGGACCCTGTTTTCATGCGAAATGGCTAAAAGAAATGTTTCACGTTTGTTACACTCAAACAGTGTCTCCTGTCATATGCTGAACTGGTCGCATTGTGGATTTGGCCTAAAACATGATTTTGGACAATGCTCATGGAACTCAGCTTAAAACGTACTTGCAGACTTGAAAACCCTTGCCTATTGTACAGCGCGCCTGTACTTCCAGTGCTGAACGAAAACCAATGATTTTGGACCCTGTGTTCATGCGAAATGGCTAAAATAATTGTTTCACGTTTGTTACACTCAAACAGTGTCTCCTGTCATATGCTGAACTGGTCGCATTGTGGATTTGGCCTAAAATATGATTTTGGACAATGTTCATGGAACTCAGCTTAAAACTTACTTGCAGACTTGAAAACCCTTGCCTATTGTAGAGGGCGCCTGTCCTTCCAGTGCTGAACGAAAACCCATGATTTTGGACCCTGTTTTCATGCGAAATGGCTAAAAGAAATGTTTCACATTTTTACACTCAAACAGTGTCTCCTGTCATATGCTGAACTGGTCGCATTGTGGATTTGGCCTAAACACATGATTTTGGACAATGCTCATGAACTCAGCTTAAAACGTACTTGCAGACTTGAAAACCCTTGCCTATTGTACAGCGCGCCTGTCCTTCCAGTGCTGAACGAAAACCCATGATTTTGGACCCTGTTTTCATGCGAAATGGCTAAAAGAAATGTTTCACATTTGTTACACTCAAACAGTGTCTCCTGTCATATGCTGAACTGGTCGCATTGTGGATTTGGCATAAAACATGATTTTGGACAATGTTCATGGAACTCAGCTTAAACGTACTTGCAGACTTGAAAACCCTTGCCTATTGTAGAGCGCGCCTGTCCTTCCAGTGCTGAACGAAAACCCATGATTTTGGACCCTGTTTTCATGCGAAATGGCTAAAATAATTGTTTCACGTTTGTTACACTCAAACAGTGTCTCCTGTCATATGCTGAACTGGTCGCATTGTGGATTTGGGTTAAAACATGATTTTGGACAATGTTAATGGAACTCAGCTTAAAACGTACTTGCAGACTTGAAAACCTTTGCCTATTGTAGAGCGCACCTGTACTTCCAGTGCTGAACGAAAACCCATGATTTTGGACCCTGTTTTTATGCGAAATAGCTAAAAGAAATGTTTCACGTTTGTTACACTCAAACAGTGTCTCCTGTCATATGCTGAACTGGTCGCATTGTGGATTTGGCCTAAAACATGATTTTGGACAATGCTCATGGAACTCAGCTTAAAACGTACTTGCAGACTTGAAAACCCTTGCCTATTGTACAGCGCGCCTGTACTTCCAGTGCTGAACGAAAACCAATGATTTTGGACCCTGTGTTCATGCGAAATGGCTAAAATAATTGTTTCACGTTTGTTACACTCAAACAGTGTCTCCTGTCATATGCTGAACTGGTCGCATTGTGGATTTGGCCTAAAATATGATTTTGGACAATGTTCATGGAACTCAGATTAAAACGTACTTGCAGACTTGAAAACCCTTGCCTATTGTACAGCGCGCCTGTCCTTCCAGTGCTGAACGAAAACCCATGATTTTGGACCCTGTTTTCATGCGAAATGGCTAAAATAATTGTTTCACGTTTGTTACACTCAAACAGTGTCTCCTGTCATATGCTGAACTGGTCGCATTGTGGATTTGGCCTAAAATATGATTTTGGACAATGTTCATGGAACTCAGCTTAAAACTTACTTGCAGACTTGAAAACCCTTGCCTATTGTAGAGGGCGCCTGTCCTTCCAGTGCTGAACGAAAACCCATGATTTTGGACCCTGTTTTCATGCGAAATGGCTAAAAGAAATGTTTCACATTTGTTACACTCAAACAGTGTCTCCTGTCATATGCTGAACTGGTCGCATTGTGGATTTGGCCTAAAACATGATTTTGGACAATGCTCATGGAACTCAGCTTAAAACGTACTTGCAGACTTGAAAACCCTTGCCTATTGTACAGCGCGCCTGTCCTTCCAGTGCTGAACGAAAACCCATGATTTTGGACCCTGTTTTCATGCGAAATGGCTAAAAGAAATGTTTCACATTTGTTACACTCAAACAGTGTCTCCTGTCATATGCTGAACTGGTCGCATTGTGGATTTGGCCTAAAACATGATTTTGGACAATGTTCATGGAACTCAGCTTAAAACGTACTTGCAGACTTGAAAACCCTTGCCTATTGTAGAGCGCGCCTGTCCTTCCAGTGCTGAACGAAAACCCATGATTTTGGACCCTGTTTTCATGCGAAATGGCTAAAATAATTGTTTCACGTTTGTTACACTCAAACAGTGTCTCCTGTCATATGCTGAACTGGTCGCATTGTGGATTTGGGTTAAAACATGATTTTGGACAATGTTAATGGAACTCAGCTTAAAACGTACTTGCAGACTTGAAAACCTTTGCCTATTGTAGAGCGCACCTGTACTTCCAGTGCTGAACGAAAACCCATGATTTTGGACCCTGTTTTTATGCGAAATAGCTAAAAGAAATGTTTCACGTTTGTTACACTCAAACAGTGTCTCCTGTCATATGCTGAACTGGTCGCATTGTGGATTTGGCCTAAAACATGATTTTGGACAATGCTCATGGAACTCAGCTTAAAACGTACTTGCAGACTTGAAAACCCTTGCCTATTGTACAGCGCGCCTGTACTTCCAGTGCTGAACGAAAACCAATGATTTTGGACCCTGTGTTCATGCGAAATGGCTAAAATAATTGTTTCACGTTTGTTACACTCAAACAGTGTCTCCTGTCATATGCTGAACTGGTCGCATTGTGGATTTGGCCTAAAATATGATTTTGGACAATGTTCATGGAACTCAGCTTAAAACGTACTTGCAGACTTGAAAACCCTTGCCTATTGTAGAGCGCGCCTGTCCTTCCAGTGCTGAACGAAAACCAATGATTTTGGACCCTGTGTTCATGCGAAATGGCTAAAATAATTGTTTCACGTTTGTTACACTCAAACAGTGTCTCCTGTCATATGCTGAACTGGTCGCATTGTGGATTTGGCCTAAAATATGATTTTGGACAATGTTCATGGAACTCAGCTTAAAACGTACTTGCAGACTTGAAAACCCTTGCCTATTGTAGAGCGCGCCTGTCCTTCCAGTGCTGAACGAAAACCCATGATTTTGGACCCTGTTTTCATGCGAAATGGCTAAAAGAAATGTTTCACGTTTGTTACACTCAAACAGTGTCTCCTGTCATATGCTGAACTGGTCGCATTGTGGATTTGGCCTAAAACATGATTTTGGACAATGCTCATGGAACTCAGCTTAAAACGTACTTGCAGACTTGAAAACCCTTGCCTATTGTACAGCGCGCCTGTACTTCCAGTGCTGAACGAAAACCAATGATTTTGGACCCTGTGTTCATGCGAAATGGCTAAAATAATTGTTTCACGTTTGTTACACTCAAACAGTGTCTCCTGTCATATGCTGAACTGGTCGCATTGTGGATTTGGCCTAAAATATGATTTTGGACAATGTTCATGGAACTCAGCTTAAAACTTACTTGCAGACTTGAAAACCCTTGCCTATTGTAGAGGGCGCCTGTCCTTCCAGTGCTGAACGAAAACCCATGATTTTGGACCCTGTTTTCATGCGAAATGGCTAAAAGAAATGTTTCACATTTGTTACACTCAAACAGTGTCTCCTGTCATATGCTGAACTGGTCGCATTGTGGATTTGGCCTAAAACATGATTTTGGACAATGCTCATGGAACTCAGCTTAAAACGTACTTGCAGACTTGAAAACCCTTGCCTATTGTACAGCGCGCCTGTCCTTCCAGTGCTGAACGAAAACCCATGATTTTGGACCCTGTTTTCATGCGAAATGGCTAAAAGAAATGTTTCACATTTGTTACACTCAAACAGTGTCTCCTGTCATATGCTGTACTGGTCGCATTGTGGATTTGGCCTAAAACATGATTTTGGACAATGTTCATGGAACTCAGCTTAAAACGTACTTGCAGACTTGAAAACCCTTGCCTATTGTAGAGCGCGCCTGTCCTTCCAGTGCTGAACGAAAACCCATGATTTTGGACCCTGTTTTCATGCGAAATGGCTAAAATAATTGTTTCACGTTTGTTACACTCAAACAGTGTCTCCTGTCATATGCTGAACTGGTCGCATTGTGGATTTGGGTTAAAACATGATTTTGGACAATGTTAATGGAACTCAGCTTAAAACGTACTTGCAGACTTGAAAACCTTTGCCTATTGTAGAGCGCACCTGTACTTCCAGTGCTGAACGAAAACCCATGATTTTGGACCCTGTTTTTATGCGAAATAGCTAAAAGAAATGTTTCACGTTTGTTACACTCAAACAGTGTCTCCTGTCATATGCTGAACTGGTCGCATTGTGGATTTGGCCTAAAACATGATTTTGGACAATGCTCATGGAACTCAGCTTAAAACGTACTTGCAGACTTGAAAACCCTTGCCTATTGTACAGCGCGCCTGTACTTCCAGTGCTGAACGAAAACCAATGATTTTGGACCCTGTGTTCATGCGAAATGGCTAAAATAATTGTTTCACGTTTGTTACACTCAAACAGTGTCTCCTGTCATATGCTGAACTGGTCGCATTGTGGATTTGGCCTAAAATATGATTTTGGACAATGTTCATGGAACTCAGCTTAAAACGTACTTGCAGACTTGAAAACCCTTGCCTATTGTAGAGCGCGGCTGTCCTTCCAGTGCTGAACGAAAACCAATGATTTTGGACCCTGTGTTCATGCGAAATGGCTAAAATAATTGTTTCACGTTTGTTACACTCAAACAGTGTCTCCTGTCATATGCTGAACTGGTCGCATTGTGGATTTGGCCTAAAATATGATTTTGGACAATGTTCATGGAACTCAGCTTAAAACGTACTTGCAGACTTGAAAACCCTTGCCTATTGTAGAGCGCGCCTGTCCTTCCAGTGCTGAACGAAAACCCATGATTTTGGACCCTGTTTTCATGCGAAATGGCTAAAAGAAATGTTTCACGTTTGTTACACTCAAACAGTGTCTCCTGTCATATGCTGAACTGGTCGCATTGTGGATTTGGCCTAAAACATGATTTTGGACAATGCTCATGGAACTCAGCTTAAAACGTACTTGCAGACTTGAAAACCCTTGCCTATTGTACAGCGCGCCTGTACTTCCAGTGCTGAACGAAAACCAATGATTTTGGACCCTGTGTTCATGCGAAATGGCTAAAATAATTGTTTCACGTTTGTTACACTCAAACAGTGTCTCCTGTCATATGCTGAACTGGTCGCATTGTGGATTTGGCCTAAAATATGATTTTGGACAATGTTCATGGAACTCAGCTTAAAACTTACTTGCAGACTTGAAAACCCTTGCCTATTGTAGAGGGCGCCTGTCCTTCCAGTGCTGAACGAAAACCCATGATTTTGGACCCTGTTTTCATGCGAAATGGCTAAAAGAAATGTTTCACATTTGTTACACTCAAACAGTGTCTCCTGTCATATGCTGAACTGGTCGCATTGTGGATTTGGCCTAAAACATGATTTTGGACAATGCTCATGGAACTCAGCTTAAAACGTACTTGCAGACTTGAAAACCCTTGCCTATTGTACAGCGCGCCTGTCCTTCCAGTGCTGAACGAAAACCCATGATTTTGGACCCTGTTTTCATGCGAAATGGCTAAAAGAAATGTTTCACATTTGTTACACTCAAACAGTGTCTCCTGTCATATGCTGAACTGGTCGCATTGTGGATTTGGCATAAAACATGATTTTGGACAATGTTCATGGAACTCAGCTTAAAACGTACTTGCAGACTTGAAAACCCTTGCCTATTGTAGAGCGCGCCTGTCCTTCCAGTGCTGAACGAAAACCCATGATTTTGGACCCTGTTTTCATGCGAAATGGCTAAAATAATTGTTTCACGTTTGTTACACTCAAACAGTGTCTCCTGTCATATGCTGAACTGGTCGCATTGTGGATTTGGGTTAAAACATGATTTTGGACAATGTTAATGGAACTCAGCTTAAAACGTACTTGCAGACTTGAAAACCTTTGCCTATTGTAGAGCGCACCTGTACTTCCAGTGCTGAACGAAAACCCATGATTTTGGACCCTGTTTTTATGCGAAATAGCTAAAAGAAATGTTTCACGTTTGTTACACTCAAACAGTGTCTCCTGTCATATGCTGAACTGGTCGCATTGTGGATTTGGCCTAAAACATGATTTTGGACAATGCTCATGGAACTCAGCTTAAAACGTACTTGCAGACTTGAAAACCCTTGCCTATTGTACAGCGCGCCTGTACTTCCAGTGCTGAACGAAAACCAATGATTTTGGACCCTGTGTTCATGCGAAATGGCTAAAATAATTGTTTCACGTTTGTTACACTCAAACAGTGTCTCCTGTCATATGCTGAACTGGTCGCATTGTGGATTTGGCCTAAAATATGATTTTGGACAATGTTCATGGAACTCAGATTAAAACGTACTTGCAGACTTGAAAACCCTTGCCTATTGTACAGCGCGCCTGTCCTTCCAGTGCTGAACGAAAACCCATGATTTTGGACCCTGTTTTCATGCGAAATGGCTAAAAGAAATGTTTCACGTTTGTTACACTCAAACAGTGTCTCCTGTCATATGCTGAACTGGTCGCATTGTGGATTTGGCCTAAAACATGATTTTGGACAATGCTCATGGAACTCAGCTTAAAACGTACTTGCAGACTTGAAAACCCTTGCCTATTGTACAGCGCGCCTGTACTTCCAGTGCTGAACGAAAACCAATGATTTTGGACCCTGTGTTCATGCGAAATGGCTAAAATAATTGTTTCACGTTTGTTACACTCAAACAGTGTCTCCTGTCATATGCTGAACTGGTCGCATTGTGGATTTGGCCTAAAATATGATTTTGGACAATGTTCATGGAACTCAGCTTAAAACGTACTTGCAGACTTGAAAACCCTTGCCTATTGTAGAGCGCGCCTGTCCTTCCAGTGCTGAACGAAAACCAATGATTTTGGACCCTGTGTTCATGCGAAATGGCTAAAATAATTGTTTCACGTTTGTTACACTCAAACAGTGTCTCCTGTCATATGCTGAACTGGTCGCATTGTGGATTTGGCCTAAAACATGATTTTGGACAATGCTCATGGAACTCAGCTTAAAACGTACTTGCAGACTTGAAAACCCTTGCCTATTGTACAGCGCGCCTGTACTTCCAGTGCTGAACGAAAACCAATGATTTTGGACCCTGTGTTCATGCGAAATGGCTAAAATAATTGTTTCACGTTTGTTACACTCAAACAGTGTCTCCTGTCATATGCTGAACTGGTCGCATTGTGGATTTGGCCTAAAATATGATTTTGGACAATGTTCATGGAACTCAGCTTAAAACTTACTTGCAGACTTGAAAACCCTTGCCTATTGTAGAGGGCGCCTGTCCTTCCAGTGCTGAACGAAAACCCATGATTTTGGACCCTGTTTTCATGCGAAATGGCTAAAAGAAATGTTTCACATTTGTTACACTCAAACAGTGTCTCCTGTCATATGCTGAACTGGTCGCATTGTGGATTTGGCCTAAAACATGATTTTGGACAATGCTCATGGAACTCAGCTTAAAACGTACTTGCAGACTTGAAAACCCTTGCCTATTGTACAGCGCGCCTGTCCTTCCAGTGCTGAACGAAAACCCATGATTTTGGACCCTGTTTTCATGCGAAATGGCTAAAAGAAATGTTTCACATTTGTTACACTCAAACAGTGTCTCCTGTCATATGCTGAACTGGTCGCATTGTGGATTTGGCATAAAACATGATTTTGGACAATGTTCATGGAACTCAGCTTAAAACGTACTTGCAGACTTGAAAACCCTTGCCTATTGTAGAGCGCGCCTGTCCTTCCAGTGCTGAACGAAAACCCATGATTTTGGACCCTGTTTTCATGCGAAATGGCTAAAATAATTGTTTCACGTTTGTTACACTCAAACAGTGTCTCCTGTCATATGCTGAACTGGTCGCATTGTGGATTTGGGTTAAAACATGATTTTGGACAATGTTAATGGAACTCAGCTTAAAACGTACTTGCAGACTTGAAAACCTTTGCCTATTGTAGAGCGCACCTGTACTTCCAGTGCTGAACGAAAACCCATGATTTTGGACCCTGTTTTTATGCGAAATAGCTAAAAGAAATGTTTCACGTTTGTTACACTCAAACAGTGTCTCCTGTCATATGCTGAACTGGTCGCATTGTGGATTTGGCCTAAAACATGATTTTGGACAATGCTCATGGAACTCAGCTTAAAACGTACTTGCAGACTTGAAAACCCTTGCCTATTGTACAGCGCGCCTGTACTTCCAGTGCTGAACGAAAACCAATGATTTTGGACCCTGTGTTCATGCGAAATGGCTAAAATAATTGTTTCACGTTTGTTACACTCAAACAGTGTCTCCTGTCATATGCTGAACTGGTCGCATTGTGGATTTGGCCTAAAATATGATTTTGGACAATGTTCATGGAACTCAGATTAAAACGTACTTGCAGACTTGAAAACCCTTGCCTATTGTACAGCGCGCCTGTCCTTCCAGTGCTGAACGAAAACCCATGATTTTGGACCCTGTTTTCATGCGAAATGGCTAAAAGAAATGTTTCACGTTTGTTACACTCAAACAGTGTCTCCTGTCATATGCTGAACTGGTCGCATTGTGGATTTGGCCTAAAACATGATTTTGGACAATGCTCATGGAACTCAGCTTAAAACGTACTTGCAGACTTGAAAACCCTTGCCTATTGTACAGCGCGCCTGTACTTCCAGTGCTGAACGAAAACCAATGATTTTGGACCCTGTGTTCATGCGAAATGGCTAAAATAATTGTTTCACGTTTGTTACACTCAAACAGTGTCTCCTGTCATATGCTGAACTGGTCGCATTGTGGATTTGGCCTAAAATATGATTTTGGACAATGTTCATGGAACTCAGCTTAAAACGTACTTGCAGACTTGAAAACCCTTGCCTATTGTAGAGCGCGCCTGTCCTTCCAGTGCTGAACGAAAACCAATGATTTTGGACCCTGTGTTCATGCGAAATGGCTAAAATAATTGTTTCACGTTTGTTACACTCAAACAGTGTCTCCTGTCATATGCTGAACTGGTCGCATTGTGGATTTGGCCTAAAATATGATTTTGGACAATGTTCATGGAACTCAGCTTAAAACGTACTTGCAGACTTGAAAACCCTTGCCTATTGTAGAGCGCGCCTGTCCTTCCAGTGCTGAACGAAAACCCATGATTTTGGACCCTGTTTTCATGCGAAATGGCTAAAAGAAATGTTTCACGTTTGTTACACTCAAACAGTGTCTCCTGTCATATGCTGAACTGGTCGCATTGTGGATTTGGCCTAAAACATGATTTTGGACAATGCTCATGGAACTCAGCTTAAAACGTACTTGCAGACTTGAAAACCCTTGCCTATTGTACAGCGCGCCTGTACTTCCAGTGCTGAACGAAAACCAATGATTTTGGACCCTGTGTTCATGCGAAATGGCTAAAATAATTGTTTCACGTTTGTTACACTCAAACAGTGTCTCCTGTCATATGCTGAACTGGTCGCATTGTGGATTTGGCCTAAAATATGATTTTGGACAATGTTCATGGAACTCAGCTTAAAACTTACTTGCAGACTTGAAAACCCTTGCCTATTGTAGAGGGCGCCTGTCCTTCCAGTGCTGAACGAAAACCCATGATTTTGGACCCTGTTTTCATGCGAAATGGCTAAAAGAAATGTTTCACATTTGTTACACTCAAACAGTGTCTCCTGTCATATGCTGAACTGGTCGCATTGTGGATTTGGCCTAAAACATGATTTTGGACAATGCTCATGGAACTCAGCTTAAAACGTACTTGCAGACTTGAAAACCCTTGCCTATTGTACAGCGCGCCTGTCCTTCCAGTGCTGAACGAAAACCCATGATTTTGGACCCTGTTTTCATGCGAAATGGCTAAAAGAAATGTTTCACATTTGTTACACTCAAACAGTGTCTCCTGTCATATGCTGAACTGGTCGCATTGTGGATTTGGCATAAAACATGATTTTGGACAATGTTCATGGAACTCAGCTTAAAACGTACTTGCAGACTTGAAAACCCTTGCCTATTGTAGAGCGCGCCTGTCCTTCCAGTGCTGAACGAAAACCCATGATTTTGGACCCTGTTTTCATGCGAAATGGCTAAAATAATTGTTTCACGTTTGTTACACTCAAACAGTGTCTCCTGTCATATGCTGAACTGGTCGCATTGTGGATTTGGGTTAAAACATGATTTTGGACAATGTTAATGGAACTCAGCTTAAAACGTACTTGCAGACTTGAAAACCTTTGCCTATTGTAGAGCGCACCTGTACTTCCAGTGCTGAACGAAAACCCATGATTTTGGACCCTGTTTTTATGCGAAATAGCTAAAAGAAATGTTTCACGTTTGTTACACTCAAACAGTGTCTCCTGTCATATGCTGAACTGGTCGCATTGTGGATTTGGCCTAAAACATGATTTTGGACAATGCTCATGGAACTCAGCTTAAAACGTACTTGCAGACTTGAAAACCCTTGCCTATTGTACAGCGCGCCTGTACTTCCAGTGCTGAACGAAAACCAATGATTTTGGACCCTGTGTTCATGCGAAATGGCTAAAATAATTGTTTCACGTTTGTTACACTCAAACAGTGTCTCCTGTCATATGCTGAACTGGTCGCATTGTGGATTTGGCCTAAAATATGATTTTGGACAATGTTCATGGAACTCAGATTAAAACGTACTTGCAGACTTGAAAACCCTTGCCTATTGTACAGCGCGCCTGTCCTTCCAGTGCTGAACGAAAACCCATGATTTTGGACCCTGTTTTCATGCGAAATGGCTAAAAGAAATGTTTCACGTTTGTTACACTCAAACAGTGTCTCCTGTCATATGCTGAACTGGTCGCATTGTGGATTTGGCCTAAAACATGATTTTGGACAATGCTCATGGAACTCAGCTTAAAACGTACTTGCAGACTTGAAAACCCTTGCCTATTGTACAGCGCGCCTGTACTTCCAGTGCTGAACGAAAACCAATGATTTTGGACCCTGTGTTCATGCGAAATGGCTAAAATAATTGTTTCACGTTTGTTACACTCAAACAGTGTCTCCTGTCATATGCTGAACTGGTCGCATTGTGGATTTGGCCTAAAATATGATTTTGGACAATGTTCATGGAACTCAGCTTAAAACGTACTTGCAGACTTGAAAACCCTTGCCTATTGTAGAGCGCGCCTGTCCTTCCAGTGCTGAACGAAAACCAATGATTTTGGACCCTGTGTTCATGCGAAATGGCTAAAATAATTGTTTCACGTTTGTTACACTCAAACAGTGTCTCCTGTCATATGCTGAACTGGTCGCATTGTGGATTTGGCCTAAAATATGATTTTGGACAATGTTCATGGAACTCAGATTAAAACGTACTTGCAGACTTGAAAACCCTTGCCTATTGTAGAGCGCGCCTGTCCTTCCAGTGCTGAACGAAAACCCATGATTTTGGACCCTGTTTTCATGCGAAATGGCTAAAAGAAATGTTTCACGTTTGTTACACTCAAACAGTGTCTCCTGTCATATGCTGAACTGGTCGCATTGTGGATTTGGCCTAAAACATGATTTTGGACAATGCTCATGGAACTCAGCTTAAAACGTACTTGCAGACTTGAAAACCCTTGCCTATTGTACAGCGCGCCTGTACTTCCAGTGCTGAACGAAAACCAATGATTTTGGACCCTGTGTTCATGCGAAATGGCTAAAATAATTGTTTCACGTTTGTTACACTCAAACAGTGTCTCCTGTCATATGCTGAACTGGTCGCATTGTGGATTTGGCCTAAAATATGATTTTGGACAATGTTCATGGAACTCAGCTTAAAACTTACTTGCAGACTTGAAAACCCTTGCCTATTGTAGAGGGCGCCTGTCCTTCCAGTGCTGAACGAAAACCCATGATTTTGGACCCTGTTTTCATGCGAAATGGCTAAAAGAAATGTTTCACATTTGTTACACTCAAACAGTGTCTCCTGTCATATGCTGAACTGGTCGCATTGTGGATTTGGCCTAAAACATGATTTTGGACAATGCTCATGGAACTCAGCTTAAAACGTACTTGCAGACTTGAAAACCCTTGCCTATTGTACAGCGCGCCTGTCCTTCCAGTGCTGAACGAAAACCCATGATTTTGGACCCTGTTTTCATGCGAAATGGCTAAAAGAAATGTTTCACATTTGTTACACTCAAACAGTGTCTCCTGTCATATGCTGAACTGGTCGCATTGTGGATTTGGCATAAAACATGATTTTGGACAATGTTCATGGAACTCAGCTTAAAACGTACTTGCAGACTTGAAAACCCTTGCCTATTGTAGAGCGCGCCTGTCCTTCCAGTGCTGAACGAAAACCCATGATTTTGGACCCTGTTTTCATGCGAAATGGCTAAAATAATTGTTTCACGTTTGTTACACTCAAACAGTGTCTCCTGTCATATGCTGAACTGGTCGCATTGTGGATTTGGGTTAAAACATGATTTTGGACAATGTTAATGGAACTCAGCTTAAAACGTACTTGCAGACTTGAAAACCTTTGCCTATTGTAGAGCGCACCTGTACTTCCAGTGCTGAACGAAAACCCATGATTTTGGACCCTGTTTTTATGCGAAATAGCTAAAAGAAATGTTTCACGTTTGTTACACTCAAACAGTGTCTCCTGTCATATGCTGAACTGGTCGCATTGTGGATTTGGCCTAAAACATGATTTTGGACAATGCTCATGGAACTCAGCTTAAAACGTACTTGCAGACTTGAAAACCCTTGCCTATTGTACAGCGCGCCTGTACTTCCAGTGCTGAACGAAAACCAATGATTTTGGACCCTGTGTTCATGCGAAATGGCTAAAATAATTGTTTCACGTTTGTTACACTCAAACAGTGTCTCCTGTCATATGCTGAACTGGTCGCATTGTGGATTTGGCCTAAAATATGATTTTGGACAATGTTCATGGAACTCAGATTAAAACGTACTTGCAGACTTGAAAACCCTTGCCTATTGTACAGCGCGCCTGTCCTTCCAGTGCTGAACGAAAACCCATGATTTTGGACCCTGTTTTCATGCGAAATGGCTAAAAGAAATGTTTCACGTTTGTTACACTCAAACAGTGTCTCCTGTCATATGCTGAACTGGTCGCATTGTGGATTTGGCCTAAAACATGATTTTGGACAATGCTCATGGAACTCAGCTTAAAACGTACTTGCAGACTTGAAAACCCTTGCCTATTGTACAGCGCGCCTGTACTTCCAGTGCTGAACGAAAACCAATGATTTTGGACCCTGTGTTCATGCGAAATGGCTAAAATAATTGTTTCACGTTTGTTACACTCAAACAGTGTCTCCTGTCATATGCTGAACTGGTCGCATTGTGGATTTGGCCTAAAATATGATTTTGGACAATGTTCATGGAACTCAGCTTAAAACTTACTTGCAGACTTGAAAACCCTTGCCTATTGTAGAGGGCGCCTGTCCTTCCAGTGCTGAACGAAAACCCATGATTTTGGACCCTGTTTTCATGCGAAATGGCTAAAAGAAATGTTTCACATTTGTTACACTCAAACAGTGTCTCCTGTCATATGCTGAACTGGTCGCATTGTGGATTTGGCCTAAAACATGATTTTGGACAATGCTCATGGAACTCAGCTTAAAACGTACTTGCAGACTTGAAAACCCTTGCCTATTGTACAGCGCGCCTGTCCTTCCAGTGCTGAACGAAAACCCATGATTTTGGACCCTGTTTTCATGCGAAATGGCTAAAAGAAATGTTTCACATTTGTTACACTCAAACAGTGTCTCCTGTCATATGCTGTACTGGTCGCATTGTGGATTTGGCCTAAAACATGATTTTGGACAATGTTCATGGAACTCAGCTTAAAACGTACTTGCAGACTTGAAAACCCTTGCCTATTGTAGAGCGCGCCTGTCCTTCCAGTGCTGAACGAAAACCCATGATTTTGGACCCTGTTTTCATGCGAAATGGCTAAAATAATTGTTTCACGTTTGTTACACTCAAACAGTGTCTCCTGTCATATGCTGAACTGGTCGCATTGTGGATTTGGGTTAAAACATGATTTTGGACAATGTTAATGGAACTCAGCTTAAAACGTACTTGCAGACTTGAAAACCTTTGCCTATTGTAGAGCGCACCTGTACTTCCAGTGCTGAACGAAAACCCATGATTTTGGACCCTGTTTTTATGCGAAATAGCTAAAAGAAATGTTTCACGTTTGTTACACTCAAACAGTGTCTCCTGTCATATGCTGAACTGGTCGCATTGTGGATTTGGCCTAAAACATGATTTTGGACAATGCTCATGGAACTCAGCTTAAAACGTACTTGCAGACTTGAAAACCCTTGCCTATTGTACAGCGCGCCTGTACTTCCAGTGCTGAACGAAAACCAATGATTTTGGACCCTGTGTTCATGCGAAATGGCTAAAATAATTGTTTCACGTTTGTTACACTCAAACAGTGTCTCCTGTCATATGCTGAACTGGTCGCATTGTGGATTTGGCCTAAAATATGATTTTGGACAATGTTCATGGAACTCAGCTTAAAACGTACTTGCAGACTTGAAAACCCTTGCCTATTGTAGAGCGCGCCTGTCCTTCCAGTGCTGAACGAAAACCAATGATTTTGGACCCTGTGTTCATGCGAAATGGCTAAAATAATTGTTTCACGTTTGTTACACTCAAACAGTGTCTCCTGTCATATGCTGAACTGGTCGCATTGTGGATTTGGCCTAAAATATGATTTTGGACAATGTTCATGGAACTCAGCTTAAAACGTACTTGCAGACTTGAAAACCCTTGCCTATTGTAGAGCGCGCCTGTCCTTCCAGTGCTGAACGAAAACCCATGATTTTGGACCCTGTTTTCATGCGAAATGGCTAAAAGAAATGTTTCACGTTTGTTACACTCAAACAGTGTCTCCTGTCATATGCTGAACTGGTCGCATTGTGGATTTGGCCTAAAACATGATTTTGGACAATGCTCATGGAACTCAGCTTAAAACGTACTTGCAGACTTGAAAACCCTTGCCTATTGTACAGCGCGCCTGTACTTCCAGTGCTGAACGAAAACCAATGATTTTGGACCCTGTGTTCATGCGAAATGGCTAAAATAATTGTTTCACGTTTGTTACACTCAAACAGTGTCTCCTGTCATATGCTGAACTGGTCGCATTGTGGATTTGGCCTAAAATATGATTTTGGACAATGTTCATGGAACTCAGCTTAAAACTTACTTGCAGACTTGAAAACCCTTGCCTATTGTAGAGGGCGCCTGTCCTTCCAGTGCTGAACGAAAACCCATGATTTTGGACCCTGTTTTCATGCGAAATGGCTAAAAGAAATGTTTCACATTTGTTACACTCAAACAGTGTCTCCTGTCATATGCTGAACTGGTCGCATTGTGGATTTGGCCTAAAACATGATTTTGGACAATGCTCATGGAACTCAGCTTAAAACGTACTTGCAGACTTGAAAACCCTTGCCTATTGTACAGCGCGCCTGTCCTTCCAGTGCTGAACGAAAACCCATGATTTTGGACCCTGTTTTCATGCGAAATGGCTAAAAGAAATGTTTCACATTTGTTACACTCAAACAGTGTCTCCTGTCATATGCTGAACTGGTCGCATTGTGGATTTGGCATAAAACATGATTTTGGACAATGTTCATGGAACTCAGCTTAAAACGTACTTGCAGACTTGAAAACCCTTGCCTATTGTAGAGCGCGCCTGTCCTTCCAGTGCTGAACGAAAACCCATGATTTTGGACCCTGTTTTCATGCGAAATGGCTAAAATAATTGTTTCACGTTTGTTACACTCAAACAGTGTCTCCTGTCATATGCTGAACTGGTCGCATTGTGGATTTGGGTTAAAACATGATTTTGGACAATGTTAATGGAACTCAGCTTAAAACGTACTTGCAGACTTGAAAACCTTTGCCTATTGTAGAGCGCACCTGTACTTCCAGTGCTGAACGAAAACCCATGATTTTGGACCCTGTTTTTATGCGAAATAGCTAAAAGAAATGTTTCACGTTTGTTACACTCAAACAGTGTCTCCTGTCATATGCTGAACTGGTCGCATTGTGGATTTGGCCTAAAACATGATTTTGGACAATGCTCATGGAACTCAGCTTAAAACGTACTTGCAGACTTGAAAACCCTTGCCTATTGTACAGCGCGCCTGTACTTCCAGTGCTGAACGAAAACCAATGATTTTGGACCCTGTGTTCATGCGAAATGGCTAAAATAATTGTTTCACGTTTGTTACACTCAAACAGTGTCTCCTGTCATATGCTGAACTGGTCGCATTGTGGATTTGGCCTAAAATATGATTTTGGACAATGTTCATGGAACTCAGATTAAAACGTACTTGCAGACTTGAAAACCCTTGCCTATTGTAGAGGGCGCCTGTCCTTCCAGTGCTGAACGAAAACCCATGATTTTGGACCCTGTTTTCATGCGAAATGGCTAAAAGAAATGTTTCACATTTGTTACACTCAAACAGTGTCTCCTGTCATATGCTGAACTGGTCGCATTGTGGATTTGGCCTAAAACATGATTTTGGACAATGCTCATGGAACTCAGCTTAAAACGTACTTGCAGACTTGAAAACCCTTGCCTATTGTACAGCGCGCCTGTCCTTCCAGTGCTGAACGAAAACCCATGATTTTGGACCCTGTTTTCATGCGAAATGGCTAAAAGAAATGTTTCACATTTGTTACACTCAAACAGTGTCTCCTGTCATATGCTGAACTGGTCGCATTGTGGATTTGGCCTAAAACATGATTTTGGACAATGTTCATGGAACTCAGCTTAAAACGTACTTGCAGACTTGAAAACCCTTGCCTATTGTAGAGCGCGCCTGTCCTTCCAGTGCTGAACGAAAACCCATGATTTTGGACCCTGTTTTCATGCGAAATGGCTAAAATAATTGTTTCACGTTTGTTACACTCAAACAGTGTCTCCTGTCATATGCTGAACTGGTCGCATTGTGGATTTGGGTTAAAACATGATTTTGGACAATGTTAATGGAACTCAGCTTAAAACGTACTTGCAGACTTGAAAACCTTTGCCTATTGTAGAGCGCACCTGTACTTCCAGTGCTGAACGAAAACCCATGATTTTGGACCCTGTTTTTATGCGAAATAGCTAAAAGAAATGTTTCACGTTTGTTACACTCAAACAGTGTCTCCTGTCATATGCTGAACTGGTCGCATTGTGGATTTGGCCTAAAACATGATTTTGGACAATGCTCATGGAACTCAGCTTAAAACGTACTTGCAGACTTGAAAACCCTTGCCTATTGTACAGCGCGCCTGTACTTCCAGTGCTGAACGAAAACCAATGATTTTGGACCCTGTGTTCATGCGAAATGGCTAAAATAATTGTTTCACGTTTGTTACACTCAAACAGTGTCTCCTGTCATATGCTGAACTGGTCGCATTGTGGATTTGGCCTAAAATATGATTTTGGACAATGTTCATGGAACTCAGATTAAAACGTACTTGCATACTTGAAAACCCTTGCCTATTGTAGAGGGCGCCTGTCCTTCCAGTGCTGAACGAAAACCCATGATTTTGGACCCTGTTTTCATGCGAAATGGCTAAAAGAAATGTTTCACATTTGTTACACTCAAACAGTGTCTCCTGTCATATGCTGAACTGGTCGCATTGTGGATTTGGCCTAAAACATGATTTTGGACAATGCTCATGGAACTCAGCTTAAAACGTACTTGCAGACTTGAAAACCCTTGCCTATTGTACAGCGCGCCTGTCCTTCCAGTGCTGAACGAAAACCCATGATTTTGGACCCTGTTTTCATGCGAAATGGCTAAAAGAAATGTTTCACGTTTGTTACACTCAAACAGTGTCTCCTGTCATATGCTGAACTGGTCGCATTGTGGATTTGGCCTAAAACATGATTTTGGACAATGTTCATGGAACTCAGCTTAAAACGTACTTGCAGACTTGAAAACCCTTGCCTATTGTAGAGCGCACCTGTACTTCCAGTGCTGAACGAAAACCCATGATTTTGGACCCTGTTTTTATGCGAAATAGCTAAAAGAAATGTTTCACGTTTGTTACACTCAAACAGTGTCTCCTGTCATATGCTGAACTGGTCGCATTGTGGATTTGGCCTAAAACATGATTTTGGACAATGCTCATGGAACTCAGCTTAAAACGTACTTGCAGACTTGAAAACCCTTGCCTATTGTACAGCGCGCCTGTACTTCCAGTGCTGAACGAAAACCAATGATTTTGGACCCTGTGTTCATGCGAAATGGCTAAAATAATTGTTTCACGTTTGTTACACTCAAACAGTGTCTCCTGTCATATGCTGAACTGGTCGCATTGTGGATTTGGCCTAAAATATGATTTTGGACAATGTTCATGGAACTCAGATTAAAACGTACTTGCAGACTTGAAAACCCTTGCCTATTGTAGAGCGCGCCTGTCCTTCCAGTGCTGAACGAAAACCAATGATTTTGGACCCTGTTTTCATGCGAAATGGCTAAAAGAAATGTTTCACGTTTGTTACACTCAAACAGTGTCTCCTGTCATATGCTGAACTGGTCGCATTGTGGATTTGGGTTAAAACATGATTTTGGACAATGTTAATGGAACTCAGCTTAAAACGTACTTGCAGACTTGAAAACCTTTGCCTATTGTAGAGCGCACCTGTACTTCCAGTGCTGAACGAAAACCCATGATTTTGGACCCTGTTTTTATGCGAAATAGCTAAAAGAAATGTTTCACGTTTGTTACACTCAAACAGTGTCTCCTGTCATATGCTGAACTGGTCGCATTGTGGATTTGGCCTAAAACATGATTTTGGACAATGCTCATGGAACTCAGCTTAAAACGTACTTGCAGACTTGAAAACCCTTGCCTATTGTACAGCGCGCCTGTACTTCCAGTGCTGAACGAAAACCAATGATTTTGGACCCTGTGTTCATGCGAAATGGCTAAAATAATTGTTTCACGTTTGTTACACTCAAACAGTGTCTCCTGTCATATGCTGAACTGGTCGCATTGTGGATTTGGCCTAAAATATGATTTTGGACAATGTTCATGGAACTCAGCTTAAAACGTACTTGCAGACTTGAAAACCCTTGCCTATTGTAGAGCGCGCCTGTCCTTCCAGTGCTGAACGAAAACCAATGATTTTGGACCCTGTGTTCATGCGAAATGGCTAAAATAATTGTTTCACGTTTGTTACACTCAAACAGTGTCTCCTGTCATATGCTGAACTGGTCGCATTGTGGATTTGGCCTAAAATATGATTTTGGACAATGTTCATGGAACTCAGCTTAAAACGTACTTGCAGACTTGAAAACCCTTGCCTATTGTAGAGCGCGCCTGTCCTTCCAGTGCTGAACGAAAACCCATGATTTTGGACCCTGTTTTCATGCGAAATGGCTAAAAGAAATGTTTCACGTTTGTTACACTCAAACAGTGTCTCCTGTCATATGCTGAACTGGTCGCATTGTGGATTTGGCCTAAAACATGATTTTGGACAATGCTCATGGAACTCAGCTTAAAACGTACTTGCAGACTTGAAAACCCTTGCCTATTGTACAGCGCGCCTGTACTTCCAGTGCTGAACGAAAACCAATGATTTTGGACCCTGTGTTCATGCGAAATGGCTAAAATAATTGTTTCACGTTTGTTACACTCAAACAGTGTCTCCTGTCATATGCTGAACTGGTCGCATTGTGGATTTGGCCTAAAATATGATTTTGGACAATGTTCATGGAACTCAGCTTAAAACTTACTTGCAGACTTGAAAACCCTTGCCTATTGTAGAGGGCGCCTGTCCTTCCAGTGCTGAACGAAAACCCATGATTTTGGACCCTGTTTTCATGCGAAATGGCTAAAAGAAATGTTTCACATTTGTTACACTCAAACAGTGTCTCCTGTCATATGCTGAACTGGTCGCATTGTGGATTTGGCCTAAAACATGATTTTGGACAATGCTCATGGAACTCAGCTTAAAACGTACTTGCAGACTTGAAAACCCTTGCCTATTGTACAGCGCGCCTGTCCTTCCAGTGCTGAACGAAAACCCATGATTTTGGACCCTGTTTTCATGCGAAATGGCTAAAAGAAATGTTTCACATTTGTTACACTCAAAGAGTGTCTCCTGTCATATGCTGTACTGGTCGCATTGTGGATTTGGCCTAAAACATGATTTTGGACAATGTTCATGGAACTCAGCTTAAAACGTACTTGCAGACTTGAAAACCCTTGCCTATTGTAGAGCGCGCCTGTCCTTCCAGTGCTGAACGAAAACCCATGATTTTGGACCCTGTTTTCATGCGAAATGGCTAAAATAATTGTTTCACGTTTGTTACACTCAAACAGTGTCTCCTGTCATATGCTGAACTGGTCGCATTGTGGATTTGGGTTAAAACATGATTTTGGACAATGTTAATGGAACTCAGCTTAAAACGTACTTGCAGACTTGAAAACCTTTGCCTATTGTAGAGCGCACCTGTACTTCCAGTGCTGAACGAAAACCCATGATTTTGGACCCTGTTTTTATGCGAAATAGCTAAAAGAAATGTTTCACGTTTGTTACACTCAAACAGTGTCTCCTGTCATATGCTGAACTGGTCGCATTGTGGATTTGGCCTAAAACATGATTTTGGACAATGCTCATGGAACTCAGCTTAAAACGTACTTGCAGACTTGAAAACCCTTGCCTATTGTACAGCGCGCCTGTACTTCCAGTGCTGAACGAAAACCAATGATTTTGGACCCTGTGTTCATGCGAAATGGCTAAAATAATTGTTTCACGTTTGTTACACTCAAACAGTGTCTCCTGTCATATGCTGAACTGGTCGCATTGTGGATTTGGCCTAAAATATGATTTTGGACAATGTTCATGGAACTCAGCTTAAAACGTACTTGCAGACTTGAAAACCCTTGCCTATTGTAGAGCGCGCCTGTCCTTCCAGTGCTGAACGAAAACCAATGATTTTGGACCCTGTGTTCATGCGAAATGGCTAAAATAATTGTTTCACGTTTGTTACACTCAAACAGTGTCTCCTGTCATATGCTGAACTGGTCGCATTGTGGATTTGGCCTAAAATATGATTTTGGACAATGTTCATGGAACTCAGCTTAAAACGTACTTGCAGACTTGAAAACCCTTGCCTATTGTAGAGCGCGCCTGTCCTTCCAGTGCTGAACGAAAACCCATGATTTTGGACCCTGTTTTCATGCGAAATGGCTAAAATAAATGTTTCACGTTTGTTACACTCAAACAGTGTCTCCTGTCATATGCTGAACTGGTCGCATTGTGGATTTGGCCTAAAACATGATTTTGGACAATGCTCATGGAACTCAGCTTAAAACGTACTTGCAGACTTGAAAACCCTTGCCTATTGTACAGCGCGCCTGTACTTCCAGTGCTGAACGAAAACCAATGATTTTGGACCCTGTGTTCATGCGAAATGGCTAAAATAATTGTTTCACGTTTGTTACACTCAAACAGTGTCTCCTGTCATATGCTGAACTGGTCGCATTGTGGATTTGGCCTAAAATATGATTTTGGACAATGTTCATGGAACTCAGCTTAAAACTTACTTGCAGACTTGAAAACCCTTGCCTATTGTAGAGGGCGCCTGTCCTTCCAGTGCTGAACGAAAACCCATGATTTTGGACCCTGTTTTCATGCGAAATGGCTAAAAGAAATGTTTCACATTTGTTACACTCAAACAGTGTCTCCTGTCATATGCTGAACTGGTCGCATTGTGGATTTGGCCTAAAACATGATTTTGGACAATGCTCATGGAACTCAGCTTAAAACGTACTTGCAGACTTGAAAACCCTTGCCTATTGTACAGCGCGCCTGTCCTTCCAGTGCTGAACGAAAACCCATGATTTTGGACCCTGTTTTCATGCGAAATGGCTAAAAGAAATGTTTCACATTTGTTACACTCAAACAGTGTCTCCTGTCATATGCTGAACTGGTCGCATTGTGGATTTGGCCTAAAACATGATTTTGGACAATGTTCATGGAACTCAGCTTAAAACGTACTTGCAGACTTGAAAACCCTTGCCTATTGTAGAGCGCGCCTGTCCTTCCAGTGCTGAACGAAAACCCATGATTTTGGACCCTGTTTTCATGCGAAATGGCTAAAATAATTGTTTCACGTTTGTTACACTCAAACAGTGTCTCCTGTCATATGCTGAACTGGTCGCATTGTGGATTTGGGTTAAAACATGATTTTGGACAATGTTAATGGAACTCAGCTTAAAACGTACTTGCAGACTTGAAAACCTTTGCCTATTGTAGAGCGCACCTGTACTTCCAGTGCTGAACGAAAACCCATGATTTTGGACCCTGTTTTTATGCGAAATAGCTAAAAGAAATGTTTCACGTTTGTTACACTCAAACAGTGTCTCCTGTCATATGCTGAACTGGTCGCATTGTGGATTTGGCCTAAAACATGATTTTGGACAATGCTCATGGAACTCAGCTTAAAACGTACTTGCAGACTTGAAAACCCTTGCCTATTGTACAGCGCGCCTGTACTTCCAGTGCTGAACGAAAACCAATGATTTTGGACCCTGTGTTCATGCGAAATGGCTAAAATAATTGTTTCACGTTTGTTACACTCAAACAGTGTCTCCTGTCATATGCTGAACTGGTCGCATTGTGGATTTGGCCTAAAATATGATTTTGGACAATGTTCATGGAACTCAGATTAAAACGTACTTGCAGACTTGAAAACCCTTGCCTATTGTAGAGGGCGCCTATCCTTCCAGTGCTGAACGAAAACCCATGATTTTGGACCCTGTTTTCATGCGAAATGGCTAAAAGAAATGTTTCACATTTGTTACACTCAAACAGTGTCTCCTGTCATATGCTGAACTGGTCGCATTGTGGATTTGGCCTAAAACATGATTTTGGACAATGCTCATGGAACTCAGCTTAAAACGTACTTGCAGACTTGAAAACCCTTGCCTATTGTACAGCGCGCCTGTCCTTCCAGTGCTGAACGAAAACCCATGATTTTGGACCCTGTTTTCATGCGAAATGGCTAAAAGAAATGTTTCACATTTGTTACACTCAAACAGTGTCTCCTGTCATATGCTGAACTGGTCGCATTGTGGATTTGGCCTAAAACATGATTTTGGACAATGTTCATGGAACTCAGCTTAAAACGTACTTGCAGACTTGAAAACCCTTGCCTATTGTAGAGCGCGCCTGTCCTTCCAGTGCTGAACGAAAACCCATGATTTTGGACCCTGTTTTCATGCGAAATGGCTAAAATAATTGTTTCACGTTTGTTACACTCAAACAGTGTCTCCTGTCATATGCTGAACTGGTCGCATTGTGGATTTGGGTTAAAACATGATTTTGGACAATGTTAATGGAACTCAGCTTAAAACGTACTTGCAGACTTGAAAACCTTTGCCTATTGTAGAGCGCACCTGTACTTCCAGTGCTGAACGAAAACCCATGATTTTGGACCCTGTGTTCATGCGAAATGGCTAAAATAATTGTTTCACGTTTGTTACACTCAAACAGTGTCTCCTGTCATATGCTGAACTGGTCGCATTGTGGATTTGGCCTAAAATATGATTTTGGACAATGTTCATGGAACTCAGCTTAAAACTTACTTGCAGACTTGAAAACCCTTGCCTATTGTAGAGGGCGCCTGTCCTTCCAATGCTGAACGAAAACCCATGATTTTGGACCCTGTTTTCATGCGAAATGGCTAAAAGAAATGTTTCACATTTGTTACACTCAAACAGTGTCTCCTGTCATATGCTGAACTGGTCGCATTGTGGATTTGGCCTAAAACATGATTTTGGACAATGCTCATGGAACTCAGCTTAAAACGTACTTGCAGACTTGAAAACCCTTGCCTATTGTACAGCGCGCCTGTACTTCCAGTGCTGAACGAAAACCAATGATTTTGGACCCTGTGTTCATGCGAAATGGCTAAAATAATTGTTTCACGTTTGTTACACTCAAACAGTGTCTCCTGTCATATGCTGAACTGGTCGCATTGTGGATTTGGCCTAAAATATGATTTTGGACAATGTTCATGGAACTCAGCTTAAAACGTACTTGCAGACTTGAAAACCCTTGCCTATTGTAGAGCGCGCCTGTCCTTCCAGTGCTGAACGAAAACCAATGATTTTGGACCCTGTGTTCATGCGAAATGGCTAAAATAATTGTTTCACGTTTGTTACACTCAAACAGTGTCTCCTGTCATATGCTGAACTGGTCGCATTGTGGATTTGGCCTAAAATATGATTTTGGACAATGTTCATGGAACTCAGCTTAAAACGTACTTGCAGACTTGAAAACACTTGCCTATTGTAGAGCGCGCCTGTCCTTCCAGTGCTGAACGAAAACCCATGATTTTGGACCCTGTTTTCATGCGAAATGGCTAAAAGAAATGTTTCACGTTTGTTACACTCAAACAGTGTCTCCTGTCATATGCTGAACTGGTCGCATTGTGGATTTGGCCTAAAACATGATTTTGGACAATGCTCATGGAACTCAGCTTAAAACGTACTTGCAGACTTGAAAACCCTTGCCTATTGTACAGCGCGCCTGTACTTCCAGTGCTGAACGAAAACCAATGATTTTGGACCCTGTGTTCATGCGAAATGGCTAAAATAATTGTTTCACGTTTGTTACACTCAAACAGTGTCTCCTGTCATATGCTGAACTGGTCGCATTGTGGATTTGGCCTAAAATATGATTTTGGACAATGTTCATGGAACTCAGCTTAAAACTTACTTGCAGACTTGAAAACCCTTGCCTATTGTAGAGGGCGCCTGTCCTTCCAGTGCTGAACGAAAACCCATGATTTTGGACCCTGTTTTCATGCGAAATGGCTAAAAGAAATGTTTCACGTTTGTTACACTCAAACAGTGTCTCCTGTCATATGCTGAACTGGTCGCATTGTGGATTTGGCCTAAAATATGATTTTGGACAATGTTCATGGAACTCAGCTTAAAACGTACTTGCAGACTTGAAAACCCTTGCCTATTGTAGAGCGCGCCTGTCCTTCCAGTGCTGAACGAAAACCCATGATTTTGGACCCTGTTTTCATGCGAAATGGCTAAAAGAAATGTTTCACGTTTGTTACACTCAAACAGTGTCTCCTGTCATATGCTGAACTGGTCGCATTGTGGATTTGGCCTAAAATATGATTTTGGACAATGTTCATGGAACTCAGCTTAAAACGTACTTGCAGACTTGAAAACCCTTGCCTATTGTAGATGGCGCCTGTCCTTCCAGTGCTGAACGAAAACCAATGATTTTGGACCCTGTGTTCATGCGAAATGGCTAAAATAATTGTTTCACGTTTGTTACACTCAAACAGTGTCTCCTGTCATATGCTGAACTGGTCGCATTGTGGATTTGGCCTAAAATATGATTTTGGACAATGTTCATGGAACTCAGCTTAAAACTTACTTGCAGACTTGAAAACCCTTGCCTATTGTAGAGGGCGCCTGTCCTTCCAGTGCTGAACGAAAACCCATGATTTTGGACCCTGTTTTCATGCGAAATGGCTAAAAGAAATGTTTCACATTTGTTACACTCAAACAGTGTCTCCTGTCATATGCTGAACTGGTCGCATTGTGGATTTGGCCTAAAACATGATTTTGGACAATGCTCATGGAACTCAGCTTAAAACGTACTTGCAGACTTGAAAACCCTTGCCTATTGTACAGCGCGCCTGTCCTTCCAGTGCTGAACGAAAACCCATGATTTTGGACCCTGTTTTCATGCGAAATGGCTAAAAGAAATGTTTCACATTTGTTACACTCAAACAGTGTCTCCTGTCATATGCTGAACTGGTCGCATTGTGGATTTGGCCTAAAACATGATTTTGGACAATGTTCATGGAACTCAGCTTAAAACGTACTTGCAGACTTGAAAACCCTTGCCTATTGTAGAGCGCGCCTGTCCTTCCAGTGCTGAACGAAAACCCATGATTTTGGACCCTGTTTTCATGCGAAATGGCTAAAATAATTGTTTCACGTTTGTTACACTCAAACAGTGTCTCCTGTCATATGCTGAACTGGTCGCATTGTGGATTTGGGTTAAAACATGATTTTGGACAATGTTAATGGAACTCAGCTTAAAACGTACTTGCAGACTTGAAAACCTTTGCCTATTGTAGAGCGCACCTGTACTTCCAGTGCTGAACGAAAACCCATGATTTTGGACCCTGTTTTTATGCGAAATAGCTAAAAGAAATGTTTCACGTTTGTTACACTCAAACAGTGTCTCCTGTCATATGCTGAACTGGTCGCATTGTGGATTTGGCCTAAAACATGATTTTGGACAATGCTCATGGAACTCAGCTTAAAACGTACTTGCAGACTTGAAAACCCTTGCCTATTGTACAGCGCGCCTGTACTTCCAGTGCTGAACGAAAACCAATGATTTTGGACCCTGTGTTCATGCGAAATGGCTAAAATAATTGTTTCACGTTTGTTACACTCAAACAGTGTCTCCTGTCATATGCTGAACTGGTCGCATTGTGGATTTGGCCTAAAATATGATTTTGGACAATGTTCATGTAACTCAGCTTAAAACGTACTTGCAGACTTGAAAACCCTTACCTATTGTACAGCGCGCCTGTACTTCCAGTGCTGAACGAAAACCAATGATTTTGGACCCTGTGTTCATGCGAAATGGCTAAAATAATTGTTTCACGTTTGTTACACTCAAACAGTGTCTCCTGTCATATGCTGAACTGGTCGCATTGTGGATTTGGCCTAAAATATGATTTTGGACAATGTTCATGTAACTCAGCTTAAAACGTACTTGCAGACTTGAAAACCCTTGCCTATTGTACAGCGCGCCTGTACTTCCAGTGCTGAACGAAAACCAATGATTTTGGACCCTGTGTTCATGCGAAATGGCTAAAATAATTGTTTCACGTTTGTTACACTCAAACAGTGTCTCCTGTCATATGCTGAACTGGTCGCATTGTGGATTTGGCCTAAAATATGATTTTGGACAATGTTCATGGAACTCAGCTTAAAACTTACTTGCAGACTTGAAAACCCTTGCCTATTGTAGAGGGCGCCTGTCCTTCCAATGCTGAACGAAAACCCATGATTTTGGACCCTGTTTTCATGCGAAATGGCTAAAAGAAATGTTTCACATTTGTTACACTCAAACAGTGTCTCCTGTCATATGCTGAACTGGTCGCATTGTGGATTTGGCCTAAAACATGATTTTGGACAATGCTCATGGAACTCAGCTTAAAACGTACTTGCAGACTTGAAAACCCTTGCCTATTGTACAGCGCGCCTGTCCTTCCAGTGCTGAACGAAAACCCATGATTTTGGACCCTGTTTTCATGCGAAATGGCTAAAAGAAATGTTTCACATTTGTTACACTCAAACAGTGTCTCCTGTCATATGCTGAACTGGTCGCATTGTGGATTTGGCCTAAAACATGATTTTGGACAATGTTCATGGAACTCAGCTTAAAACGTACTTGCAGACTTGAAAACCCTTGCCTATTGTAGATGGCGCCTGTCCTTCCAGTGCTGAACGAAAACCAATGATTTTGGACCCTGTGTTCATGCGAAATGGCTAAAATAATTGTTTCACGTTTGTTACACTCAAACAGTGTCTCCTGTCATATGCTGAACTGGTCGCATTGTGGATTTGGCCTAAAATATGATTTTGGACAATGTTCATGGAACTCAGCTTAAAACTTACTTGCAGACTTGAAAACCCTTGCCTATTGTAGAGGGCGCCTGTCCTTCCAGTGCTGAACGAAAACCCATGATTTTGGACCCTGTTTTCATGCGAAATGGCTAAAAGAAATGTTTCACATTTGTTACACTCAAACAGTGTCTCCTGTCATATGCTGAACTGGTCGCATTGTGGATTTGGCCTAAAACATGATTTTGGACAATGCTCATGGAACTCAGCTTAAAACGTACTTGCAGACTTGAAAACCCTTGCCTATTGTACAGCGCGCCTGTCCTTCCAGTGCTGAACGAAAACCCATGATTTTGGACCCTGTTTTCATGCGAAATGGCTAAAAGAAATGTTTCACATTTGTTACACTCAAACAGTGTCTCCTGTCATATGCTGAACTGGTCGCATTGTGGATTTGGCCTAAAACATGATTTTGGACAATGTTCATGGAACTCAGCTTAAAACGTACTTGCAGACTTGAAAACCCTTGCCTATTGTAGAGCGCGCCTGTCCTTCCAGTGCTGAACGAAAACCCATGATTTTGGACCCTGTTTTCATGCGAAATGGCTAAAATAATTGTTTCACGTTTGTTACACTCAAACAGTGTCTCCTGTCATATGCTGAACTGGTCGCATTGTGGATTTGGGTTAAAACATGATTTTGGACAATGTTAATGGAACTCAGCTTAAAACGTACTTGCAGACTTGAAAACCTTTGCCTATTGTAGAGCGCACCTGTACTTCCAGTGCTGAACGAAAACCCATGATTTTGGACCCTGTTTTTATGCGAAATAGCTAAAAGAAATGTTTCACGTTTGTTACACTCAAACAGTGTCTCCTGTCATATGCTGAACTGGTCGCATTGTGGATTTGGCCTAAAACATGATTTTGGACAATGCTCATGGAACTCAGCTTAAAACGTACTTGCAGACTTGAAAACCCTTGCCTATTGTACAGCGCGCCTGTACTTCCAGTGCTGAACGAAAACCAATGATTTTGGACCCTGTGTTCATGCGAAATGGCTAAAATAATTGTTTCACGTTTGTTACACTCAAACAGTGTCTCCTGTCATATGCTGAACTGGTCGCATTGTGGATTTGGCCTAAAATATGATTTTGGACAATGTTCATGTAACTCAGCTTAAAACGTACTTGCAGACTTGAAAACCCTTACCTATTGTAGAGCGCACCTGTACTTCCAGTGCTGAACGAAAACCCATGATTTTGGACCCTGTTTTTATGCGAAATAGCTAAAAGAAATGTTTCACGTTTGTTACACTCAAACAGTGTCTCCTGTCATATGCTGAACTGGTCGCATTGTGGATTTGGCCTAAAACATGATTTTGGACAATGCTCATGTAACTCAGCTTAAAACGTACTTGCAGACTTGAAAACCCTTGCCTATTGTACAGCGCGCCTGTACTTCCAGTGCTGAACGAAAACCAATGATTTTGGACCCTGTGTTCATGCGAAATGGCTAAAATAATTGTTTCACGTTTGTTACACTCAAACAGTGTCTCCTGTCATATGCTGAACTGGTCGCATTGTGGATTTGGCCTAAAATATGATTTTGGACAATGTTCATGGAACTCAGCTTAAAACTTACTTGCAGACTTGAAAACCCTTGCCTATTGTAGAGGGCGCCTGTCCTTCCAATGCTGAACGAAAACCCATGATTTTGGACCCTGTTTTCATGCGAAATGGCTAAAAGAAATGTTTCACATTTGTTACACTCAAACAGTGTCTCCTGTCATATGCTGAACTGGTCGCATTGTGGATTTGGCCTAAAACATGATTTTGGACAATGCTCATGGAACTCAGCTTAAAACGTACTTGCAGACTTGAAAACCCTTGCCTATTGTACAGCGCGCCTGTCCTTCCAGTGCTGAACGAAAACCCATGATTTTGGACCCTGTTTTCATGCGAAATGGCTAAAAGAAATGTTTCACATTTGTTACACTCAAACAGTGTCTCCTGTCATATGCTGAACTGGTCGCATTGTGGATTTGGCCTAAAACATGATTTTGGACAATGTTCATGGAACTCAGCTTAAAACGTACTTGCAGACTTGAAAACCCTTGCCTATTGTAGAGCGCGCCTGTCCTTCCAGTGCTGAACGAAAACCCATGATTTTGGACCCTGTTTTCATGCGAAATGGCTAAAAGAAATGTTTCACGTTTGTTACACTCAAACAGTGTCTCCTGTCATATGCTGAACTGGTCGCATTGTGGATTTGGCCTAAAATATGATTTTGGACAATGTTCATGGAACTCAGCTTAAAACGTACTTGCAGACTTGAAAACCCTTGCCTATTGTAGATGGCGCCTGTCCTTCCAGTGCTGAACGAAAACCCATGATTTTGGACCCTGTTTTCATGCGAAATGGCTAAAAGAAATGTTTCACATTTGTTACACTCAAACAGTGTCTCCTGTCATATGCTGAACTGGTCGCATTGTGGATTTGGTCTAAAACATGATTTTGGACAATGTTCATGGAACTCAGCTTAAAACGTACTTGCAGACTTGAAAACCCTTGCCTATTGTAGAGCGCGCCTGTCCTTCCAGTGCTGAACGAAAACCCATGATTTTGGACCCTGTTTTCATGCGAAATGGCTAAAATAATTGTTTCACGTTTGTTACACTCAAACAGTGTCTCCTGTCATATGCTGAACTGGTCGCATTGTGGATTTGGGTTAAAACATGATTTTGGACAATGTTAATGGAACTCAGCTTAAAACGTACTTGCAGACTTGAAAACCTTTGCCTATTGTAGAGCGCACCTGTACTTCCAGTGCTGAACGAAAACCCATGATTTTGGACCCTGTTTTTATGCGAAATAGCTAAAAGAAATGTTTCACGTTTGTTACACTCAAACAGTGTCTCCTGTCATATGCTGAACTGGTCGCATTGTGGATTTGGCCTAAAACATGATTTTGGACAATGCTCATGGAACTCAGCTTAAAACGTACTTGCAGACTTGAAAACCCTTGCCTATTGTACAGCGCGCCTGTACTTCCAGTGCTGAACGAAAACCAATGATTTTGGACCCTGTGTTCATGCGAAATGGCTAAAATAATTGTTTCACGTTTGTTACACTCAAACAGTGTCTCCTGTCATATTCTGAACTGGTCGCATTGTGGATTTGGCCTAAAATATGATTTTGGACAATGTTCATGGAACTCAGCTTAAAACTTACTTGCAGACTTGAAAACCCTTGCCTATTGTAGAGGGCGCCTGTCCTTCCAGTGCTGAACGAAAACCCATGATTTTGGACCCTGTTTTCATGCGAAATGGCTAAAAGAAATGTTTCACGTTTGTTACACTCAAACAGTGTCTCCTGTCATATGCTGAACTGGTCGCATTGTGGATTTGGCCTAAAACATGATTTTGGACAATGTTCATGGAACTCAGCTTAAAACGTACTTGCAGACTTGAAAACCCTTGCCTATTGTAGAGCGCGCCTGTCCTTCCAGTGCTGAACGAAAACCCATGATTTTGGACCCTGTTTTCATGCGAAATGGCTAAAAGAAATGTTTCACGTTTGTTACACTCAAACAGTGTCTCCTGTCATATGCTGAACTGGTCGCATTGTGGATTTGGCCTAAAATATGATTTTGGACAATGTTCATGGAACTCAGCTTAAAACGTACTTGCAGACTTGAAAACCCTTGCCTATTGTAGATGGCGCCTGTCCTTCCAGTGCTGAACGAAAACCCATGATTTTGGACCCTGTTTTCATGCGAAATGGCTAAAAGAAATGTTTCACATTTGTTACACTCAAACAGTGTCTCCTGTCATATGCTGAACTGGTCGCATTGTGGATTTGGTCTAAAACATGATTTTGGACAATGTTAATGGAACTCAGCTTAAAACGTACTTGCAGACTTGAAAACCTTTGCCTATTGTAGAGCGCACCTGTACTTCCAGTGCTGAACGAAAACCAATGATTTTGGACCCTGTGTTCATGCGAAATGGCTAAAATAATTGTTTCACGTTTGTTACACTCAAACAGTGTCTCCTGTCATATTCTGAACTGGTCGCATTGTGGATTTGGCCTAAAATATGATTTTGGACAATGTTCATGGAACTCAGCTTAAAACTTACTTGCAGACTTGAAAACCCTTGCCTATTGTAGAGGGCGCCTGTCCTTCCAGTGCTGAACGAAAACCCATGATTTTGGACCCTGTTTTCATGCGAAATGGCTAAAAGAAATGTTTCACGTTTGTTACACTCAAACAGTGTCTCCTGTCATATGCTGAACTGGTCGCATTGTGGATTTGGCCTAAAATATGATTTTGGACAATGTTCATGGAACTCAGCTTAAAACGTACTTGCA